>NC_081413.1:336644134-337004967 GCF_030272615.1 Cryptomeria japonica | reverse complement strand
CCCTATTTGTTTCAGCTGTGCTAACTCCCGGAAGTATGACTCAGGGTCTTTCTTATCAAACCTCTCAACTAACAAATCAACTAACTCCTGGTAGGTGGTAATCTCATCATGTTGGAGAGTGATGAGTCCATTATGCCACCACTCATGTGCAGTGCCATCCAAGTGTAAGGTTGCAAACTTAATTGCATCCTTTTCAATCATGGGTCTCATTGTGAAGTATGTATCCAGTTTATGGATCCAAGATCTAGCTGTAACTGCACCGTTGCCATCATAATAAGGTAGGGTGAGCTTGCTTGTGGCAAACTCAAGATCTCTATGTTGGGAACGAGGCCTCCTCTCTTGCCTGTTTCTCTCTACCTCCCGTTTTTGCCTCATGAACTGATCAAAATTTAGATTCTGCCTCACATCAGTTGGAAGAAGACTCCACTCATCATGTACCATCATAACATTATCAACAAAGACAGGTTCTGCCTCAGCTCTGGCAACATCCTCAGGTTCTTTTGCCAAAAAATTAGGCCTTGAAGGCCTGTCAACTGTGCGTGTAGCTACCCTGTGAGGTCTAGGAATATTGGCTACACTCCTATTGTCCTCTGGTTCTTGATTGTTTCGGTTTGGAGGATTCATACGCTCCATCATGGTGGTGAGTGCTTGTAAAGCTTGAGCAACCTGCTGCTGCCTAGTGGCCATAGTCCTAAAAAATTCTCTTGTCTCCTCATCCTCAGCTCTGTGACCTCTGGTTGGACTGCCTGTATGCCTTTCACCCATGGTATCTGACTACCTGTTAAAACTCTGTTCTCTTTCACGAAAGACTCTACTGCGTGTGTAATACCTGTGTGAACCCGTTTCCTGCGACTGCATGTAATTGCTAAACCCTTAGGATGGCAGGATTTAGCTCTGATACCATTGTAAGAACCTCAAAGGGCCCTCAACTGAGACAACTAACGTTTTGCTGAACCTGTTGCGTTTCAAGTGTGTTCTTTGCAAATAATGACAACAAATAGAATTTTGACAATCTTAAGCACAAAAGCAACTAATGGTATTTGCTGGAAATCAATTTATATTCAACAACACTGATCAAACCCTCATTACATCCGTTCATCATTTATTTAATACTCAAATAAAAATAACAAGAAGCTAGAGAAGAACTGATAAATACCAGTATATTCTGTTAAAACCCTTATTTTCCTATTGCTGGTCATGCACAGATTGTATAACAGCAAGCTGCAATTTATTTTAAACTGACCTGAAATACTCACATGTTAGCCCGATGGAAAGACATTGGCAAGGCATCCCTTCTGGCATTTGTTTCGGAATTTTTGGACTCCTCCTCAGCAAAAATCGTACCCTTTCAAGGAAGAAAGGTACGGCAGATCAACAAGCTGTACATGCACAAAACCTCCATCTATCACACACTGATTCCTGCCTCTGTTTTGACTCTGCGGCTGCAATCGATCTTTTGCATAAAAATTAATAAACCCCTTTCCAATCTGTCCAATCTTGGTTTCTGGATAAAACCAACTGAAAGAGCAAGATCAGCTGATATTTCACAACCTCTGATGTTGTTGCACAAGAATCCCACGTTTTTTTGTACCGATACCTCTGATCATTGCAGAAGAATCTTCTGCTGAAACCTTAGGGCAAAACTCCTCTCAGAGCTCCAAACAAAAATATCAAAACTTAGCATAATGAAAAGAAGACCTAAAATCTTCTTTAATCTTCTCCATTTAGGGTTGGTGCGATTCCCAAGAAAGGTGCGACTTGGCCTTTAATGATTTTTTAACTTTTATTATTTATTTTTGATTATTGAAGTGTCAAAAATAAATCATCTTCCATTTAATATAAAAAACTGGCCCCATCTGATGAGAAATAGACCCTCACTTAAGTTATAACTTAAGTGACTTTTTAAAACATTAAAACATTAAAGTTCGCCATTTAATATTTAATTACAAATAATTAAATATTAATATCTCTCTAAGTATTCATCAGAAATGCCTGCTGTCTGAACTGGAGACTGCCAAACCATAATCTGTCCTTGCCCAACCTACTGGCTATAAATAGCAGGACTGCTAAAAATAGAAAGTATCTCAAACGGAGTCCTGGAGACCTCAAACGAAGACCAGACCTGGAGTGCTTTCTCTGAAGGTGGTGAATCAAACTCTGGAGGACCCTCTACCCAACCTCATCAGCCTATGAGGGTCAGTGATAGGCTAGTCTACTCAGCTGACAGATATCAACTAGAAGGGGACATCACAATGGCTGAAGAAAGATGTTGATTACATTGTCATTTTGAAGTGTCCAGTGCTAAAGATATCCAAGGCAAATGGCAGTGATAACAATTGGTGAATATGGTAGAACCTAAAAATGATGATGAAAATTCATTAAATATTTTAAAGTCCTTGAAACCAGCAACGATATTTTTGTAATAGCAGTTCAAGCCCTTGAAGCCTTGACAAAATCAGCAATGATATGATTTAAATGATTTTTATGGCAGCAAGGAGCATTTGTATGGCAAGTGAAACAACACTATGGTGACTGAAAACTCCTCAACACAGCAAATAACGTATCATTCCTGAAACCCTTAAAAATCAACAACCCTATGACTGACACCACTTGTACAATTGCAAATGGTAAAATGTAGTAGTTGGAAATGATGATGACAGCAGTCCTAAAGTTGGCCACAACAATAGAAATCATCCAAAGCCTGGCAAATATGAATATTATGATGAATTCAAATAGATTTGTTTGCAAATACTCAACTGATCCAATACATGATCAAATTTTCAATAAATTCTTCAACAAATTAGCACAAACATGATCCCTTGATGGAATCAGCTCTTATGGATGAGAGGGTTTTTGTCCTCAAATCCAGATATGGAAGCCGGAAAGGTTTCATCCTCCGGATCTCCCACAAAGGTTTCATCCTCCGGATCTCCCACACCAAGGGCTTTCGTCTTTGAATGCTTCAATCTTCAATATGGAAGAAATAACAAAGTGATAAAAATGGATGATTTGCTTTGAGCAAATGACTTCCTTTTATAGTTGCCTTTTTGGGACCTCCATTTGAATTTACCTTTTTCCAAATGTTTAAAAACATTTTTTAATTACACACTGAATTCACTTTTCCCTCCAAGTTTTAACTAAAAAGATTTTTAAATAAAATATTACACTTTTAAAATAAAATATTAGATAAGGCCCTATAATATTTAAATTGCCATTTTGAAAACTTAAGTGATTGGGCCCAACTTAAAAATATTATTATTAGATTGTTTCCCTTAGCCTATAGGAAATAAAGAATAGGCTCTGGGCTCTCAATTAATCTCTTAAACCGTTATATAGAGCTTTAAAGCTTCATAAACCTTTTTAGCTTTTTTTTTTCATAAGATTCCTTAGCTCTTGTTTTGGGTTTATCAATGAGAGAAAGAAGATTCTTCTAGCATAAATGGTAGGACCGAAGGGAAAATAAAAAAATGTCTTCAACAAGAGGAAGCATCCTATCAAAGGAAAATAAGTGTTTTCTGGAAATTATCTCGTGACAAGTGATCTTTGTTAGGAAAAGACACATTGGATTTTGTTAAAAAAAGCATTAATCGACAAAATTATTTCTTCCAATGAAAGAAAGTAGTTTTTTTTTGTGAGGTTTTGTTGACAAATTGAACTAATATTGTTTTTTGTTGTAAGGTTTCTATCTACAGAAGGGAATTCATCTTGTGTGTGAGGTATAGTTGTCAAAAGACAAAGCATTTTGTGTGTGACTATATGTTGATGAAAAAGAAGTCATTTTGTCTATGAGGTTGTGAGCCAAAAAGAAGATCATTTGTTTTGTGAGGAGCTATCCATGAAAAGAAGACATTTTGTTAGTGAAATAATGATAAGAAAAGGGAAGTTATTTTATAAGAGGTTCAGCAGGCGAAGGGAAGTCATTTTGTCTATGAGATCCACCTTGTAAAGAGGTCTTGTCTGCATTGACAAAAGGGAATGAATTGTATACTATTTGTGAGGGTCCTTCTATGAAAGCTGGGCAAGAGACGGACAAAATAAAGTCATTTTGTTTGTGAGGGTTGAAATATGATGTTATTTGCCAATAAGGATCCATCAATGGGAAGGATGCTACTGTGATTGTGAGAGTCACTTGAAATAAGGCAAGTCATTTTGTTTGTAACCATCCATTGATGAAGGAGACTCATTCTTGAGAAATACCAATAAAATTGAGTCTTTGAAGCCAATCATTAGGACTTTCTAATTGACACAAATCGGAGATGCAGAAATATTTTGTAATTGAGAGAAATTTTCCTCACCAGAAAGATGTCTTGATTTCTACAAATTGGAGGGAAGAAATCAAATGCATAAAAGTTAATCCTTTGGTCATGGAGAGGGGAAGAGTTGTACCAATACAAAAGATTTTATTACAGCATTCTGCCAAGAAGTCACAATGCAGTGCTTGAGAATACTCCTTGATATCTTAGAGTCTCGGAGGAAATACCTGTTCTCATTATGTATTATTCGAAAATATAATTTTGTTTTTTAATATTAATGACAGAGTTGTAAGTGCCACACCTGTTGTTCCTCTGAAATTTGTTGTTTCTTAGTTCAATTCCACATAGAAAAAACATGGAGATATTTTGACTGTGGAGTTCTTTTAACTTTAAGAGAGTTTCTCAACATAAATCTGTTGTCAAACTTGCAGATGAATGTTTTGATATTGTTTTGTTGAGCTACTTATTAGTGTAATTGATTTGACATACTATTATATGGATGACATGTACTCACATGTTTAGACTGTATACAAATTAATTGCAACATGGATATTAATGTACATAATTGATTGTTGGAGAAAAACAACTGTTGCTTAACAGTTCAGAGTTGCACCGTACACTTTCTCATACTCTTGAATTTAGTGGATCTATTAAATTCCTATTTATTATTCTTTTTTTTTTGGTAGACATTTAGAAAATATTTATTTTCTTTTCTTTTCTGCTTTATCCTTGATTGGATTAATTATCTTTAATTTTATTGACTGCAATGAGTTTGAAAGTATTTTGATGTTTGATACTGTGGAAATACTCATTTCTTTCTGATAATCTTGCTTTGTGGCATTATTTCCATGGTAAATGTATCAGTTCTCGTGGAGATTCCTCTTCAATTTGACAAACAGAATGAATTATGTTCTTCAAATGATTATCTAATATCTACCCAGACGTTGAAGATTGCAGTTTACACCATGGTTATTTACAGATCAAATAAGAAATTAAGCATGATTCAGTAGTATCTAATCATATTATTTTTGGTTGTCTGATTCATAATTCACAAACTCTTAGTTTTCTTCTATTCTATCTAGATATCATTTTACCCAATTATAACTTTTGTTGGACTTGTCTGAAACAGGGCTCATTACTCAAACAACTTGCCATAGCTAATCAAAGCTTAGGAGGGGGTGTTGTAGTTGTTCTTGCAGAGCGTGATAAGGAAGAAATGGAGCTTGATATTGCTAAGCTGGAATTTGACTTCATGGGTACTTCTGTTATTTGTAGGAGTGGGAGTCCTCTCATAATGGCAGACTTGAAAAAGGTCAAATCTTTTATCTGTATAGGCATTTAACATCCACTTTAGTGCAAAATCCCTAATATATCAGTTTTTGTATGTGATATTGGGTTTCCTTTCATTGCTGTAGCTTGAATTTATGATATATTTCTCTACTGGTGAAAGTACAGTAATTAACACCTTTGCCATTTTATTAACAGGTGTCAGTTTCAAAAGCTCGAGCCATCATTGTTCTTGCAACTGATGGAAATGCAGACCAGGTAGGATATTGCTGTAAGATGTTTTTAGGTATTTGAAGCTTCAATGCACCATGAAGTTCTTTGTTCTGTGATTAGTAAATAGGTGCCATTTATTTGCTGACATTAAAATTTCGGGCAGAGTGATGCACATGTATTGAGAGTTGTCCTAAGTCTTATTGGAGTTAAGGAGGGATTGAGAGGTCATGTGGTTGTAGAAATGAGTGATATTGACAACGAGCAACTGGTTAAGCTTGTTGGGGGAGATCTTGTGGAGACTGTTGTGGCGCATGATGTTATTGGCCGCTTAATGATTCAATGTGCTCTTCAACCAGGCTTGGCTCAGGTTAGTGCTTGCTAATGCAGATTATTGTTTGCCTCCCTGAGTTGAAAATTTACTAAAATTCACATTTTATACATTTGTTGGCTTGACAAATCTTTGATCTACTGTAAAGACATAATTCACAGCTTTTTTATTATTTCTAATATGTGCTTCTTTTCCATGAAACCCTGCAAAAGTGTAACTGACCTCAAAGATCTTTGTTGTACCCACATGAAACTCAAGATTTAGACTACTTTTGTGTGTTTTCCTGTCAATTAATCAATGTCTGTGTTAAACCAAGTCAGTTGTGATTGCCTTCTCAGGATGCAAGATTATCGTATCATGATCTTTTATTTTGACTAACAGCTCTTGTAGGATGATGCAGCTGTTCCAAATTGAAATAATGAGGGAGTTTGAGATTGACGATGGCTTTGGTGGAGAAAGGAATATAGAAGTAGTTAAATCATGAAGGTGATGAAAGGAAAGGATGACACTAAATTCAATTTTTTTTGATTCTTTGCCAACATGTCATAAAGGACTTGTGAAACTTTACTAAACATCCCGAGTGTGCTCAAGGAGTTGTTTAACAATTAGTTTCTTCGATCTTAGACATGGAAAATGGCTCACAATGTTGGCACAGGTTGGTGGTGGCTTTACCACTGTACTTTTCTGCCTGCTTGTTAAAGATGGGTTGAAGTCTGTTTTCTTGCTTGACATGCATATGTCATGGCTAAACTGTTGATGTATGTAGCTAGGTTGGAGCCCTTCTAGGGCCGACCTAGCAACCTAGCACACCTAGCACATTTGGATTAATCATGTCCTATCTTGGTTGTATAACGTGTGGGGTTATTTCAGTTTGGCGCCAACCTTAAGTTTTGCATTGTAATTAATTGGCCTAAATTGTAAAGCCGGCCTAAGGTAAATTGGAAGGCTAGAGTCTCATATATATGTAATGTCAACCTCATTGTAATTACACACATTCAGCAATTACATCCCTATTCAGTATCCTTCAGCGAATTAACTTTGTGATCTGCAAATCATATACAAAAGACAGCGAACATTATTGGAAGCACAGCGGACATTATTGGAAGCACAGCAAACATCTTTGGAAGGTCAGCGAACACCATTTGAAGGACAGTGAACCATCCATTGAGGGCAGCAAACTTCACCCTAGGTGCAGCAACTGTTCTTTCTGACAGTAGTCATCATTTGAAGATCAGCGAACTTCATCTTTGTGACAGCAATATCTGTATTGCAGATAAGTTCATCATTGCAGTTTGCCCTAGGTTGAAGATATTACTGTGCATAGTTTACTGATTGCTTCAAGTGTTGAAGCTCATTGTAAAGATACATTTGGTTATTGCTTAATAAAGATCTGAGATTAGTTGCTGGGTTTTTCACCTCCAAGAGGGAGGTTTTCCCAGGGTATATTGGTGTTTATTGTGCACATTGCTTTGGTTCTATTATTTCTGATTATTTTGCTACAGTCTGATACAAAATTAACATGGTATCAGAGCTAAGGTTGTCTCAGTTGTGATCAGACCTTTTAGCAGCGCTCCTTCTTCACATTCTTCACATTCTTCACACGACTTCTGGCATTCAAGATGGTGTATGGTCTGAAAGTTGAGGACAGACTTGAAGGAGCATCGAATTTCACTTATGGAAATTCAAAATCCTTGTCACCCTAGAAGAAAATGATCTTTTGGAGTTTGTTCAAGGAAGGGAGCAATCTGAACCTGAAGATCAAGATGAGAAGCTTCAATTCAAGAAGAATGCAGTCAAAGCCAAGAAGACCCTCATTGACACTGTGAAAAATCATCTTGTTCCCATCATCTCCAAGATGTCTTCAGCCAGAGACATTTTCAAGACATTGGAGGGGATGTATGGGATTAACAACACAAGTAGAGCACTTGCATTGCGTCAACAACTTCATCAAGTCAAGATGGCAAAGGGAGATTCAGTTATCACCTACTTCATGAAGATTTCAGAATTGAGAGATCAGCTCAGCGCCATTGGAGATGAAGTTGTGGACAAGGACCTAGTCATGCTTGCATTGAATGGTCTTCCTCACTCATGGGAGCCATTTATCCAAGGCATAAGTGGGAGATCCAAATTTCCCAAGTTTGACCACCTCCGTGCTGATTGCATTCAAGAGGAATCCAGGCTGGCTGCAAGAGGTATCATCAAGAGCTCTCATGGTGAAGACTCTCATGTTCTTGCTACCCAATCCATCAAGAAGAAAAGAGGGAATTGGAAGAAAGGCAACTTCAAGAGGAACAGAGATCAAGGGTCAGCATTTGCACCTGATTCCAAGAAGAAGAAGAAAGACCTCTCTCGCATTCAATGTTTCAGATGTGACAAGTTTGGTCACTATGCAAGAGACTGTTAGTCAAGACCGATGCAACAAGGGGTCAACATCAATGAAGTTTCAAATCAGAAGGAAGCGAAAGATAACTCCAATGAATTCCTCTTCATTTCAGCCCTGTCAAGCAACGTTTCCACAGATAGTGATACTTGGCTGATTGACAGTGGAGCTTCTAGACACATCATCGGCTATCAAGAGCATCTTTCAGATTTGGTTGAGAGGGAGTTTGATCTCCAAGTCATCATTGGAGATGATGCGCGCTATTCTGTGAGAGGGTTCGATGCTACTTCCCTCAACCTTGATTCGGGAATCTCTCTTCATCTCAGCGATGTCCTGTTCGTGTCAGGAATCAGGAGGAACCTTATCTCCATCTCAGCCTTGGAGGATAAAGGTTATCAAGTGGCATTCTCAGAAGGAAGAGTCCTCGCATGGCCAAAGAAATCCATCATCAAATCTGCTCGTGTGATTGGGAACTAGTATGAGAGCTTGTACAAGCTTTCCACTCGTCCAGTCCAGGCTCTCTTTCATGACTCCTCCAGTTCAAGCGAGTTGTGGCATAGAAGACTTGAACATCTTCACTTCCAGGCTCTTCCAACTTTAGAGAAGATGGTTAAAGGTATGCCTAAACTCAACCATGTTCATAATGATACTTGTAAAGGTTGTGCTACGGGTAAAAACACTAAGAGTCCATTTCATAGTAGTGAGAGTAGGTCAAAAGAAATATTAGCTCTTGTGCATTTTGATTTATGCAGACCTATGTCAGTAGCATCTCCTAGTGGATTCTTGTATTATGTAACCTTCATAGATGACTACTCTAGGAAGACTTGGATTTATTTCTTAAAGTCTAAAGAGTCTGATGAAGTCCTAGGAAGATTCAAAGAGTTCCCTTAGTAGAAAACTTATCTAGGAAAATAATTAAAGTGTTAAGGTCTGACAATGGAGGTGAATACACCTCGGGTAGCTTTCATGATTTTTGTATTGAGGCAGGGATCAAGAGGGAGTTTTGTGTTCCCTACAACCCTCAGCAAAACGGGGTTGCAGAAAGAAAGAACAGATATATAGTTGAAGCTGCAAAAGCCATGATTCTTGATCAGAATCTTCAGACTTTTCTATGGGCAGAAGCTTCTAGAATAAATGTATACATTCATAACAGATGCCCTCATCGGATATTGCAAAATATGACTCCAGAAGAAGCCTTTTCAGGGATCAAGCTTGATATTAGTCACTTGAGGATATTTGGATGTCCAGTATATGTACATGTACCTAAAGACAAGAGGACCTAGTTGGAACCTTCTGGCAAGAGAGGAATATTGTGGGCTATAGCGAATCTTCCAAGGCCTACAAAATCTACATTCTAGGACAAAGGTACATTGAGGCCAACAAAGATGTTACTTTTGAGGAAGATGTTGCATTCAAGAAATCCAAGGGTTCGTGCTTGGAAGATGAAGCTCATCCTCAAGACATGAATATTGATCATGATCCTGAGATTTCAAGGGAGCCTTCAGATCCTGAGATCTAGAGGGAGCCTTCAGAACCTGAGTTGCACAATGATCTAGTTGACCCTATGGATCCTACTGATGGGCCTAGAGATATTGTTATAACTTGGAAGAGACCTCTTTGGGCAAGGAACACTATGCAGGAGGTAGAACAGTTCGTGGCTCCTAGAGGTACATTTCGAGAAAGTAAGAGACCTCAGAAATTCTCTTGTTATGTTGCTTCGATGTGTAATCTCATTGAGATTGAGCCTACCAGTGTTGAGGAAGCCGCAAATCAGCAAGTATGGAAAGATGCCATGGACGAAGAATATCAATCCATCCTTAAGAATGATGTTTGGGATATTGTGCCGAGACTTTAGGGCAAGTCAGTTGTATCTTCCAAGTGGCTATTCAAGATCAAGCATGCCGCTGATGGTAGCATTGAGAAATACAAGGCTAGATTCGTGGCTCGTGGTTTCTCTCAGAAAGAAGGGATAGATTATGAAGAAAATTTCGCTCCAGTTGCTCGATATACTTCCATTAGGACCATTATTGCGATTGCAGCATCTAAGGGATGGAAGCTACATCAGATGGATGTGAAGACAACCTTTCTCAATGGTGTGATTGAGGAAGAGGTCTACATTGAGCAACTTGAGGGTTTTGTGATTCATGGGAAGGAGTCTCATGTATGCAAGCTGAAGAAAGCTTTATATGGCCTTAAGTAGGCTCCTCGTGCATGGTATGAGAGGATTGATAGATACTTAACAGTTTTGGGCTTCTGCAAGAATGATGTTGATCCGAACCTCTAACTTCAAGGTATTTAATGGTGAAATGTTGATCCTGGTATTATATGTTGATGACCTATTTGTCACAGGGGAAGATCATCTCATTCACAGGTGCAAGAAGGAGTTGACTTCAGAATTTGAGATGAAGGACTTAGGGCTCATGCACTTCTTTCTAGGGTTAGAAGTATGGCAGGGGCCTAATGAGATCATCCTAAGTCAAGGCAAATATACCATTAACATCTCGAAGAGGTTTGGATTGATAGACTGCAAGTCCATGCCTACTCCGATGGAAACTAACTTGAAGAAATTGAGGGAAGCTATAGCTAGTTCAGATCTTGTGGATCCTACCATGTATAGGCAATTGATTGGATCCTTGATGTATCTAGTTAACACTAGACTGGATATTTGCTATGTAGTGAGTGCACTTAGCCAGTTCATGAGTGAACCGAGACAGATACATCTAGTTGCATCCAAGCACATCTTGAGGTACTTGTGTGGCACAGTTGGCTATGGACTGTACTCCTCCAACATTGCTCTAAACTTGGAGGGTTACTCAGATTTTGATTGGGCAGGAAGTGTCACTGATCGCAAGAGCACTTCTGAAGTTTGCTTCAGCTTGGGATCCGCCATGATTTCCTAGTGTTGCAAGAAACAGTCTTTAGTGGCATTGAGTACTGTAGAAGCAGAATACATTGCAGCTTGTGTGGCATCTCGCGAAGTAGTGTGGCTTTGGAAGCTCCTTGCAGGATTATTTGGTCAATCGTTGGAGCCTACTATCATTCATTGTGATAACCAAAGCTGTGCGAAGCTTTCGGTTAATCCAGTATTCCATTACAGATCAAAACATGTTGAGATTCAGTACCACTACATCAGGGAGTATAGAGGAATGCTGTTCAGCTAAGATACATTTGCACTGAGGAGCAAATGATCGACATTCTCACCAAGCCCCTTGCCAAAGTGAAGTTTGTGCATTTTCGGGTTAAGCTTGGAGTCGTGGAGAATGAAGCCCTTGCCGAGAGGGAGTCTTAGCATCAGTGATACATTGAGATGTATCTTCCACCCTCTGCAAGCAAGCATGGTGGTAATGCACTCTTCTCTGGGAGAACTTTGAGGTGAAAGCCCTCCTCCACCCTTTGCGAGTAAGCATGATGGATGTCATGGAAGAAATTCCATGATGTACTTGTGTTTTTCCACCCTCTGTGAGTAGGTATGGTGGACCCTCCCTTTGCAAGTAGGCATGGTGGATGATTTAGCACTTGTGTTTGTTTACCCTCTGGGAGTAGCTATGGTGAACATCATCCATGGGAGTAGCCATGGTGGTTGTATTCATTTGCATTTTCTCATGGGAGCAGCCATGTATCTCGGATCTTGAGAAGGTCTCCCTAGCTAAGAGGGAGTGTTGATGTATGTAGCTAGGTCGGAGCCCTTCTAGGGCCGACCTAGCACACCTAGCACGTTTGGATTAGTCATGTCCTATCTTGGTTGTATAATGTGTGGGGCTATTTCAGTTTGGCGCCAACCTTAAGTTTTTCATTGTAATTAATTTGCCTAAATTGTAAAGCCAACCTAAGATAAATTGGAAGGCTAGAGTCTCATATATATGTAATGTCAACCTCATTGTAATGACACACATTCAACAATTACATCCCTATTCAGTATCCTTCAGCGAATTAACTCTGTGATTTGCGAATCATATACAAAAGACAACAAACATCATTGGAAGCACAACGAACATTATTGGAAGCACAACGAACACCATTTGAAGGACAGTGAACCATCCATTGAGGGCAGCGAACTTCACCCTAGGTGCAGCAACTGTTCTTTCTGACAGTAGTCATCATTTGAAGATCAGCGCACAAACATCTGCAAAAAATCGCGATTAATCGCGGATCAGCCAACTAGCCGATTTTTACCCCCAAATAATCGCGATTTATTGGTCAACGATTTTCAATGCTTTTTATTTGATTGAATCGGGTTTAAATCGGCGAATAATCGGGCAAGAGAAAAACAAACTCGTCAAAACCCTAAGAGACACCCACAAAGCCGAAAAACACACGAAAACACTGTGAAAATCAATAAAATTAAAGCGCAACGAAGAACAATATCCCGCGATGCGTGGAAGTTAAGGGAAGTCGTTGCGACGCCACCATTCTATCCGTTTTCGTTAGCACTCTGGTTTTCATTACCATTTGATCTGAACAGTTGGGACCGCCGCCTATATCCTCCTCTTTCTCTTTACGATTGATATGGGCTCTTGGTTGGATCGGGGTGTGCACAACGATGCCGATTTGAGATAGGTCTAACAACAGTGCAGGAAGCAGAGATACGAGCAATTTCAGATGTGGTTAAACCAATGGAATTATAGCCATTATAATTTCATTCATTACAATCGATAAAATAGGCATTTTAAATATTTGATATTAAAATTTAACTTTAAGTTGGAGAAAGAATTAGTTCAATTTATTTTCAATGAGGATTATAGTTTTTTTTTTAAATTTTTGGGTTAATATGTATATTTTTATCAATATGTAATATACTTAGTAGAATTAATATTAAAATAAATATAAGTTTCAATATTTTAAAATAGTTAAATAAAATCATCCAAATTAAAAATTAAAATAAGTAAAATATAGTATAATTAACTATTAACAGTAAATAATAGTTTAAATATTTCAATATTTATTTAAATCTAAATATAAAATTAATAAAATATATTATAATTTAGCATGATTTTAATATTAAATTGAATATAAATTTCAATATTTTAAAGATGACCATTATATTTAAATGAAAAATTAAAATAAATAAAATATAATATAATTAATTATTAACTATAAATAATAGTTAATATTTCAATATTTAAATTTGAATATAAATTAAAATAAAATATATTAAATATAGTTATAAAATATTAACTAACTTTTAACTATTAATCATTGTTAATATTTTTTTAATTATATTTGATATATTAACAACAATTAATAGTTAAGAATATATATTAAATATAATTAAAAAATAACAATAAATAATTGTTAAATATTTCAATATTTAGATCTAGATATAAAATTAAAATAAAAAATATCAAATATAATTAAAAAATATACATTTACTTAACTATTAATCATTGCTAGTATATATATATTATTTTTCAAGACTTTAATATGGATAGGGCTGATATATATACTCCTATCCTTGTCCATGCAACTTTGCAATTTATGTGTTTAAGTCTATTTTTTAATTGCTTACAATATCTCTATGCTATGGAAATGTCCTTCAATATTAAAAAAAAGTAGTTTTTGATTGTTTTTCTCTAATTTTTTATGGTTTTTTGTAAATCCGATTTTTTCCCCAAAAATCTTATACTTTTGATTTGCTGATTAATTCCCCAAACGATTAATGCTACTATGGAACAGTGAACTTTATCTTTGTGACAACAATATCTGTATTGCAGATAAGTTCATCATTGCAGTTTGCCCTAGGTTGAAGATATTACTGTGCATACTTTACTGATTGCTTCAAGTGTTGAGGCTCATTGTAAAGATACATTTGGTTATTGCTTAATAAAGATCTGAGATTAGTTGCTGGGTTTTTCACCTCCAAGATGGAGGTTTTCCCAAGGTATATTGGTGTTTATTGTGCACATTGCTTTGGTTCTATTATTTCTGATTATTTTGCTACAGTCATACAAAATTAACATAAACCAAGGCAGAATTCTGCCCGTCATGCATATATGGTGTCTCAGCTGTAAGTGAATTCTACCTGTCTCAAGTTGGTGAGGTAACCGTAAAACATAAAGGTGGCACACTTTTCTTTGGGTTAAACCAATTGTCTTCTTTGCCAACCCACTTTTTCATTGGCCTAATGTTAATGTCCCTAGCTAGGATATTAGCTTACTTTACTATTTTTCAAAAGAAAACACAAGACCAAGCACTTTTTGATCACCAAGATTCTAATGTGGGCATGTGAGAGCATACTGTAGCTGGGATTTGAATAATAAGCAATATATTTCACTTACTGGCGGCAAGTGGCACAGTTTACAATTCATGCAAAATTAGAAGAAAAATGTGGACTCCACCAGCAGGTCTTCTAGAGAAAAGCTTGCAATGCAACTATCAATTCAAAATAAGGAAATGAAGATCTTGGTGATTTATGCTATCCAATATCGGTTACTATGTCAGTGCAGATATCAAATAAAATCTGGTGGCTGAACCTTCTGGATTTCACACTACTGAAATCAGCCACAAAATCAATATCCTTTCTGGTGGTGAATCACTCAGATATGAAGAGACAATAATTAACTAATTCTGGGAAAAAATGTATTAAAAACACACAGACAGCAGCGTTAATCCAAATAATATCATGATTTTTGCAGCTTCAGCCAATATTGTCATTCAAATCCAAGAATTAATGACCAACTTTCATCAACAAATTCCTGAATAATGTTTATATGGACTAACAAACCTTTAAACCTGCAAACTGGACAGCAGAAATTGGAGTGTACATCACCCAAAAACTGTACTGTAGTCACTGAATGATATCAAACAGAATTAAAATAAATTTAGTAATGCTACAGATTTCTCAAGAAGGAAGTTATGGCAACCAAAAGCTGGTATAATCCAAAAAGCTGATTAATTTCTCCCAAAAGCTGATATAGTCTAGACAAACTGATTTTGCTGTCAGAGTTCGTCCCCTTCAAAAATAATTCCAAAACGAATAACTTGGTGAATGCTACACTTCAACAATGGTACAACTTTTTGGTTTTGTTTATATTATTTCTTGTCTTTTTCAACATATCTGGCAGTCCAGAAAGACCATTCAACAAACTTAAATGACTTTACTAAATTCCAAACTTCTTCAAAAGCTGCCTGTTGATGTGTGTTTTACGCACGTATGAACACAAAATAAAATACCAAAGTATTTTACCCTCTTTTGAACAAAATCACCTTAGATGCTAAAAATATCTGATTAACTAATACGATTCCAAGGTTTTGTAACTATGAAAGAAAATAGGGCTGGGCCCTCACGCTACAAGAGGTAGCGTGTCCCTTTAGGTCCGACCCTAAAGGGAGAACACGCCTCACCTTATCAAACAACAAACAATATAACGTGTGCCCCCAAAAGGGTTTTTGGTGCCAAAGTTTATGAGGCCGACCCCATATTGCATCCCTAGCAGCTCATATAACTTCCAAGGTGATGGTTGATGAATCATCTTTAGGCCTGTATGCTGGTGAAGAAGAAGATCTGTAGATTTTGTTCAATCAGATCTGAACATTGCTGTTTGAATTCTACACAAAACTGAAGGTGATAGGTGCTGCTCTTATCTGCTGTTAAGGTGCTGTAACAAAAGCCCTATCTATGCATTGTATTGTTACAATTTAAAGTGAATACATAGTCAGACCTGTGGGTCTTTATAGCAGGGTTTTTCCTCATCAGAGGTTTTCCTAGGGTAAATGTTTTGAGTCTCTTGTGCACTTGCTTTGTTTTCATGCCTACTTAATCTGAAATTCATTTTATTAATTCTGATTTCTGATCTGAGACACAAAATTCTACATGGTATCAGAGCCAGGTTATACAAACATCAGATTTCAGTAAGGTCATTTTTGTTGCATCTAGTTGCTGTTTGTTTTCAGATTAAAAAGTCAGGTTTGAAGGGTGAAGACAGACTTGATGGAGCCCTTGATTTTGTTGCTTGGAAAGTTCGCATTCAGCTCATACTTGAGGAGAATGAGCTCCTCAAATTTGTTGAAGAAGAAAAGTTGTCCCCTCCTGAAGATGCAGAGGAACTAAAACAGTTCAAGAAGGATTCAGCCAAAGCTAGGAAGATCGTCATTGAATCCGTCAGAAATCATCTTGTTACTGTCATATTGAAGTTTGCTTCAGCCAGGGAAATAATCAAACACTTGGAAGGAATGTTTGAAGTCAACAATCTCAGCAGAGCCCTTGCTCTAAGGCAGCAGCTACTTCATATCAAATTGAAAGAAGAGGACTCAATCATGGCCTACTTTATGAAGATCAATGAACTGAAGGATAAACTAAGTACTCTTGATTGTAAGTTCTAGACAAAGACCTTGTTCTAATTGCATTAAATGGTCTACCTGATGAATGGGATCCCTTCATTCATAGCATTGGCGGGAGAGCTGAACATCCCAACTATGAGCGTCTTCAAGCTGATTGCATTGAAGAGGAATCCCGCATTGAAGTGAGGGGAAAACACAAGAACTCTCACAAAGATGATAATCATGTTCTTACAGCTAAGTCCAAGAAAGGTGGGAATTGGAAGAAAGATAAGAGAAGCAAGGATTTTAAACCTCCTTCCTACGATCCAAGAAAGAAGTCAAGAGATTCCTCTCATATTCGTTGTTTCAGATGTGACAAGTATGGTCACTATGCTAGAGACTGTCAGAATGAACCTAATAAGGAAAGGGAAGCAAATTTAAACGAAGTCTCTGAACAAAATGAGGACTATCTTCTTATCTCTGTCTTATCAAGCAATGTTCCTACAGACAGTATTACTTGGATAATTGACAGTGGAGCCTCCAGACACATCTCAGGTTACTGTGAACATCTTTCAGATCTGATAGAAAAGGACACCAATCTTCATGTGGTAATTGGTGATGATGCTCGATACTCCATAAAAGGTTCTGGTACTACTTTAAAACAAGATTCTGGTATTTCCTTACAACTTAGTGATATTCTTTTTGTACTTGGAATTAAAAGAAATTTTATTTCCATTTCTTCTTTAGAAGATAAGGGTTTGCAAGTAGCATTTTCTGAAGGTAAAGTACTTGCTTGGTCAAAGAAATCTAGTTTCAAATCTGCTCGTGTTATTGGAAATAGATATGATAGTTTGTATAAGCTTGCAACTAACCCAGTTCAAGTCCTCATTCATGAGGCTCCTGAATCATGCGAGCTATGGCATAGAAGACTTGGACATCTGCACTTCCAAGCTCTCCCCACTCTTGGTAAAATGGTTAAAGGTATGCCTAAACTCAGTTTATCCCATGATGATGCATATAAAGGTTGTGCAATGGGTAAGAATATGAAGAGTCCATTTCATAAAAGTGATAGTAGGGCTAAAGAAAAGTTAGAGCTTATCCATTCAGATCTATGTGGTCCTATGTCTGTAGCCTCTCCTAGCGGTTTCCTTTATTATGTTATCTTCATAGATGATTTTTCTAGGAAAACATGGATTTATTTTCTTAAATCTAAAGAGTCTGACGAAGTCTTAAATAGATTTAAAGAATTCAAAGCCTTGGTTGAAAATATTTCTGGAAAGCGAATTAAATGTTTAAGGTCTGACAATGGAGGTGAGTACACCTCAAGTAGTTTTCATGATTTTTGTGTTGAGACAAGAATTAAGAGGGAGTTCTGTGTTCCCTACAATCCTCAGCAAAATGGAGTTGCTGAAAGAAAGAACAGGTCCATCGTTGAAGTTGCAAGAGCCATGATTCATGATCAAGACTTGCAACCCTTCCTATGGGCAGAGGCATCCAAAACAACAGTTTACATTCAAAGTAGATGTCCTCATCATGCTCTAAAGAATGTAACTCCTGAAGAAGCCTTTACAGGAATCAAACTTGACATCAGCCACTTAAGGATTTTCAGGAGCCCTGTGTATGTTCATGTGCCTAAGGAAATGCGAACCAAGTTGGATCCCTCTCGAAAGAAAGGTATCTTAGTAGGATACAGTGAATCTTCCAAAGCCTTAATAATCTACTTTTCAGATCAAAGGTATGTTGAGGTAAGTAGAGATGTAACTCTTGAAGAAGATATTGCATTCAAAAGATCTAAAGGTTCATTATCTGATGATGATAATATTGTGACTGAAAATCAAGAATCAAATGTTGATACTAACCCTGAGATACAGAAGGAGTCTATTGACCCCCCAGAACAGGAAGTTCAGGATGATCCAACCAAACCCATGGATTCTACAGATATACCTAAGGATATTGTGGTCAGCAAGAAGAGGCCACTTTGGGTTAGAAGCACCATTCAAGATGCTGAAAGATTTGCTGCTCCCAGAGGAACCTTCAGAGATAGCAAGAGACCTCAAAATCATGCCAACTACATTTCAGTAATGTGCTACATCATTGAGTCTGAACCTCACAATGTCGAAGAAGCTATGAATCACCATGCTTGGAAGTTAGCCATGGATGAAGAGTATGAGTCTATCATCAAGAATGATGTTTGGGACATTGTACTTAGACCCAAAGGTAAGTTTGTTGTTTCCTCTAAATGGTTATTTAAAATTAAGCATAATGTTGATGGTAGTATTGAGAAATATAAAGCTAGATTTGTAGCTTGTGGTTTTTCTCAAAAGGAAGGAATAGATTATGAGGAAACATTCACTCCTGTTGCTAGATATACTTCTATTAGATCTATAATAGTTATTGCTGCAGCTAAAGGTTGGAAACTACATCAAATGGATGTTAAGACAACTTTTCTAAATGGTGTTATTGAGGAAGAAGTCTACTTTGAGCAACCAGAAGGTTATGTAATACATAGAAGAGACTCTCATGTTTGCAGATAGAAGAAAGCCTTATATGGACTCAAACAGGTTCCTCGTGCTTGGTATGAAAGAATTGATAAATACTTACTAAGCTTAGGGTTTTGTAAGAATGATGCTGATGCTAATCTTTACCTTAAAATATGCAATGATGATATGCTTATTCTGGTTTTATATGTGGATGATTTATTTCTCACTGGTGAAGATAAACTGATTATGAGATGTAAGAAAGAATTAGCCTCAGAATTTGAAATGAAGGATTTAGGGTTAATGCATTACTTCCTAAGGTTAGAAGTATGGTAGAAATCTAATGAAATTATCCTAAGTCAAGGAAAGTACACTATTGATATTTTGAAAAGATTTAGAATGATGGATTGTAAACCTATGTCTACTCCTATGGAATCTAACTTAAAGAAGTTGAGCATCTCTGCAGCTAACTCTGATTTTGCAGATCCATCCGAGTACAGGCAATTGATCGGATCTTTGATGTATCTAGTTAACACTAGACCGGATATCTGTTATGCAGTGAATGCTCTCAGTCAGTTCATGAGCATGCCTAAGCATGTTCACTTTGTTGCAGCTAAACATATACTGAGACATCTGCGAGGCACTATTGGTTATGGACTGAAGTATTCACTCAATACTTCAATCTCCTTGGAAGGCTATTCGGACTCAAACTGGGCAGGAAGTGTCAAAGACAAGAAAAGTACTTCGGGTATCTGCTTTAGCTTGGGATCTGCAGTAATTTCTTGGGCCTGTAGAAAACAATCTTCTGTAGCATTAAGTATTGCAGAAGCTGAGTACATTGCAACATCTGTTGCATCCAGAGAAGCAGTATGGCTCCGCAAACTTCTTGTTGGATTGTTTGGACAACCTAGTGGTCCTTCTACCATTCATTGTGATAATCAGAGTTGCATAAAGATGTCTGTCAACCCAATATTTCATGACAGGTCAAAACATGTGGAAACTCATTATCACTACATTCAGGATATGATTCAAAGAGGCGCCATTCAGCTAAAGTATATCAACACAGATGAACAGGTTGCAAATATTCTTACCAAGCCCTTGTCCAGAGTGAAGTTTGAATACTTTAGAGACAGACTCGGTATTGTGGAAAATGAAGTCAAGGTTGAGAGGGAGCCTCAACCTCAGTAATTCACTATGGATCAAGAATGGTCCATTCTTCGCTTGTGTGCAAGAATGGAAGGTTCCAATCTATGCTTGTGTGCTAGATGGAAGGTTGTAATTGTATAAAGACCCACTTGTGTATTACACTTTCTATGCTTGTGTGCTAGAACCAAAGAAACGGGACTCGAACTCGGCTCGGACTCGGCAAGGCCGAATCGGACCCGGACTCGGGACTCGGAGTCAGACTCTGCTGGACTCGGGAAAGTGAAAAACTCAAGAAATTTAGAGATTTTTAAAGATTTAAAACTTGTTTGAGGCACCCTTTATTGAATACACCTTAAAGACACAATAACATCATCAAACTTGGCTCATTTGATTACATACACAAGTATACATCAATCACATAAGCATAAACGCAAATTGTAGCTGAAGGAAATAACAAACATAGATATATAAATATTGTCAAATGTATACAATATTACAAAACTAATGGAATAAAAAATCCATGTCATCATATGATCATCATCAAATGTTTCATACAAATACCAAAGGTAAATACAACTACAAGCCTATGGCTCAGAGGAGCCTGCACGGTAGCACCCTCCGGCCCCGGCCCCCTGCGAAGGCATCTAAGGTAGGTCCTGGATGATTCGACAGCCATAGCCGCTCCCTGTGACACCATGCCATGCTCACCAACATCAGGAACATCCGTGTCACTATCTGCCTCTGAATCTCTTGTTTGTGCTCGTGCTCTTCGCTCCTCCTCTGCCATGGCTACAGTCTCAGCCTCTATATCTACCTGGTCGATCCAATCAGCGTCAGACTCGGAGGTAAAATTTTCCCTGCTTCTATCGACGCAGTTTTCCCCCATATTTTTCGACGGGGGTTTGGGGCAGCGCCCCTTGCGCGCTCCCTGTCGCGATACAGGGCGGGGTCGAGGGGTAGCGCCCCGCGAGGCCAAAAAAACTTATTATTTAATAAAGGCGTTGAGTGTTATTTTTCTATTGGCTGACATGTTGTAACCCTAATTTTCCTCATTCTCAGGCGGAGGTTGTAGTGAACAAAGACGAGACCATTCATTTAAAAAAAACTTTTTAAAATGTTTTTTTTTGTCATTTTACTTAACCCAGGCAGTAGCCAAGTTTGGGGCTCGGGACTCGTCGAGTTTGGCGAGTTTTCTTGCCAGACTCGGACGAGTTGGAGTCGGAGTCGGAGTCGGAGTCCCAGAGACTCGGCGAGCATGGCTCGGACTCGGACTCTCCGAGTTTAGGCGATTCATGGTGATTCCCCTTTTTTTGGCTAGAACCATCCTATGCTTGTGTGCTAGGTGGAAGATGTAATTCTATGCTTGTGTGCTAGATCCATTCTATGCTTGTGTGCTAGATGGAACTCTAAAGGTTCTGATTATGTATTCATTTTCTTCCTAGTTAAGAGGGAGTGTTGTTTTGTAACTATGAAAGAAAATAGGGCTGGGCCCTCACGCTACAAGAGGTAGCATGTCCCTTTAGGGCCGACCCTAAAGGGAGAACATGCCTCGCCTTATCAAACAACAAACAATATAACGTGTGGCCCCAAAAGGGTTTTTGGCGCCAAAGTTTATGAGGCCGACCCCATATTGCATCCCCAACAACTCATATAAATAAAGAACATTTTGGTTGCAAATGAGATCAATCAAGTTCGATCTGCTCTTCAAAAGAAAGGTGCGAATCTACTCAAACAAGTGCGAATTATCTCCAAAAGGGTGCAAATTGTTTTGAAGCCTCTCCTTCCAAGGTGATGGTTGATGAATCATCTTTAGGCCTGTATGCTGGTGAAGAAGAAGATTTGTAGACTTTGTTTAATCAGATCTGAACATTGCTGTTTGAATTCTACACAAAACTGAAGGTGATAGGTGCTGCTCTTATCTGCTGTTAAGGTTTTGTAACAAAAGCCCTATCTATGCATTGTATTGTTACAATTTAAAGTGAATGCATAGTCAGACTTGTGGGTCTTTATAGCTGGGTTTTTCCTCATCAAAGGTTTTTTCCCAGGGTAAATGTTTTGAGTCTCTTGTGCACTTGCTTTGTTTTCATGCCTACTTAATTTGAAATTCATTTTATTAATTCTGATTTCTGATCTGAGACACAAAATTTTACATCCAAGGTCAGTTCTTGGCATGCGGGTAACTCAATGGCTTGATGTGATATGCTGTTTTCAATTAGGGACTTATTCAATTGTTCAAGTTTGCTAAGCTTATCATGGATTTGGAATAGGTTATGCTGATGACTTAAGATTTTGCAATATATCTCTTGATCTAATCTAACAAAGATTTGAAAAAAAGGACAAAAGAAATAGGGTTTAGGAATTCTATTCTAAGACCTATAATGCAAGAGGCAATGAACAAATTCAATGGAATCCTACTAGGCAAGGTCTCACCATCAAAAGATCAATTTGACACAAGCTTAGTGCAATCATCTAAGGCAAATTTCGTAGATGTTCAAATTATCCCCATAAAACATTGATACCATCAAAGCATGCATAACAATGGACGTGCAACAATTGAAGTTAAGTTCATACAAAATTCTAGCTGACCACACAAGGCTAACTTACAATCAGCAAGAAGCTAGGGGTATGGATTAGATGGATTTCACACAAATGCATTCAACAACTCTTTCATTCAATCTAAATACTTGAAACAAATTCTAAAATTCTAATCTAACTTGGAGGCAATGAGAACGACAAAATCACCAAACTTCAATGATTGTATTCAAATCTGCAACATGTAGACGACAATTCTAAAAAATCTTTCCCTTACAAATGAGAGGCAGTGGGGTATATATAGAGTCTCAAAAGAAATGAATGGCCAAGATGCATTTAAAATCAAGGGCCAAGATCATGCCAACACAACCCTAAAGTTGCCCTAATTAGGGTTTACATAAAAAACGGAATCACCAACATGTGATCCAATGGAATGACACCTAATCATCAAGTAGAGAATCTTTTAGAACATTTTGGCTTGCATACCTCTCTCTTGTAGCATATTCCAAGAATTTGGCCAAAACTGAATCTAGCTCCTCCATGGTAATGTTGGGCAAAGCCTCTTGTTGAGCATCAATCACATCCAACGCATCCGAACAAGCATCCAAAGTATTCTCCCAATCCGGCATAAGCTTTTGCAAACTATGGACATGGATTAGTAGGGAAACCAAATCATCAATTTGATTCTTTTTCAAAGAATCCAACTGGCTGAAGTACATGAATTTCATCTTTTCTCTCAACTCCTCTAGTTGTAGACTGTTGGAAGCACTGATATCTACCCTTAACAATTCTTCAATGGATGTAAGGATTTTTGATTGAATCTCCTGAATCGATCCTTCCATCTCTGCACAATCCCTTCGTGCATGCTCATAAGTAGATTTCCGCATGGCCAATGAACAATACCAACCCTGTAAATCATAGATTTCTCCCTCATGCTCAACTCCTTCATGGATCAACGTGGGCATTGGAATTCTCTTCAACACTCTGAGGTGGGGAATGGTCTTTTCTTGTATAGGCTGGAAATCATCCCATACTTCCAAATATTGTATCCTGAATGCGAGCATTGACGTCTTGTCAAATGCTTAGACAAACTGAGCTAGGAAATCATCTGCTTGCTTTGTCACATCTTCAATCCACTTACCAAACTCTGCATGTGTATTCCTCGTTGCCTCATGATCAAAGTGAAATCCACGATCAACTGCGATAGGCGAGACAAAAGTGGGATCCTCATGCCTCATCCCTGCAATATACTCCTTAAGCTTGATGTTCTCTTCTTGATACATATTTTTCATTTCAATCTCCCTATCCAATCTTTCATTGATCGCCTAGATTGTATCATCGAGTTCGTAGAACTCCTGCGTCTTTGTAGTCCGTCCAAGGGCAATTGAAGTAATCTGATAATCCATGGGAGTAGCCACATTCTTAGTCACATCACCCATCAGGATAGCCACCTGTGCAACTTGCATACCCGTTTCATCTCTAGCAATATTTGAAATTATATTAGCCTTCTTTGGCTTTTTCACCTTATCATTCCTGGCTAAATAGTCATCAATGGGCTGTGTCTCTATCACCTTCTTCCTTTTCTCCATGCTTCACAGCAACCAATTGGGAATGGTGGAAATCTCTATCCCATCATCAAGACACATCTCCCAATCAAGTCCCCTCAATGCTGAGATAACATCATCATCTTCCTCCTTGTCCTTGGTCAAATCATAAACATTATTGTCCAAACTAACCTCCAACTGGACAGTGGGAGATCTTGGCTGTTCTTCATCTTCATGCCGTAGTGCTGATGTTACTGTAGCATGTAACTCTTGAATATTTTCTGGCAAAATTGCTGTATTGGAGCATTGTTCAAACTCTTTGCTCTTCTTTGGCACATCTATCTCCTTCACTGACGAGGAACTAGGAGAAGATAAAGGAGTGCTAGGTTTATGTTTCTTCTTCTTTGACTGCCGACTAACTATTTCATTCCCCTTCACTTTGGATTCTCCAAGCATACCCTTCCTTCGTTTAGGAGCACGAATCTCCTCATCTGTATGAATCCTTACATTGCTGATTGTTCTTTGATCTTCTTCAAGAGAGGACTCCTCTCGTCTTCTCCACATTCCTCAATTGAAAATCCAGATTGTTGCTGATAATCTTAGCCCAATTAATTGTTGTTCCTCTTGTACAATCTTGGATAAAGTAAAACATCCATCCTTCAAACAAGGCACCCTATGGCATTCCCATTACTCGATTGAGCAGGAATATCAGGTCGCTGTATTCATCTTTGAAATCTATACACATAAGTCTTTTAGGTGCCTTAGAATGATAAGGCCTTGGTTCAATCATCCATTCCTTGTTCACAATTGTCTTACATGCGTCCGCCTTCATCTTACATTTTTCTTCGTAGTCATCCTTGGTTCTTTCTTACATATCTGCACTCTGGGGAATTCCAAATACTTCCGCAATTACATCGTCAACGAGGTAGGCAAGAGTTCCCCTTTGGTTGATTGGATCATCCTGGAAACTGGGTCATAATGCCTTGCACACTCTAGAATAAGTTCATTGCACTATATAGATTGAGGAAACTCAGCGGCGTAATATATGCCACTCTTCATGATATTGGCGGAAAAGGGAGAGGGAAAATGATTCTTCATTCCAAACATTCTCTGCTGCATCCGCTCCATATTCAGGAATTCCATGTTTGTATTTGTGATCTTCTTCCATCGGGAGGTCAACTGGGAATCCGGATAAAATTCCTCCTGTACTATCTTCAATTGTTCTTTCCTCACACCGATTCCGGATTTAGACATGGTGCCTGTAGGAAACGCGAAGTCAATATCATGGAAAACCATCCAAATAACCTATTTTCAGAATTGTTTAAGCTCTGATTTCTTATGATTTAGTCAAATTTAGGAACTAAAATATATTTTTTTTATTAAATTCATCATGAATTCTGAAAATAGGATGGAAATTTGACAAGAATAGGGTCTAAAACCCTCATAAAATCTTAGTTTCAAACTTGTATAAGGTATGATTTCAAAACAAAGTCTGAAGACAAATGTGATATACTCAGAAAAATGTCAAAAATGGTGTCCGGAAGTATACCACAAATCTGGAAATGCTTGGAAAAGGTGAGCAAAAGTTCTAATTTTCACTTTTCAATGTTTGAAGACACCCTTCCAAACTCAACAATGGCTCTCAAAGTCTGAAGACAACCTGCAACCTTAAAAAATCAATCATTTGAGGAGGTTGCAGCCATAGGAAAATGTTCACATTTGATAAATTTTACCTCTCAAAGTCAAAATGGTTAAAGTTGGGCGCAAGTAGAGGGCTGGAAATGAAAATCTAAGTGTGAAGACAACCTGCAAATGGAGTTTCAGACCTTACACCAGTAATGGTGTGCTCAGAAATGCTCTCAAATCACCCCCAAAAGACTCCCAAACAAAATCACCTAAGGCTGGAGATGTAAAATCAGGTCTGAAAATGCATGTTTCAGTCAATGATCAGCAACAATGGTGATTAGAATCACCTACAGCAGCACCCAGCCATGGCGTCTAACTCAAAGTTCCCAGCAATGGTGGCACAAATGTCCAAAAAGGATCCTCCAAATGCAAAGTCTCAGCAACACACAAAGTCGTGGTCCCCAATAATGGCGCCAAACATGGAAATCCCTCAAATTGCCAAGAATGGTGGCTTAACCAGCCACCCAAACCGCTGTAACCTCCCTTTAATGGCAGCACCAAGGTGGAATTAGGCAAAATCACCCTCCAATCTGCAACTCTAGCTCACAAAAATGGTGTCCAATGTACACTTAGGCAAAATCGCCTAGCTGGAAACTCTCCAATCAGCCTCCCAGATATGCCTTCAATCAATCACATCAGCAAATATAATAATATTATATTGCTGGCTGGGCTCTTTTAAACTTGCTTTTACCTTGTTAATTCACCACACAAGCAATGTGGGATAAAACTTGCCTCTTTATACTTGCTTGGGAAAATCGATTTGCCTTAGAAAAATATTTAAATCATTAAATGATCATTGCAAATCATTAAATAATTGTTGCTAATTCTTAAATAATTGTTTACAAGGCAAAAATCATTAAATTCGAACCACATTTGCATTTAAAATCGTTCAACTTCATCAAATTTGGCCAATTGGGAAAATTTGCCCCATGTTTGGATAAAAATCCACATGAAAAATCCTCTCGTTTTGCTCATTAAGTCCAAAATTCACCTTTTGGGGAAAATTGATCCCCATCTATATAAAAATCCAGATAAAAAATCATCATAACTCTCACTTGGGGGAAATTCGCCACACATCAGGACAATGATCCACATTAAAATCCATCAAACTTGCCCATCAATTGTCTTGGGGGAAAATCGACCTCCATTTGGATTGTCAATTTCATCCGCATTAAAGTTCATATCTCATTCTAGGGAAAGAACGTGGGTCATCGGGATAATTTCCAACATTTAGACAAGATTTCAGGCCTCCTGGTGGAAAAACGTGGTCCATCAGGACAAATGTCAGGATAGTGGGGGAAAAATGCCCCACATCAGGATTTTGAGCGAGGGAAAATCACGGGTCATCAGAAATTTGCTTAAAACTTGGGAAAAACGTCCCTCACCAGGATAATTGATCCTTAGACTTCAATTTAATGGATTTCCATTGGGAATTTGATGATTTCCACACTCAAAAACACCTAGACATGTCAAATTTCATCGTTACGCATCGAGACTTAGTCATATTTATCCAAATTTGAGCAAGAAAATAGGGATTCCATCGGGATAAAGTGCAATTTAGACTTGAATCTCCTCCTAGGAGCAAGAAAATAACCGCTAAAGGACCTCCTGATGCTTAAGCACGAAAATATCACCGACTTGAACACATTTTAAATTCAATTGCGCCCACAAGTCTAGACTTAGATAAAATTAGGATCACCTAGACATTTAATATTTTACATGCACTTGATCCTATTCAAAATTTAAAAACCCTAATAGCACTTGGGCATAATCATATCAAAACTCGAGACTCAGATATTGAGAAGCCCAAAATTATCACCTACTGCCAAAAACCTAAACTAACATGACGCAGAAGGCAAGAAAGAGGGGGTCCCCGTTTGCAATGGGGCGATGTGTGAAAAGGTCACAATACTGCCCTAGACTCCCAAACTAGTACGACATCCTTCAAAGACAAAGTAAGATTTGTACGGCTAATAATAAGTGGTACAACAACATGGAATTAGTAGGGTGAAACAAAAAGAAGCTAACGAGTCCTTAAGGGATTAGTATGGGTGTTTGTTATGGCATAAAATATTGGTGATTACGATTTGACTCAGTAGAGTTTTAATATATTAGACTCCCTTTAATGTATGACAATGGAACAATAAACCAATAGCCGCGATCACTTGTTTAAAGGGTACGGTAGCTGAAAGCTCTTTGAAAGTACATCAGGGAAGGAAACAATGTGACATACTTAGGAATTATCATATGCTGTGATTCACTTCATATTGAATATCATAGCCTTTATGATATGCATTTACCGATATGAATTCACTTTGTAACATGCAGAAGTAAGCAAAATTACAATAATTTTGCTGTTACAACAATGAAACCCAACCATAGAAATTTGGAATAATAATAACAAACCTTTGAAACTGAAACTTTATTCTATATTTAAAATCAACAACAAAATCTGGAATCATCACACCAAAGTTCAAACACTAAAGAAATTTGAAACATTTAGCACCGATGTGATCCTTGAATGGAATCACCTCTGCAAACAAGAGGGTTTTTGTCCTTTGTCCACCTAAAAATTAAAGGAATTTTGTCCTCCGATCACCTGCAATAAAGTTTTTTTGTTCTTGAAAGCAATTAGATGAACACAAGGTCCAAGCTTTTGGAGAAATCAAATAGATGAAATATTCGGAATGTCTTTTTTTTCCAGCCAAGCTCCTCCATTTATAATCCTGTATTGACAAATTCAAGCCTTCTTCTAGAAGTGTCTAGAATATATATATTTTGATGCTTCAATTAACCTCATTGTCCTAGTGACACTTTTATCATCACTTTAGGCCATTCTTTTGAAAACACTTTATTTGACCTTCCTTGTTAATAATAAAATAATAATAAGCTGCCCCTCTAATAAAATAAATTCACCAGGACAACTTAAGATATTATTTTTATTATTTCCTTATCTTAATTGAAAAAGGGAACATGAGATAAGCATTTTTCTTTTCCACCATTCATAAGAAAAGTCTTTAGTAGATCATGTACGTGTAATGTCCGCCAAAATCAAAATTTTCATTATTCACATAATTACACAAAATAGCATAAATTAAAGACATGTTAAATATCCATAGATGATAGACATATTCACATTACTTACAAGGAGGTATTAGTACAATAAATCATTACAAAACTGAATTCAAGGATTCATAATCCTTTACATGCGACCATAAGGTTGATTACACAAGCATAAAACTTGGAATCCTTCCAAGGAACCTTTTGTAACCTGACACCTACTGCGGGCAAGAACATTGTCGAAGTGCATTTGCACCCTACCATGAAGTTGTTACACTTCTTCGGAATCTTTCATGAGAGGAAGGATCCCCGGCCTAGCACAAGGAAGACTAGCCAAGTAACACTGGAAAGAGTAATGGAATAGTGATATTCTAATGCAACATCTCACTTTTCTAAAGAAATCAAATCAATGATTCGAGATCCACCTACTACACAAGGTTAATCATACATCTTAATTTACGATTTCCAATTATTCCAAGAGAACTCCATGAGTACACTAGAGCATATAAATGCACACATGATCACATAAAGGCTCTTATGAGCACACAAGAGTATCCAAGAGCATATGACCTTCCATGCAATGATCACTAAAATTCACACCTCGATAAGTATTTAGTCTTATAACAAGAATAACAGAGATTTCATCTTTTAAAGAATAAGCAAATATCTATTTAAAGAAGGTATATCACATGTATCATGTATGTTAAACTAAATTAAAGATAACTTGATCATAAACCGATCAAGCATTTAAAATGAAGACACACATGCAGAAATGAAAGTCTAACTCATTACATGGTTTAGAATCTTATTATTTTTGCAATGATAACTCCTATATCTATCTTATTGTAAGCTCTATCCTCTATAGGTTATTCTACTATATATATATATATATATATATATATATATATATATATATATATATATATATATATATATATATATAAGAATTGCATATAAACACATCAAGTGATCAAGAGTATACGAATCCACATACATTAGCATGTAAGCGTAAACAAGAGAAAACAATAAGATTCTATATAAGACAATTTTTTTTTTTTCTATTAAAGATAGTAAGAACACATTAACATCAAAGTATCACCATCACGATCAACCAAAAATATGATCATAACGGGAAGTATCTGCAGTATAATCTCACCTAGAGAGCTATATCATCTGTACAACTCAAGTATCTTGTTATATTGATTACATATATATCAAAATTAACAGCATCATCGGATCAAAAATTATATATAGTACGGGTTATCCACTAGCAGTCTGTCAATCCCAGGAACCAACTATATAAGACAATTATTATTAATGGCTATGATAATTATATAATAAAACTACGACATTCAAATATGTATCATTACTCACAAATGTAATCAAAATAAATATTTCCCCCTAAATCTTTACTCTGTAATCTACTATATTTCTTTGGATATGATGAACACATTAAGCATTAAACTACGATTAGAAGTTATTACAAAGTAATTATTTGAAACCCAATAAATGCTCTTATACTAATAACTTATAATGCTCCTATGTGTCATTTACGCACGTGTATGTAAAACTAGATTCATATTGATGCACTAGATGACTGTTTATACATGCTGATTTGAAAACAATGTTAAAAGTTTAAAACTAAGCTTCATAATAATAATACACTCTCAAATTTCATATAAACAGATGGGACAAGAAGGTATATTACGATATATGCACTGGTATGTTTGCATACTTAGTTTCTGTTGTGTATATATTCTTTAAAAAAGAGAAAGAAGATGATTATGTCTTTACAAGAAGGTATGAAGTGCATGCGCACACACACACACATACTTATCATATTATTATGCTCATACATTCTTGGATTTATAGAACTTCAGTATAAGCAAGACAAAATTATACAGACTAGATGCATTCAATGTTTAAAAACAGTCTTGCTATCCTTCATTTTCAATCTCAGCTCTCAATGGAATAAATTCATAGATTTGTTCATTATGGAACTAATAGATTTCGTTGTATATTGATTTCAGTTGATATTTGTTCATTTATATAACTAACAGAATGTCATTGAACAATGATTCCCTTTCAGTTTTCTATTTAATTCCTGATCTGAAAATACAACTATAACTGTATTCTCTATTCAGATTCAGTTCAAAATCACTTGAATAGTTTTCCTATCATTCTTTCCTAAATTGAAGAAGAAGTAGGGATGAGGAGGAAGAGCTGATCATAGAGGACCAGCAGTTCTTAGAGACCTTTAGCAGACCTTGAGCAAGGTTACACTTGCTCACTTCGATGATAGTGACAAATGTTTAGCTAGAGCATGGGTTCAAAAGCTGGACAATTTCTTGGCTCTTAGGCCTATGGTTGAGGATGAGGCAATTAAGTTTGAAAATCTACACTTTGATGGTATCACACATGAGTGGTAGTATCATGGCCTTATCACTTTGGGTCACATACCCATCACTTCATATGATGAGTTTACTAATAAGCTCATTGAGAGGTTTGATAAAAAGGACCTTGAGTTGTATTTTAGAGAGCTAGCATAGTTGAGACAACATGGTACTATGGGTGCCTATATCTCAAAGTTTCAGAGATTATCAGTTATGGTTCTGAATATTACAGAGAGGAGGTTTGAGGGACTAATGGAACCCATTAGAGGATGGGTTAAGGCATTTGATCTGCCTAGTTTGCAGGAGGCTATGAGGAAGGCTAGGAGCATGGAGCTCGCTGTCCCAAAGAACAAATTCTCATCTAAAGCCCTTCGAGATGAAAAGGGTAGGAAACATGATAACAAGGAAAACATTCAACCCAAAGGGCCCTCCTTGAAGAAGGTGGAAGATGACTTCAAAAAGGACCTAAGAAAGAAAAATAAAGGGAAAAATCCCTTAACTAGAGGCATATTCAGTTGATAAATCAGAATCCGAAACTTATGTAATATGCAGCCCTGATGTTTTTTTGAAATAGTTTTTTTCAAGTTTGGGAACCAATATATAGTGTTTGATGATTGCTTTACTTTCATATTTCATTTACATAGAGAATATATAATGGAATATATGTATTGCAAATTGGATAGAAAATATGATGCATTAAATCAACAACTTCTTCATTAATCTTTTAAATCTCATGCAAATCAATTGAAATCAGACAATGCAAATTGCAGACCTGAAAATGGCTTCCAACCATGAGAATTAACACTCATAAATAATCAGCTACCAAATTGGGCGCTAAAGTTGACAGGGTTAGTAATGTCCCCTACTAGGAGGCTGCCTGTATAATTAACATACATCATTATGCCTTAAATCAGAACACTAAACCAGGGAACAATTAGCATTCATAATACAATTGATAGTTACTATACTTATCCTTACTTCTTTCCTAATCATCAACCCTAACGGCGGATGGGGAATTGCTTGTTAGGGCACTAGGAAAACCATTCTCCACAAATAGGCCTAAGGGTTTCAGGAACACCCATCCATACCACCTCTTGGGGGTCACCTATTTTGGGAGGTATTACAACTGCCTTTCCCTAACAAAACCAACCTATCCTCATGAGGGGCAAGAGAGAATGATTAAGGATTAGGCTATGAGTATACTATTCTCTCATGTATTACGAATATATATGTAAACAAATGAAATTAAGCATAATTGTTATATAAACCTGATTTCCCTATTATGAACAAATATAAATCTTATTGGCATTATCTGTGCTATATGTATATATATGAATTAATGAAACAGTTTATATTATATGCTATATATCTGCCCCTTATACCTAATAGAATTCAAATATGATATTCTGTAATAAGCATTTAGTTTATAGGAGAGATACAGCATGCCAATCTGCTGTCACAACAGTGATTTCTGTTATATAGCTGATCTGTCAGTAAATTAATACTCTGTTCCTTCGATGCCTTTCACTAAATAAATTTCTTCCCTATATAGACCTCAAGGAAGGATGATGAGTCACAACTCTTACCTTGTCCTTAGAGAGGTGTCATTTCAAAGTCAAACTAATAGCTGCCTCTTGTTGACTAAACAGCTCTTGTTATCTTACTCCTTAACATCCGTACCTCCTCTTTAACAATTGTCTGGTGTAATCGCACCTCCTTAATAACATATTACTTCCTTTTATTAGTGTATTAATTAAGTTTGTGCCCTGATGTAATTCATGCTAGCCTCTTTAAATTATTGAGCTGATAAATTACCATCCTGGTGGTATGTATATTACAAAATTTCTACATGTAAGATACTTAGTGAAATATCTCTGTGTATTCCCAGTCTGGTATCTAAATGTCTCAACAACATGATGTTGTTTGTTGGGTTGAGACACATGGCTACAGTACACTTTGGGTTTCACAGTGTTTAGATTGCATTTTCAAGCTTCTATGTTTTAATGCGTTTCAAATCATTAATATTTTGTTTTTGATGTGAATTTATTTTATCATCAAATATTTGTTTCTTATCTATGCAGATATGGGAGGATATTCTTGGGTTTGATGGTGCTGAATTTTATATTAAAAGGTGGCCTCAATTGGATGGTATGCGATTTGAAGATATCTTGATTTCCTTTCCAAATGCAGTTCCTTGTGGAGTTAAACTGGGAGGCAGTGTTGGGAGGATTATATTGAATCCAGATAATGATTTTGTGCTAAGAGAGGGAGATGAAGTTCTGGTTGTTGCAGAGGATGATGATACATATGCTCCTGGACCTCTTCCACAGGTGCACCATCGATTTCCAGTCACTACAATATTAATGTGTGATTTTGATTTGTAATATTGTGCTCTGTAGCAGTATATTTACTTTAGATAGCTTGTACATATATAGTTACAATAAAGCTTGATCATTGCAAAAGATTTGTTTGCAATATAATGCCAAAAAAAGGAATTGCTTTCAGTTGTTGCGAGTCAAACTGCATGTTTTGACTACTTGCTGGGTTCATTATTGCCAATTTATGAAATATTTTCTCTGTGTGTTGACTGTCTTATCAATTACTTCTTCTTACACGATATTCCCAAAGACAAAAATATCAGCTATCTTAGAACAGTAAAGATATAACATAGAAAAATGGCAGGTGTATAATAATTTTTTGCTAGTTATTGCGATTGGGACTGTCCAAGTAGCAAGGTGTGAGAGGGCCCTCCCACTCTGGCAATTTGACAATTGAATTGTGGGGCAACTTTTGAACTATTGATGTACCAATGACCATTTGATCTTTGAAGGTGATCAAGTATTAAGGCTCCATGGACCATGGAGATTAACATGTGGGCCATTGATAGATGATGTGGATCAACAAAATGGGCCTACTTGGAGACAAGGAAAAAAGTGCAACACTCAAATAATATTGTTTACCAATGCGGCAGTTTCAACATAGGGTACCTTCAAACCTAATAATGAGTGAAAGTTGTCAATATCCCTAAGTACACCAGAATTAAGCATATAGAGATTTGTGTGGTAAAATAATTTTGTGATGTTACTAGTGTTCAAAATTCAAATACATTAAAAATGCAAATGGTACATTTTTGATAGTAGTTGATTGGAAATCCAGTCCAAATTCAAACCTGAAAATCTACCATCATCAGAGGAATGCTGACACCATAAATAGAGTTCCTCTGTTCTTTTCAGAAAAAGAATATTGCCTAGATTTGTTTCTATTTATTTAATGCCTAGATTTATTGCTATTATGCTTGGGATTTCAAGAAAAGCAATAAGTGAAATCAAATGAAGCAAAAACACTTTTCAAAGAGAAATGTGGAATTGAGAGTCAAACTAGAGCTGAAGTTGGTATGCTATTAGGGTAGAATTATAGTGTACTTAGTTGGAAGGATTGAAGAGCCAAGTCATATAGAGGGAATCTATAGGAAATCAAACAAGTTGATTGGTGTAATGTTTTTTTTTTCGAAATTGGATTACCCAAAGCCTATTTTTATTCCCCCTAGGTTGGAGGGAGGATTTGCAGGGGAATAATATAATTATAATATATTAAGTTGGCCAAAAGGTACCTAAGTTATAACTTTGGAAAATGACAATTTATTACTATTAAATGGGGCTAAAAAGCAAAATAAAATTATAAAGTAAAAAATGGTCAATATTTAATTAAAAGGAATGTAATTACTTAGAAGGTAATTAATAATTGAAAAACAAAAAATGATGAATATTCAAAATAAAATAAAAAAGTAAATAATAAAAGAAAAAATATTTTTTTTAATTACTTTTAGGGTTGGATTAAAAAAAGATTAAGAAAAGAAATACTGGAAAAAAGTAATTTATTCGATTATTATTAATTTTCAGAAACCCTTGTTGCAGAGCTTCTTAAAACATCTTTCCTTGAGGACGGAATCACTCTCAGGTTATCATGAATTAGAGGACAAAAATCTTCAAGTTCTTACTATTGGCTTCACATGTGGTGCAAGAGCATCCTCTGGACCTGATGCCTACAAGTGGCAAAGTTTGAGTTTTTGTCTTGTTTTGGGTTGTTTTATGATAATAAGGTCATTTTGGACCATGAATAATAATTTGTGCTCATTTGTGTCCTTAGGGCAAAAGATGTCAAAGTTGTTCAAGTGTTGTCAATGTTATAATGACATCTGTTCAATATTGTAATGCAACTTTTCAAAATATTGTTAAAAATTAGTTGTAGGTCGGTTGGAAGTTCAAAACTGATTGTAAAATCTTAAATATGCCTTGAAAACTCGACCCAAGGGGTTCATGGATGTTTTTGAAAAGAAATTAAATCATATTGGAGAAGATTACTGCATTTTTCACTGTAATAGTCCTGTTCATTTGCATGGTACGGATTGTACGTTGCATAAAATGACATGAGACCACTTGGAATTGAAATTGCATTGAATCTAATTTGATTTGGTCTTTGTTTCATCAAATTCCATTGAGTATTGAGGAGGTTATAGCGATTTTACTATAGGCAGTCCTATAAGACTGTTTTTCTGGAAATTGCAGGCTGTTGCAGCATGTTGTATGGACCGTATATTCCATATCTTGATCTCAGACCAATTGGGATTGCAAGATATGTGAATCTACTTTCTTATGCACTTGGTCTCATCGATTTTTGCTAAGTTTTGAGTGAGATATTGTATTTCTAGTGAAAACCCTCCTAGGGTAACTAGTGATAAAGGAAAATGCATAACTCTCCATTCCACCGGTGAAAACTCCTATAAATTGGTGGAATGATCTATAAATATGTGCTCTTTAATATGTCAAACTTTCAGGAACAGGAGAGTAGGTTTGCCTATGAAAGCTTGAAGCCCTAGGCCTGATATCTCTATGTATTAGGCTGAAACTCTTGGTAGAAAGACCAAATTTGCATTGTGTCTCATCAAGTGTGTATTGGAATGATGTGGGATGATGTATGGAGTTTATGGACCCTGTCTAATCCTCAAACCTTGCGTAAACTAGGAAGAACAATGATGATGAAAATCTCTTTGTCACAATTGGGTACCCTAAAAGGCCTTAAGCAGGGACAAAACCTTGTAAACTACTTCATTGATAGGTTTGGGGATGTATATAACTCGATTTTACAAGCCAAGGTAGGTGTTTCATTTTTTGTGAATGGGGAAGTAGGGCTGCTAATCTACATGTCCAAAATATGTGTTCTTTACTGAGGAAAGCATGTTGCAAAACTGCCATGTGAACGTTGACTTGGTGATATGAACAACAACCAGATATCAGACAACCGGGAGGGTTGTATTGGGGGTGAAGAATGAGGTAGGACCTATGTTTCTTTGAGTTTTGTGGATGGCAGTATTTTTGTTTGCTGGATTTTGCGGATGGCATTTTTTCTTTCTGATTTTCGAGATGGCAGGGGGATGGCTAATCAAAATAATATATAAAAAATTAATTACATAAAACTATCCTCAGCCAAAGATCATGTTCAAAAACAAGCCAAGCATGCTTTCTCTTGTACATTGCAATAATTCAAGCCTTTTTGCACATTTTGCTGTTGGTTCGGCCACTAGAAAGTGGCACTCAGATTTGTGGATGGTGTTTGGAACTTAAAACACAACCAAAGAGGTGTGCCTTTTACCTTGACACTACAATCACAAAAATAGGTGTATCTTTCACCTTGATGCTACCATGCCCACAAAAATAGGCAGTAGCATCCATGAAAGTGAAAAGCACACAAAAAATATTGAGAGGGGGGGAGGGGGGTGAGTGAATTAGCATTTCGAACTTTTAAACACATGAAACCACATAAACAAAGAGATAGAACAGAGAGAACAAACATCAACAAGGAGAACACCAAATTTCATGTGGAAAACCCCTTTGGGTAAAAAAACCAGGGCAGATCAATAGCTTTCATTCACAAAATGGGCACCAACCCAGATTACATAAGTGAGCACCGACTCACAGAGAGCACCAACTCTCCTCACAGCACCAACTTCGTTTAGCTGAAGCATCAACTTCAATTTTCACACAAACACGAATGCACGGAAACTTATTAACACTTTTCATAATACACTGAGTACTTCGATCAGCATACAAAAATTACACACACCCCGCTGAAATAGTTCTCGACTTCTTATTTGCAGCAAGTTGAAAAGACAACCAAAATATATCCCACACCAGAAATGAAGACAGCGATTAACAGCAGAAAAATAATCTTGAAAAGCTTAACATGCAGCATACATGTTTGTCTCCATAAACTCTAAACAAGGAAGGAATGGCTAAGGTATTTATCAGTTACTTCAGAATTCAAATGATTCCTTTTTAATGCTGACGTTACATAGATTTTGTTAGGAATAAGCCGCCCCACTCACACTCAAACGAAGGATCTACCATTGCTCAAAAAGGATAAATAAATTAATGTGCTGCCAACAATCAAAGACTGAAATTGTCAGAGTATACAGACACTTGCAACTGTCATACACTAAGAATAATACCATATCGCCTCACTAAATTACCATGTCCAGCAGATGATATTTATTTCACCAAACAATAGCACAGATAAAATATAACTGCCACTAATTAAGAAAATCGTTGACTGGCTTTGACATCAATGACAATATTCAACAATCTCCCCCTTTGTCATTGATGCAACTCCATTTGAAACCAAACTGAAACCAAAATTGCTTTGAAAAGAATGCGGCTCCATCTGACTCACAACTCCCTCTTTGACATCAATGACTGAAATCGACTTGCATAACTGAAATAGGGCTGAAAGAATATGACAATGAAAACTTCCCCCTAGTCAAAACAACAATTCAAAGATGGAGTGGAATGATTCCCAAATTCTCACTCTTGATATCATCAAGAATGTACAAATTGTTAGTAGCCCTACTTGCATCAGCAATATGTTTATCGTCTTTATTGATTTCACAACAATCTGAATTGAAAACTAAAGTGTGTCCTTGATCACACAATTGACTCACACTTAACAAATTGTGTTTTAGACGTTCTACATATAAAACATTCTCAACTTTGGTCTCACCATCATCCAAAAACAAGTGTACCTTTACCTTTGATTTTTGCAAATGTATCACCACCAAATCTTACCTTACCTCTATTAGTCTTTTAAGAGTGAGAAACTTGTTCTTGTCTCTAGTCATATGCCTAGAACTGCCACTGTCTATATACCATATGTCTTTTTCATTTTGTGCATGAAAGGCTGTTTGCACAATCAGGGATTCCACTAAAACTTCTTTCTCCTTCTTCCTCCAAACCTTAGTAACCTCCTTTGCGTTGTCCTCTTTTTCAATTTTCTTGTTTTGCTTAGAGAAATCTGCCATACCACTTCTACAAAGTTTTGCAGCAAGGGTCTAATAACACATGTTAGTTTATAGTTGTTTGGGGTGTTTATGTTTTGTTATGTATGGGTTGCCGAGAGGTTCCTGTGGGGTAGTTGGTAGATTGTGACGGTTGGCAGCTTGGCCAACCGCCGGGTCTATATAATGTGTGGATGGAACCTCGGCAAGGGAGGATTGTACTGGCATATTTGGAATGAAATAAAGATACCATACTTCTGCCATATCTGTTTCCTATAATTGTTATCTATTATTTGATATACATGAATGTTCTTGTTACATGAAGTTGTTGGTACGTGTGGGATATTTTTGTTTATCCGTGAGTTTACCAACCTCACCGTAGGGACTAAACATTTTGGCGCTGTTGCTAGTGCGAACCTGGAGATAACCATGGTTGCAGGCGGAAGGAATTAATGGGCTGGCCATTCAACCAGACACACACGAAGAAAGAACTGAGGAAGAGGCACGAGAGGATCAGTTGACGGCAAACTTGGTAGAGTTGTGTCACGTGTTGGTCACGCAGTAGGTGCAGAGGAAGGCTTAGGAGAGAGCCGTCTCTGAAGGCACGGTACGTGGTGAACTCACTGACAACACTCCTGTCTTTGATCTGCTCGGGAGCATTCCAAGGTTGCTCGGCAGAAATCTGATTGCACTCCAAAAACAAAGGGAGAAAATTGCACGAGAACTCCGTCGGCAACAAGTACTGCAAAGGTATGAAGAGAAGAACCGTAAGGAGGAAGAGTTAAGGGATACGAGCCGACGTCGTACTCCCAGCAATTAATGCCCCTACGGCCAAACGTACCACTACCACTGAAGGAGTAGGCGAGGGAACCGTACGAAGATCCCTTTGTATAAAAGAACAAGCCGAGCGGAGACGATGGCTGAGGGAAGTTGCTGACTCAAGGACTTCGGAGAGACAACGTAGGAGTTGGAGTGTGAGTCGGAGTCGTAGTCGGGAGAGATAGAGACTGTGTACGTGGAAGGAGTTGGAGGAGGTCGCTAAGAACCGGCCACTTCTAGACGTAACGGAGGAGGATCTGGCTGACCAGTCCCCACACTCGACGTCGAGTGAAGACTTCGGAGCCGAGTCGCAGAGCAGTCCGTCGGAGTACTCTGAACAAGGAGAGGAGGCGGTACGGGATTTGCACGAAGAGATCGCCAATATCTTTGAAACGACATTGTTTTGCATCGGGAATTTGTCCTTGGCAGAGGAAAACAGTTTAGGAGGTTCGGAGCCTGAAACTTTGGGAAGGAGGGAGGAGTACAGAGGCGAAAGTAATCACGGTGCTGAGGATGTAGGGGACAGACGTGGTGAAGGCTCAAGTGGGACCGAGAGTGTAGGACATGCACTGGTACACGAAGAGCAAAACATCATGTCCTTGTAGTATGCGCACACTACCTACCAAGTGGTACATAGTACCATACACACTTCCTTCCAAGCACCCCTACAAAACAATCCCAGGACAAAACCAATGCAGAACATGGACAAACAAAAGCTTCCAAGTTTTACGGGTGATGGGTTTGAGGATCCCGTACGCCAAACTATTTGGCAAGCAAATGGTGAGGATGATGAGGATTCATGGTTGAAGGCATTTCCCGCCACTCTCCGGGGGATTGCCATTGATTGGTATACAGATCTTGACGCCCAGCACAAGACGAGATGGCAAGACTTGAAGAAGCAGTTCGAGGCAGAATTTAAACTTTTGAGAGACGATAATGAGGTCATCGCAGAAATTTATAGCACGAAACAAGGGAAGAGCGAGAGTGTCTGGGCATACAACTGGAGGCTGAAGGAGTTGTTGAATAGAATGGAAAACCAACCAGCCGACGAATTGAAGAAGAGATGGTTCATGGAAGGCCTCTCACCGTCTCTCAGGAGAAAAATGAGGTTGGTCCCGCCACCGTCATATGACGAAGTATACAACCGCGCGATGGATATTGAAAGTGAAAGTAAGACATCTCGAGGGAAGCGCCAGTGATGGTGATAGTACGGATGAAGACAACAATAGGGAGCCTAAGACCGTACAAGCAGTCCGAAGAGATATGATAAGAATAATGAAAGAACTGAAGGTTGACAAAGAAAATGGCAAGGAGGGAAAGGAACTATGGTGCATCGACTGTAATACAAAAGGGCACACTAAGGGGAGCTGCCCTCGAAAAGCCTTTTGTGACATCTGCCAAGTAATGGGACATTCCATCAAGGAATGCTCGTACAACTTGAAAGCATAGAGCATCCAAGTGCTCTTCACCCAGCCCGACTAAGTCACACTGCCAGCGACACCTCCGAAGCCGACAACAAACTCAGACGCCTCTCCTGGAGGGTACCGTAACAACCGGTCCATCAATAACATGCCAAGGAGTAAATTTTAGTACGACGCAAAAGGACGACCCATGATCCAATGTCGGAAATGCAACGAATGGGGTCACTTTGCACGGGACTGTCAAAATGGAGATAGTACAGGGAGTTTGCTGTGCAAGTGGTGCGGTCCTAGGAATCGCGAGGACATCGAGTGTCCAAAGCAAATTGGGGTGAATATGCTGGAGGTAAAGGAACCGAAGGAAGATGTACTGTCAATCGCAAGAGTGCAAAGTAAGAAAGCCACGTACCCTGACCCTCGCATAGAGAAGGAAAGACTCCGGGAGGCCAAGGCAGACATTGAACGTGCGATGGTAGAAGAACGAAGGCCCTCGCACCAGGTTGCCAGTACTCCACTTCGGTCGAGACTGGAAAAAACTATCATCAAGCAGATGTTACAGACCACTATACTCGTGCGGGTATCCGACCTCCTACAAACCATGCCGTAGTTGAGGATGGATGGCCTTGACAAATGCAGTCAGTGACACCACTGCCAACCAGGAACACCGAACAACAATAGAACCATCTAGTACGGTTCTAGTGACGGAACCTGGTAAGGATGCCGTAGACCCTATGCTGCTCACAGTAAGCATTGGACGAAAACCTGACGTGGTGGAGATGGAGATAATGGGCCAGAAGCTCACAAACACCATTGTGGATGGCGGGTCTGGCGTCAACGTACTACCAGAAGAAACTTGGAGGGGTCTTGGCAAGCCTACCCTCTGGCCACCAATATTCCACCTTGTCGGTGCGGATCACCATGACATCAAACCCCTCAGGACTTCATTCCACCTTGTTGGAACGCAACAATTCTTTCTGGACTTCGTGGTCATTCCACAGGAAAGGAAAGCATACGACACCCTCCTTGGAAGGGGATGGCTGATCATGGCCAAAGCCAATCATAACTGCAAAAAGAATACACTCTCGATCGAGAGCGAGGGCCATAAGTATGTGATTGACCTGAGGAACCAGGCCATCAGTGAAGAGCTTGCATTGTCCAACTTCGACTCGGATGACTCAAACAGATGGGAGTGGGGTTTCAAAGGAGGCGGAGTAGGGATGGAACCCAACGAGGAAGGAGTGCTGGAACTGGACGGATGCTCTGAAGATGAAACTAGTTCATTGGCTAGACTCTTCCATTGGGAGATGGAGGACTATGAGGTATTCCATCCGGAGTGCCACATGTTGCAGATATGTTAGATTGGGGAATCAAGTGGCAGTACGGAAGAGTTGTCATTCCCTTTGGAGTATGGTAGGTATCGAGAAAGGGTGGCACAAGTGGATGACACACCAGCCCATCGGTTTGAACGGGATAAAACTATCAAGTATGAGGAAATCAATGTGAAGAAAGTCAATCTAGGCAAGGACGAGGACCCCGTGGTGAAAGTAGAGCCCTATCGCCGGGATGAAGATTGGGCCAAACCGCTCACATTTATGGAAGAACGACTTGTGTCGAAGCAGGTGGAAGGTGTTGCGGTTCCGAGGATCCATAAACACCTGACAAATGCGTACTTTGGGGACCCGGCTGTGTGGGTACGAATTTCAGGTCATTGGAGGAAGAGGGCTCCATATGAAGGTCTTTGAGAGGGGTATGTAGCATATGATATCGATGACGAAGTTGAAGCCAAGAGGAAGGCCAAAAATGCAAATAAGAAAGGGGAACCCGCAGACCTGGAGGAAGAAATTGACTTAGAGGAATACGGGGCAACACTAGGTCCCCGTTTGAAAATGGTGCTAAAAACTGAAAACTTGTTCATCATAGCCTCCCAGCCAGGAGAACTGGAGGCCGGACCAAACTCATTGTATTGGGTGATACCTAACCCCCACAGGACCCCCAGAGGTGAACAGAGAAAGGGTATTGTGGTACCAGCAGTATGGAGGTTGGTATGTCGATGAGCGGTACAAGGGAGTGTGACCCGCTTTGTTGGTGGATAAGATATGGGATCTGGAGCACATGGGGACGTGTTGTGCAGAAGAATGCTACAGGAGGATGCCGCACGCATGTATGTGGTTGCATGATTTAGAGATTGAGTTAAGGCCTCAGGACGATCCTTCAGGAGTAAAAAGGAACATAGAGGACGAGGATGCCGACCAAGGACCCAATAATAGATGGAAGGAAATCAGAATGAATGACAAGGGAAAAGCGAAGAAAAAATCAAGTATTTGTATGTCGAAGAGGAAGCTAAGGGAGCAAAAATATTATGGAGAAGTGTCCAAAGAGGAGATAAGCTATCTTGAAGATCAAAAAGGGAGAGCAAAATGACAAAAATGGGCCTCGGGATATCTTAGTAAGTTGAAGATACAAAAAATCGAATTTAAAAAACATTGTAGAGTGTAGATTTTAATAAAATTAATAAAATTTCTAAGGAAGGGGGTAATAAAAATTGAAAAAGAAAAGCACATGGAAAAAATAAAAAGGACAGGGGTAGCAAGTATTAAAAAATTAAAATATAAGGTAAAAGTGATGGAAGTAAATAAAAGGAAAAATACATTTAATAAAAAGGAGATTATTTTATAAAAAATTAATAAAATATTTATGCCTAACCCTAACCCTGGAAAGTGCAAGTGGTTATTAAAATCCCCAAAGAGCCCATTTTTACACATCACATAGGAGGAATCGAAGTAGTGGAAGCGGAATTTGCAGAGGAAGAAAATCGAGTGAAGAGACTAGTCGAAGTATAGGATCGTACGGATCCGTACATCGCAGAGAAGCCCGAGCACAGATCATACAGACCAATTCAGAGGGTACACGAGGCGAGCAGAACCAACCGTACGTGCTTGTACGAGCATCACGAACAAGTGGAACTAACTCATTCGTACGAACGACCTATACGGACCAGACAAAAGTAGTATGTGGAATCCAATAGTATAATCCGTACGATGTACGACCAACAAGCCAGGGAGTCCATACGCCGCACATGTACGAACTTGTGGGGGTCATATTGTATGGAGAAACAGTTGATCCGACATCGCACGGCAGGAAGAAAAGCAATCCGTACAATTGCATACAGATATCAGCGAGAGGACAGATCGTATGGCCAACAAAAGGGGAAGTGTACCTCGTACGAACAACAGCTGTACAATCCTGTCCACGCTGGTATCCGTACACGCAGGGAGCAGTTGCAGAAAAGAATCGAAGGCATTTGTGCAGGAATTCGGGCCATCCATACGGAGATGTGGGTAGAGTTCGTACAAGTTGAAGAAGTCGTACGGTTTGGAAGTATCACGTGTAGGCATTACAACGGGCTTGGCAGGGAATTTGGTACAATGGTCCGTACTAGCTGGGGGGACCCCAGTCGCACAACAAAATCGGACCGTTATAATAACGACCAGGGAATAGAAAGCGACAAAGGGAAAAAACAGCGTGGAGGGCAAGGCAACCATAGCGCCACCATGACAGCTACGGAGCTTGGCAGCAGCAACAAGAAGGTGAAGATCAGGCCAAAAATATAGGACCCGGTAGGAATCACTGCAGAAAATGTGGCTTTTGAGAGTGTGACCGACAGTGAATGCTGTACTTGGTGGGAGGAAAACCCTTCAGACCATGTGATAAAAGATTCTCTTCAGAAAGCACAGGTGGACCATGCCATCCAGATGCCGACGTTTAATATTAAGGATTTTGAACTTGTGCTTCGTACCATGGTGTCCGGATACAACCGCCACAAGAGAGCCTCCATTATTCAGTTCCAGGGATGCACAGTAAGGGTTTCCTTCAAAACTGAGGACTTCAAGAGGGTATTTGGTATACCCGATAAGGGGGCATCTGCAGCAAAACCGGCCAAGAAGCTCACCAAGGAGAAAAAGAAATGGTTGTTGGACTTGGTGTGCAGGGATGATTTGACGAAAGAATAGTGGAAGAGTGTTTGGTCTGCAAATAATAGTAGAGGACTGAAGTGTGCTTTCATTGCACCTGGGGAGTGGAGGATGTTGATGGATTTGATGAAAAGCAGACTCACAAGGGCCAACCGAGCATTTGACATAGCCATTTGGATGATAGGACTAATGAACGACATTAAGTGTGGTAAGGTTTATAACTGGGCGCAGCTCTTATCTGAGAGGATTTATGATTTCTTCAACCTGGAGCATAAAACATTCTATATGTGCCACCATGCCATTAGTTTGTTTCTGGATGCAGTACGAACACAAGTACCTTCAGAGATGTGGGGTACTTTTGAGCCTCGCAGTAGGGTGGAACCCAATAAACCCTCCATGTACTATTATGTTCACTTGGACACCCTTGAAGATGCCATACAACCAGCGAAGAGGAGGAAGTTGGACGTAGCAATAGAGGTGGAAGAAGATAGTGGCATGAAAGACTCAGATGAGGAAGCAGAGGAAATAGAGGAACAGGAGAGTGGAGATGAAGGATTCCGCATGGCACCACACAATGCCTCAGAGGAAGAAGAAGAAGCAGAGCCACAACAATAGGAAGGAGAGGAGGAAGAAGAGCAGCTGGAGCATGGAGGGTTGCGAGCACGGTGGAGAAGCACTCGGGTGAAATTTACACCCCCAAAATTACTTCCTTCCGCGCACCTGGTACCTCAGGAAGCACTCACAGTAGCTAGCCCGGTAGGCGACGTGAGACCAGTAGGAGTGCTGTTCAGGAAAGTTGACGAAGGGGCACCTCCAGCACAAAGGCGGGTGTCGTTGCCGCAAATAGGCCTGGCCGTACTAGAACCACAAGCCGTTCCAACATCAGCAGACCATATTAGTAGACCAACAGACCGTATGAGTGGAGACTTAGGCGACACAGGTAGTGGTGGACCATATGATGGCAGGGGTGGACGTGCAACATGCAAGGGAAGCGGACACCGTGCGGAGTAATGAGAGTTAGGAAGTGGCCGTACAGGAAGCAGGTACTAGTATGACATGTACTAGTATGAAGGAGGTGACCGTAGCGGTTGAGGATAGTACGACATCCCTAGGAGGGAAGGAGTCCGTGGACGTATTGATGGTAGACACGGAAGGAGGGGATGGCCAAGAGGAGTTGGCGGTGTTGGTTACATTGGTTAACGATGATATAGATGCATCCTTGGACGGGTGGCTCGGGCAGTTTGCACTTGCACCTCACCTCCCCACTTCGCCTTCACCCCACGACATGGCAGTTGGCCAAGGCGAGACACAACATAGGGCCACTCCTATCATAGATCAGGTTCAGGACGAGATGATGTCCACAGAGGAGCAAGACAGGAGATTGGGGGAAGTGGACATGATCAGGAAATCATTGATGTAGAGGATAGTGGGTCTGGAGGACCACTGGTAGGGCTCCATATTACACCGCCAGACCCTAGAGATCCAACAGGCTCCCTCCAGCGGTTCCTTGGGGAGTTACAGGGGATATTGGACATAGCCCGAGGTATGGCATAGTTGGCTGGACAGATGGATGGCGGCAACTCAGTTGACATTGAGAAGCTATTGCACTTCATGGCTTCGGGGTGTGAGGAGGAGTTTGCACACCACTTTGAGCAGCAGGGGTTGCCCGATAGTGGTATGCTAGAGATGGCGCAGGAGTGGAAGCACATGCGACTGGTGGAGGGAGTTGGCACCTTGGGAGCCACCTTGCGCAATATGGAGGGGTCGTTTCGAGATGTCTACTTGCAGATGAGACAAAGTAAGATGGAGAAACAAACACAACAACTGTACATCAAGAAATTGGAGAAAGAGGTGGAATAGCGTGAGCAGTTGGCCACAGTGGAGAAGAACTTGAGGGTTGAGTTGGAGGCGAAGGTGGCCACTTATGACGCACATTGCAGTAGGCAGGAGGCGGAGTTGAAGGCACTTGCAGCAAAGGTGGCTGACCTGACTTTGTAGGTGGAGCAGAAGGACAAGAAATTATTGGAGGCTGCACACATGGTCAAGAAGGCACATGAGCGACAACTGACTATTGAGAAGAACCTCCGGTTCCACACAGGACGGCAACCTTCTTCTTCGGCCACGACAGGGACGCCTCCTCCCCCTCATAAGTCTTAGTATCTTTTGTTTTGTCATTCCAAGTCCTGTTTGTTCTAGTCGTCTGAAAGATGGCTATTTTTTGGGGGGGCTGTTGTTAGGGCCTAATAACACATGCTAGTTTATAGTTGTTTGGGGTGTTTATGTTTTGTTATGTATGGGTTGCCGAGAGGTTCCCGTGGTAGTTGGTAGTTGGTAGGTTGTGACGGTTGGCAACCTGGCCAACCATTGGGTCTATATAGTGTGTGGATTGAACCTCGGCAAGGGAGGATTGTACTGACATATTTGGAATGAAATAAAGATACCATACTTCTGCCATATCTGTTTCCTGTAATTGTTATCTTTTCTTTGATATACATGAATGTTCTTGTTACATGGAGTTGTTGGTACGTGTGGAATATTTTTGTTTATCCGTGAGTTTACCAACCTCACCGTAGGGATTAAACACAGTGTGACCAAAGTTATTACATTTATAACATATAACATTGTAGTTCCTCGAAGAAGCAAAAGAGGTCCTACTCATAAGTCTGAAATCATTTCTTGCAAACACTCTATAGTTGGTTGCCTTGTGTCCAAAATTATTGCAAGAGAATCAATAAACATAAAAGAAAGAATTATTAAACCAGTTCATAAGTGCTTGCCTTGAGATAGGAGGCCTTTTGAAAGCATTATTTCTGATTTTTGATGGTGAATCCTTTGTGCTGTCCATGCTGGTCTTCTGCTATTCTTCTTTTGTGGACTTAGAACTTTGGCCTTCTTCAAGACCAACTCCACCTTTATTAGTAGACGATTTTTGTGAGCCAATGACATTATCTAAGGACATGAAACTTTTCTGATTTATCTTCTTATGATTCAATTGTGTCAAAGATTTATCTAACTTTCTAAGTGAAACATTTCAGCTTCAAGTCTCTCACAGTTTTCTTCCTTGAGCTTAAGCTGATTTCTAATTTCTTCTTCTCTATCTTTTGCTTCTTCAACCTGAATCTTCAAATCAACTGTCAATTTTTCTACTTCTTCAAGAGCATTAGATGTCTTGGTTTTTGTCTCATTCACTTCTTGTAGCAACAACTTCGAGTTCTGATTTTTCTTTCTAAGTCTCTTGATTTTACTTAGAGCTCTTATTAGCTCTTCTTCAAAATCCACTTCCCCTTCTTCATCAATATGATCTTCATGAGAGCCCATGTGTGCAATCAAGATCAACCTTTAAGCATTTGAGCTATTTTTCCGAATGAACTCTTCTCTGATACCAATTGAAAAGCACACAAAAAATGCTGAGAGGGGGGGGGGGGTTGAATTAGTATTTTGAAATTTTAAACACATGAAACCACATAAACAAAGAGATAGAATGGAGAGAGAAAACATCAACAAGAACACCAAATTTCACGTGGAAAACTCTTTCGGGTAAAAAACCACGACAGATCAATAGCTTTTCAATTACCAAATGGGCACCAACCCAGATTACATAAGTGAGCACCAACTCTCCTCGAAGCACCAACTTCAGTTTTCACACAAACTCAAATGCATTGAAACTTATTAACACATTTCATAATACACTAAGCACTTCAATCACCATACAAAAATTACACACATCCCATTGAAATAGTTCTTGACTTCTTATCTGTAGCAAGTTGAAAAGACAACCAAAATATATCCCACACCAAAAATGAAGACAACGATTAACAACAAAAAAATAATCTTGAAAAGCTTAATATGTAGCATACATGCTTGTCTCCATAAACTCTAAACAAGGAATGACTGAGGTATTTATCAATTACTTCAGATTCAAAATGATCCCTTTTTAATGCTGACATTACACAACTGTCATCAGGAATAAGCCACCACACTCACAGTCAAACGAAGAATCTACAGTCGCTCAAAAAGAATAAATAAATTAATGCGCCGTCAATAATCAAAGTCTGAAACTCTCAGAGTATACAGACATCTGCAGCCGTCATACACTAAGAATAATACCATATCGCCTCACTAAATTACCACGTCCAGCAGATGATATTTATTTTGTCAAACAATAGCATGGATAAAATATAATTGTCACTAATTAAGAAAATCGCTGACTAGCTTTTTGACATCAATGACAAATATTCAACAAAAAGATTGTATCAGTTTGGCCTAATCTTCTATGACAAGGGGTTTAGCTTCTCCGAACAATGCATAGGTTAGTTTCCATGAATGATGATTAAGGTTTATTCATTGCATCGAAGAGATTTGACATCATATTGTGTTAGAAGATTCATTGTGACGAGGGATGTTTGTGTTATAGTATTTACTCAAACCCTAAGGCATGATCATGTGCTTTTGCTTTTTCAGGTCGTCAATATGTTCACCATGGCATTTAGCTCAGAAGAATTAGCAAGGTTAAGTTTTTTGTATCAGGTCATTAAGAGTGGCAGAGGAGTGTTCATCAAGTCATGATTCTTCAACAATATTACATAGGGTTAAGATAAAATTTGCCAAGTTTAGAGGATTCTATCAAGTTTTCAAGTTAAAGTCATTTTAAATTTTCAAAAATTATGAAAATGACAAGTTTCTATTTTTTCCAGCACAACCATAAATAGTAGTTGTCATTATTGGCAGTGGCTATTTTTGGGAGATGAGCCTATTATTAGGCCTTAATTTTAGTAATTGTTTTAGAATTAGATTGCTATAGTGTAGTTTTATTTCCTATTATCAGTAGTTAGGATAGGATTGCTTTAAAGTGATACTTTATGGGAATATATTATTATTATTATTATTATTTTATTTGTAAAAGCTACCTCTTGAGACCTTTTGTAGACTCAAAAACTTGTGTTTTAAACAATGTTGTCACTGGATATGGTTGTAAGAGATGAGTTATGAGTAGCTCACAGCAAATACTGAGAGGGTGGGGGGTGAATCAGTATTTGAAGTTCTTAAAACATATTCCAGAGAACAACCAATTGAAATATAAACGAAACAACCAGCAACCATGAACACAATAGATTTTCTCGTGGAAAACCGTTTCGGGTAAAAAACCACGGCACAAGAGAATTCTATTCACTTCAAAATTAATGGGCTGCAACCCAAATTACACAGGTGAGCTACAAGTCACTTAAAACTTTCACTTTCAAGAGCACCAACTCTGTATATCAGAGGCACTGACCTCAGTAAGAGCACCGACTCTGTAATGATGAGGCACCAACCTCAACTAAAATTTCAACTCAGATAGCACTTCAAAATTTGTATCACATCCAGCTCCTTTTATAATCAGTTTTCATCACAACCCAGAAAATACACCTTATATCACTTAACAGAGCAGCATCTAGAGTTTATTCAAAAACATCTTCTTTAAAAATGAAGCCACTCCAACACTCTAAACTTATTGAAGTGTGTCCCCAGTCCTAAGAAACTTCAACACACACCAACACCTCTTCAAAACAGCACTGTATTCTGCACTCCTCTGATATATCTTAACACATATTTCATGATATCCAGCGGCTACCCTTTTTATGAACATTCAACTCAGACATACAAAGCATTAGATTCCATGTTTCCCTTTTTTTTGCGTGACTTCAGGATTGTTCATTCGATGTGTGCCATCAAAAACAAATTTTTAAAACTAAATGTTATAAAAAAAAATTCACCTTATATGTGCACACCATGGTCTTATACTCTGCCAAACAAAAAAAGACTTTAATAATCTGCCAGTCATGAACCTGGAGAATATTTCTGTTAAAAGGAAACGACACATATTACTTGCAACGGCATCACACACTACCTAAACCACGAGCCAAAAAAAAAAGGATCTCACGTTTTTTTTTTTTTTTTTAATCTCTGAAAACTTTTTTCCTTTATATTGGCTGTTACAGAAAAGAAACATATATAACCAATCAACAGGTAACCTCCCGAATATTTTATAGTGCATGATAAATACTGCCAGCGGTTCAAAAACCAGATATCTAGCTGACCAAAAGTAAATTTTGACAAACTCCACACGAACCAGCAATAGATATTATTTTATATCCGTAAGTGGAGCCATTACCAAAAGCAAAACATCGAACAAGGCATGATTAGTTTTTAATAAACCAAGGCATTACACAATCCAGCTCACAATACCCTTGTTAAAAAAATAATTCCACTGTAGCCAAAAATAAAGTATATGTATTTAATAAGGCTCTAGAAACTTTATAACGGCAGCCTTTATTTAGGCTTTCCATTTAATGAGTTGACCATATATATATTGAGCCCCCCACAAATAAAAAATCAGCTAATAAAAATCGTATAAAAAATTCCTTTGACAACTCAAAGATGACATGGCAAAGATCTGACTTAGAAGCTGTCATGTTGACAAGTAGGCACACAACTAGCTGAAGCTGACAGCCAGACACCTCAAGCAGCCAACCATGCAGCTCAAACACGTCAAGCACCTCAAGCACCTCAACCAGAATTGAGGAAATCTAATGAATAAACAGTAGCTTGAAAAGCACTTCAAATTCAGTCCAACATTACTTGGAGTAATCCTCAAGCTTGAATGGCACAAGCTTGACAAAAACCACTTGAGACATCAATGACAAAATATCTAACAAGTTATATACTCTTAATTTCAGCCTTCATAATTGTTGGATCTTGCAGTTTTTCATTTCTCTTTCTTTGACGTTTTCTATGACAATTTCCAGCATGTTGAAATCTTCTTAATGAATATTTGAACTAAAATCCATCCTTATAACCTAAAAATCAGTAACTGGCATATCTTGAGCACTTTTGTTAGAAGGAATAATTGTCTCAGCAATGATATGTCCATTTTTGTCAACCTTGTTGGTCTTTTTGTTTGCTTCTCTCTCTCATCTTAAAATGAATCAGATAGTGCAGTCAAACTAAGAGTTTTTTCTGTCATTATTCTTCTCTTCTTGACTAATGATGTGCAAATCCACTTGGGAGTGCTTGTATTAGGTCCTGCAATCATTGCCTCCATAGTTGTTTTTGAAATGTAGCTAGGTCTAATCCCTAGCGTAATTAATTTTAATGTGGCCCTTGGCCTTAAAATTAATTGTATTGATATAATTGATTAATGTTTAGGGCTGAGCTCCAATTTGGATAGCTTGTAATTGGGCTGGGCCCAAATAGATGCATATGTAACTTGTGGGTTTATCTTGCACCTAGCACGTTTTGTTAACCCTACCCTATCTTGCCTAACGTGTGGGGTTATTTGGTTTTGGCGCCAACTTATGTTTTTGTATTGTAATTTAGACTCCTAGCCGACCTAAGGCAAACTGATGGCTAGAGTCTCATATATATGTAATGCTAATGCAATTGCTAAGACATACATTCAGCAAATATTATCTATCTGTTATCAAGCAGCGAACTACCTTCAGTGATCAGCGAATTTCATCTAGAAGACAGCGAATATATCCAGTGAGCAGCGAACATATCTAGAAGACAGTGAACATCATCAATACACAGCGATCCTATTTGAAAGATCAGCGAACCCTATTGGTATCACAGTGGAAGCACAACGATCACCTTTGGAGGTCTGCAAATTCCATTTAAGGGGCAACGAACTTCATTCTTGTGACTGTAACATCGGCAGATAAGTTCACTATTACAGTGTGCCCTAGGTTGGAATTATTACTGTGATTAGTTTGCTGTTAGCTTCAAGTGTGAAGCTCATTGTAAATTCAATTGGTTATTGCTTAATCAAGATTTGAGAATTGTTGCTGGGTTTTTCACTTCCAAGAGGGAGGTTTTCCCAGGGTATCTTGGTGTTCTTGTGTATGTGTATTTATTTATTTCTGAGTCATGTCAATTCTGATCGCTAAAATCAACAGTTGTTACTTCGTCATCAAGTTTTTACTGGTGAAATATTTGATGTAGGGACAAGGGGCATATTAGATATGGAAACAAATTTTGGCCAAATAAATTTTGAAAATGAAAGAACCAAAACCTCTTCATCGAAATTTGGAAGAATATTTTCTAGTTGTATTGAAACTAAAAATGACGGATTTAAGTTTTTGTATGAGAGTGTGGAAGCGAACTAGTTTGAACGAGTGAAGAAAGCGTTTTGTCATTAACCATTGCTACTTTCAATTTCTTGAGCTTTGCAACTGTTGAGACCTCCTTATTACACCCTTGTTGTTGGATTTTATCTTCCTTTTTGAATTTCTTAGTTTTTGATAAGCAATCATTAATCTTTTTCCTTTTGTGATTGTTACTACCCTTCCTGCTAGTTTCCTTTCCAAGAATCCATTTGATCTAATTGTGACAATCGTGTTCATCTATTTTTTTTTGTAATGTCCCCATTTTCGGGTTCACTTGTAGCGTAGCTGGTGCTGGCTCTTTGAGTTGGTGTCAGCGGGATCAAAGTAGTATTTTGATGTCGCTAGTGTGTTCAAATGGATTAATGGAGATGAAAAACACTTTCTAGAGTGATTTTCGACTTGTCCAAGACTTACTATATTTAGCTACGTTACTCGGGGACGCGTCCCCAACCTGAAAACCCCCGTCCCCGTCTCGGGGACGTTTCGGGGACTTGGGGACGGCCAGGGGACGTTTCCCCCTATCCCCAAATTGTCTTGCATTTTGAGGGGATGTCCCCGAAACGGGGGGACGCCTACCCTAGCTCTGGGGGACGTCAGTACGTTTTGGGGACGTCTGGGACGTCCCCAATCCGTCCTGGGGATAGCCAAACGTCCCCCATATCTAAGGCCATCAAAAAATATTAAAAAAATAAAAAAAGTTGTATTTTCAATTTTTTAAATTTTTTTTCTAATATAGGCCCCTTATTAATTCAAATTGTTATTAAAAATAAAAAAATTAAAAGATAACATCAATTATATTTAAAATTTATTAATTCAATTCATAATTTTATATCAAATGTTTAAAATTTTAATTAATTCATATTATAAATATAAATATTAAATTGACAAATTGTTGAACATTTAAAAATTTAAAATTAATAAATATTATGATATGCATATTGACAATGTGAATGAATTGAAATTCTGATTTATGAATGCATAATTGCATAATGTCTATTGAGTATTAACAATGTTGTATGTTCAGAATTTACATTCTAAAATGTTTTCAACTTTTCATAGTATCATACACATGCTATATCCATGTTTTCATATGAATATAATGTATATATGCATGCTTTATCCATGTTTTCATATGAACATTTAGAATTTTGAAATTTTCCTATATATTTTAAATTTTTCCTATATTTTATATAGCCGCCCCCTTTGTCGTCCCCCGCCGTCCCCAAATTTGCTGTCTCGGAAACGCGTCCCGCCGTCCCCTGTCGTCCCTGTCCCGGAAACTCGGGGTAACATAGATATTTAGTAAGTGTTAGTTTGGACATTGATTGGTCATTTGGGAGTTTTGGATGACTTACTATTTTTAGTACGTGCTATTTTGGGTAACTACTATTTTTGGCAACTAGTCATTGCTTTAGTCTCCTTTTAGCTTCAGTATGCAGTATCTGTAGTTTCAAAGTTTGGATAGTTTGGGCTATTTTTAGCATATTACTCTTTATATTAAGTGTTATTTTGGGTAGTTGATTTCACTCTCATCCTTCCCTTAGCTTCAAAGTGCAGAATCTTCAGTTTCAGAACTTGGTGAATTTCGTAAGGTTGGAAAATAATATTTTATTATTTCACTTCAATATTTTTATAAAGTTACTTTATCACTTAAGTGAAATAAAGTGGATGTTTAAGTTAAGGAGGTAAAACAATATTTTAATATCATTTTATTTGGCCTTCTAAAGTGAAAAGTAAATAAAAGATTTAAATGATATTTTAAAGAGCAAAAAGGGACATCCACTTGAAGAGAGATAAGTGAAGTATTTAAAAAGGGCAAAGGTTATTACTTTATTGCATCTGAGTTGCCCTAATCTGTTGCCTTAATTTCTCATTGAGATTTTATATACTGGGGTTTGGCCTTCATTTGGGAGATGTTGATTTGGTGATTTCTGATATTTCTCTTGGAGAAAACTTTGCTTGGTTTTGGAGATTGGACTTGGTCCATCTCAAGCTTTGTGAGGACAAAAACCCTTGCAAGGAACATCTACGTTGGTGAAAGATCGAATCTGGAGGATTGCTTGATGGTTTCATGCTTATTTGTGGAATTTCATATTTAGTTTTGTCAGAGATTATTACACATCAGATTTGTGGAGGTCGATTGAAGGGAAATTTTGAGGGATTGTTTACTGTTTGTATCTTCCTTGGTTGGCCATACCATCCTTGCAGTTGGCCGTACTGTTTTTGGGTGTGGTGTTGAGTTTTTGGAGCTTCCAGTTGGGGTTTCGATGTTTGGCTTGGGAGTGACGCCTAGGGTTCCTACTGCATTGTCTTTTAGTTTTATCAGCAAAGGAAACTCTTTCTGGCTGCGCTGTCTATTTCTGGGAGCTTGCTGGAGCTGGTTGCAAGTACAGTAATTTATCAAAATCAATCAAATTTTCTCAATATGTTTGAAGTGGATTTGCAATGCAATTTTATGATCTGAGTAGTTCATAATTTCATGAAACATTATAATTTTTAGATCTGAAATTAATTCTGGTTGAAGGTTTCTTGAAAAAGTATTGTTTGGAAAGTTATCTTTTATTTTAATTGCTGTAATTTAAATTTATTATTGTTGTGAAAACTACTTCCGCATCTCCGTCTATTTCTCTGAACACTCAAATTGAAAACAATACATTGCAAGCAAAATGTTTGACAAAATTACAGTGAGTGTAAGAAGTGCAAAAAATTATAGCAAACAGGGCTGCATACTACACTTTTGAAATATTATCCATGATGGTCCAATTGACCAGTGCCAAAGTCTATATATCTCTTTTGACTGAACAAAATGAGGAGATGGGATTTGTTCTTTTGAATCTCTTAGATCTTGAGGTACCTATTTTGAAGTGTAAATCCTTAGCTAATCTAAGGCTTCCATTTCTCCTTATACAAGCTTCATACTTGTCAACACACTTAGCCCATAAATCTTCAATAGCAGGTTCATATGTATAATTGTCTCCTTGCCTCTTGGTCATCATATCTTTAGAGTCAAAACTTCTGTATTTATAATGAAATTAGAAATTTGAGTATTCATATTTTTTGCTTCAGCAATATTAAGGCACTTATTTGGCCCTATTTGTATAGAAAATTCAGCTCCCAACTTATGCCTTTTCTTGCAATAACTATGAGCCATCGATAATTGCCTACAATACTCCATCGAAACAATTTGGTCACTTGTATATTGAGGCAACTTGTATGGATAAGAGTTGAAATCGCATACTCTAATATAGTTGAAGGTAGGAAATTGAATAAATCAATTAGCTCACTTATGAATAGCCATTTTGGCATTATTGGAAATATGAACATGATTTTCATTCTCCAAATCTTTGATAGTCAACATCAGATAAGCATAATTTACTTTTTGTTAATTTCATACTCGAATTCCAATTGCAGATATATTTTGAGAAAGCGGCCACTTAATTGAACTTTGTCCAAAGCATTGAATGTTGGAGACTAAATCAATGTATATACTAAATATGACATCATATGAAAATAATTGGTCTTGAAATAATTTATTGAGTATGGATGCGATGATTGATGATAGAGCCCCAATCAATGGGCTTTTTCTCTTTGTTGATGAGATTGATCAAATATACTTCCATGATTTGAAAGTCCATGTTTCAACTTGTCTTGTAACCCTGTTTTACATTACGACAATTAAACCAAGCTCTTCTTTAAAATCATGTCGATGAATGTATACTGGATTCAACTATCCATTTTTTGACAATCTCTTTTGACAATCTTGCAAATTATTTTTATATTGTTCTTCACATTTCTGAAAGTTGATGAACTGGGTTTCTTGAAAAGGTTGCAACTTAAATGTCAAATTAAGACTATTTGCATTGAAACGGCATATCGCCTGATTATCTAAACTTAAAGACATGACGAGCCTATTACTAGGTTCATAATGTTGAGTACATGGTATTACCAACTCCAGGAATTGAAAAGTGATCGGAAATGAAACTGCTTGGATCAATCAATTGCTAACCATTGTTTTGCCAAGTTACTTCTATCTTTTATTTTTTCTCTGATTTCAAAGCAATAGAATTGATGTGACCTTGAGTAGTATTTGTGACTTTATGTGATGAATTCGATGAACTTTTCTCGGGCTCTAGCACACTATCGTGCAACGCTATTGCTAAGAAACGATTTCTTATAGCCTGAACCTTTGGAAAACTCCAAAGTGAACACACTGGAAATAAGAATCAGAATCTTGAAATTGGAGTGATCAGCATGAAGTATACACTAAATGATGCAAAATAGAATATGTCAAGCTCTGAAAATTTTCAATCCCAGCTGTTACCATAAAAAAATCTTCCCCACAATGCTTGGAATCAATCTTGGAGACCTTCAGAAAATCAAAAAATATTATATTTACTCATGAATAGCAAAAATGAGCTTACTTAGGAATAATAGATGCAGACTTCTTTATAGACTTTTACTTTGATTTAAAAAAATTAAATTTCAGTTTTGATTTATTTAAAAATTGTAATTACTAGTTAATAAAAAAATATATTATCAGTAATAAATATTTTATCTAAAAAAAAAAAAAGAAGAATAGGTGCACTTTGGCAGCCTCACTGTTTTTTTAAAATAGACCTCAGATACCTCAGATATAAAAATGTGTGCCCAAAGAGAAATCAGTGCGCTTTATGGAAGCATGCTGCTGCCTTTTTTGTTCAACATTTTTAAAATCTTAAACTTTTGAATGAATAATATAAAAAGTAATTTATTTTTATATTATTTTTTAACATAATAATAACTTTGAAAGTAAATAATAAAATAAATCAACAATAATATTTTTTTTTTTTGATCGGTAAGAGGCCGAGGCCAAAATTTTTTTATTAATTATTTGAAATTTACATTGCTCCACTCGTGCGAGCGCCGGTAGGAAAGAGTGGAGGTGAGAAAACCTCCGGCCTTGCCCGGGACCATAGTCCAGCTAGTATTAACTTAATACAATAAATTCCAAATTTTGATACAACACTACACTTAAAATTTCTTTCATGATAAAGGATTGATCAATACTAACATATCTGCCTAGTGTTTTAATTACTAACCATGTAGGCCAAACAGGTATTTTTTTGAGCTATTTAAGGATAGTATTTACAATCGAAGAATATATTCAGAGCCATGCAAGTGGAGTTGAAGGGACAAATGATTTCTGAAATTCAAAATCTGAAACTTGTAAATTAGGGCTTGTAAAGGAGGGGTAAAATCAACAATAATATTAATAAATATTTAATATTAAATTATTAATAAAAAATTAATATTTCATAATAATTCATTTTTTAAAATTATTAATTAATGACCAATAATAAATAATTATTTAATTAATAATTAAAGTTTAATTTTTTTGGATAAATTATGAACATTCAACAATTGAATCTTTTCGAGTTAGGATATAATTTGTTTTTGTTAAAAACAACTTTTGGACTACAACACAATTTTCAGTTCAGTAAAAAAATGATTTTTTCAACTTTGACTTTTGACTCAAACAACGAAGATGGTGCTGATGAAGGAGCTTCTTGTACTGCAATTGAGTTTTGGATTGGGTACAATAATAGGCTTTGTCTGGGGACCATGGCAGATACTTGCAGCATATAAAGGACTTAATAATCTTAGGGTTTACAAGTTGATTGTTGCTTTATGAGTTGGGTAAAAGAGTTGAAAGCATGGCTAAATCACCTAAGGATGAAACTCATAGATTGTCTAACAAAACACGAGTTTTAATAATACATAAAGGAAATACATTCTGACGTTACAGAGACATCACAACATAGGGAAACACAATAAAAAGAACAAAAGGAGAAACCCCTTCAATCCCCAAGGAATGAAATGCTTCAAATACTGCCCACTATAGGGAAATGGAAAATGTGTACCTTCCAAATGTGATAGAAAGTAAGTAGTTTTTCTCTAAGTTGATGAATCCTGAAACATCCTAGCCACAAGGAACCCAATTTGCCATGCATTCTTATTCGCTCATGTCAAGTAGGATGAGAGCATGAACTTTGAAGTCCCTTTGACAAGCCTTTTTGTCAAATGTTTTCTTCACTCCTCCTTGATGATCAATGATCTCCATGCATTCTTTTTTGCTCATGTCAAGTAGGATGAGATTATGAACTTTGAAGTCCTTTTGACAAGTCTTTTTGTCAAATATTTTCTTTATTTGCTCTTGATGATTGATGATCCTATTGACCAATTCTGCTCTATCTTTTTCAAGTTTGGTTAAGTACATGATTTACTTTCTTAATAGCTTCTCTGAATTCATCATCTTTAATCACTTTGGTTAGCTGTAATGCTGATATCTCTCGTGTTCAACAAATTATTTAAGTCCCATGTATAATGATGAATGGTGATATAACAATAACCCTCTTTGGTGTAATCTTGTTTGCCCACAAGGCATCATATAGCTTTTTATGCTAGGTATATTGATTGGCATGCACCAATTTTTGAATGATTGTGACAGTATTCTGATTTGAAGATTTAGCTTGCACATTACCCAAAGGGTAATGATTTGATGAGTATGGCAAATTAATCTCGTATTCAAAACAAAAATCTAAGATCTCTTCAGAAGAGAAACTTGAAGCATTATTTGTTACAATCTTGTGAGGCACCCTAAAGCGTTAAATAATGTTCTCTTTCACAAAATGACACAAATTTTGGAGTAGTGTGCTTTGTTGGAATGGCCTGCACCCAGTTTGTGAAATAATTTGTCACAGTAAGAACATATACATGTTCTGTGCTTGAATTTGGATTGAAAGGCCCAATGAAATCTGAAAATGGTTTGAATGGAATGGTTGCCAACTTAATTTTTCCACTGAATTGTTGACAAGTCTGACATTTTTTCACCCACTTGTATGAATCATGGAACATGCTTGGCCAATAGTATTGTGCTCTCAATATTTTGAATGCTATAATCCATGATGAAGAGTGATCACTACAGACTTTCTCATGAAAGTCTTCCAACAACTTTTGTTGTTGCTCTTTACTTATGCATTTCAAGAAAGTTCCATTTCGTTTGTATACATATTTCCATAGTAGATACTTGAGTGCTTTCAACTTCAAAGTTCTTTGTTGCTTTTCCATATAGCTTGAACAATCTCCATACATCAAATAATCTGCTAGTTTTTTATATCATTCATTGATGTAATTGATAAACAATACCAAAGGGGATTCATTTCCTATTGATTCAATGTCTTTGTTGTCCTTATCTCCACCCTTAGCTATGAGTTGGCACAATCCTCTCCCATTTCTTAGCTTGGTAGGCTTGATTTCAAGATCATATTCTTGGACCTTTGCTGTCCACTTTTCCCATTTTGAGCACAACTCTCGCTAAGTGAAAATGGTTTTTCACTGACAAATCTGGCACAAAGACTCTAGGGTGAGAAATCTAGACGTAGAACCTAAAGTTCTTGACTTCTTTTACCATAGTATAGGCATGTTTTTCAATTTGTGAATATGGCATATAAAATTGCCACTTTTAGAAATGATAGGAGATTACATTTCTTTCTTTCAGCTTTTGCATGAGAATGGTTGACATAGTATTCTCTAAAACATAACAATAGATATAAAAGTTACAGTGTACCGAAATTGGAGCTTTACTAATAGATTCTTTGATCTTTATGAAAGCTTTTTTCCTTCATTTGTCCACTTGAAAGCTTCAGTCTTCTTCACAATAGGTGATATCTGCTGCATGAGCTTTGAAAAATAAGGTACAAACGTTTGCAAGAAAATGAATTTGCTGAAAAAACTATACACTTGTCTTGCTAGTTGGCAGAGGTAGACGATTAATAGCATCAAACCTCTCTTAGAAATGATGTGGTCTCATTACTTTCCTTCAGTTATTGCAAAAATATATTTGTTTGGATTCAAAGAAATACCAGGAAATTTGCATCCCTCAAACACACTTGCCGAGTGTTACAAATGATCTTTACATTTTTTTTCAGAAGATTTTAAGATTATCCAAGTATAATTCAATTATCTTGTCTTTCAAGTCATCAAATGCCAAATTCGTTGCTCATCAAAGAGTAGCACCTATGTTAATGGGATCAAACAACATCCATTCATAGACAAAGGTACCCCATGCAGTAGTGATTGCTGCCTTGTATTGATCTTTGATTGTAACTGCATTTTGAATGTATTTTGAACATCCATTTAGTAATAACATCTTTGAGCTTGGCATTGTTTGAAGATTATGGTCCATGATTGGCAAAGGATAATTATCCTTCAAGGAAGCTTGTTTTAGATTTCGAAAATTGATGCATATTCGGATCTCTCCATTCTTCTTGTGAATAGGGACAATATTTGATACCCATGTTGAATGATTTATTGGAAACATAATTGTTGCTACTAACATCTTTTGGATCTCCACGTAGATGGTGCCTTGTATTTGCAGATTATAGTGCCATTGTATTGGTCATGAACTTTTTTCTCTCTTCAAGAGGACAATGTTTACCCAAATTGACAACTTGGGGCTCCTCAGTTGTACTGATATTGACTTGATCATATTCAACTAACGTCTTTGCTTGAGAACTAACTTGATATGGAATCTATTGGTTGTGTCTATAAAAATGTTCTCCAAGGACACTAAACCCTTTAGAATGTTATAACACTTTAATTGAATAATTCTGGTTTGAGCATTGACCTCTGCCCCACCCTCTTCTTAAATTTATTCTTGGTAAGGAGAAGAAATTCCTTTGAAGAATAAGCTGCTGAAATGATTATTAACTTCTAGGAAATTAACAATCTGAAAGTCATTGTTGAAAACCTGCCAATTCTCTGAATTGTCTGGTAGAACTGGCCGATAGATCAACTCAATTGTGAATGTGTTGTGCTAAAAAATTGAATGTGGCATAAATAAAGAAACTGAAACAGCAAGAGCATCAGCTCTATTGTTCTCTATATGTGGAATATGTTGAATAGAAAAGGCATGAAACCACTCTATTGCATCCCATATTTGGTTTCTGTAATGTTGAAGGCAATTCTTCTTGACTTGGAAGTGTTCCTTGATTTGTTTGACAATCAATTGGACATCTCCTTCAATTTTAACATGTAATGGCCCTATTTCAGACTTACCATAATTTAGTCTTGAGACATCAATTTCAAATTAAAATGAGAATGGTAATATATTAATAAACATAACTTTATTAAAACTGAACAGATTTCATTAAAATATTGAATTGAAAAAGAGTAGAACTTATCTTGGCTCTCTCTCTGATTTACCCAAACAAAATTCTTCAGCATGTTGTTGACTCCAATAATATTTGTTAACCCTTTGGTAATATTGATTGCTCAAATCACAAACAAAAATTCCCAAATTCCTTGTAAAAGCTTAAGTGGTGTTGAAATTAAAAACACAATCAATATCTCCAAATATTACAATTGGCCCCAGTCCCTATAGTGGAGCTGCTGCTAAAAACACAACAAAAGTTGTGAAATCTTCGACCTTTTCTGCAAATACTGTTGGAAGATTCTTTTATTATAGTATTCTGAATAATTATTGGGTGGGCCCATAAAGCACTTTGGCAAGCTTCTTCGAATATGACCTGAATTTCCATTGAAGTCTTTTTTCTTAAATTCTGATATCTCTGTCAGATCAGAGGCCCCCCACGTGGTATTTCTTCCTTTATAATAAGATATGGTGTTCTCCCTGACTGGTGACTTGGTTCCTTATGCAACCGATAGTATGCTCAAGGTAATTGCTCACAAGGAGCGATCCAAAATGGTTTACTAATAAGAGACAAACTTCCACGATGCCTCCTGGGACGATTGTGAATGATTTCTTATATCTTCGTGGGACTGATAAGTTATGCTGCCAAGAGACATGTCTTATGTTAACGCACCACTTCATTACTAATTTGGTTATCGATTACCTTTACCAATCTTAATCTTATGATAGGCGCATAGGTTATCTTATTCAATCTAACTTGGTAGTGGTTGGTTGTGATTATAGTCACTGCCTTTGAATCACGTAACCATATCCTTTGATAAACATTACCTCGTGGACTAATCATATCTCAGTGGAATCCCAATCTCATCTTTGGCGCTGCTTTATTTGCGTGACACTGATACAAATTATTAATTTTATATGGTGGCTGATATTAATCATATATTACGTTATTTATAATATTACTTATATTCCCATATATTGCTGTTTAATATGATCGCTGTCCACGTTTTCTTGTTGAATGCTCTAATGGTGGACTCACACACTCCCGATAATTAGCTGCCTCCGCATTTGCAATGATTGTCTAAGTTTCTTCTTTGCCGATAACGTGAGCTCACTTTAAGCATTACAAATCCTTTTGGGGATATAAACCTTCAACACCTTATTCCCCGTAGCCCAGGAAAAAATGATTTTGATTCAGACTTTAATTCAGATCTTTAATTTCAACTACGACTTATACTATGCCCCCCGAATGAAGTGGGAAAGTTCTTATTTTTATATCGCCCAAACTGAAAGGTGGCATTCTTTGGCAATAAGAAGACACTTCTATTCATTATCGAACCCTTTCATAATGCTTATTAATCATATGCTAACTGTTGTATATGGAATGGTTTGTCATATATGATCGAACCAAATTATTATTATTTGGATATTAATCCTTGTACTGATAGTCCATTATTGATAGTTTGTGATTACATTGAGGATATAAGTGCTGATCATTACAACTTAATGTTATAATATCGATTAGTTGAAAGAGATGAAAATCAGTAGTTAAAACTTAAAACATAATTTGTATTAGTTTTGATTACATTACTGAATATCACTGTTTATTGTGAGGGGACAATCTCTGACAACAGCAGTTTATTTATATTTGATTTAATAATCAACTTTATTTATTGATCAGGATGACTTCTATATTTTATATTATATTGTCTTTTATTGAATAGTTATTTTTCTGAATTTACTTATTATTATATTTGTTTTCTAATTACTTTGTTATTTTGTCAATAATATAATATGGTAACCGTAAAATTTATATTATTATTTGATAAATATGAAATTAATATTAATATTTAATAAATATAAATTATATATTAAATCTTGTTTATTAAGATTTTATTTAGTTCATTCTATTTATTTATTTGGTTATATATATATATATATTAATATTTTAATTGTATTATTTTTATTATTAAATTCTATTTTAGAGTGGAATTATCATGTTTTGATTGTTTAGATGGGGACATCACATAACAATTTGATTCTCATATCATGAACATTCCTAAGCCCTACCGAAAGTACCTCATATTTTGCAGTATTGCTGGTACAATCAAATTGTAATTAGTAAGAAAAAGGCTATATTTTACCCTTTGGTGATATCAACACAACTCTAGGTCCCAAACTTATGCTAGAACAACTTCCATCAAATTGCATAGTCCATAAGCCTGATTCTTCTTCTTGATTTGCTGTGGAAATAATAGTGGCTTTTTTGTTGACTTCATCAGCCATCATCATATAAGTGCCAAAACCCATTTTTTGTTACAAAATCTTAGCTTTAGGATCTTGTGAAGTATGACTTTTGTTTTGGTTTTAACTTGATTTTGCCATCTTTGACTGGAATAGTTGCTTTGATGACCAATCCAATTGGATTTCTCTGCCCAAATCTTTGCAAAAGCTGCAGCTCGGCAACATTCCAGAGCTAGTTCGAACATTTGCTACCAATATGGTCACCATGAAGCATTTATCTGGATGTGCACCAGGATCTGGGCTTCATTTAAAGATCATTGCCCCATCCCATATTCTACAAATAGTCACTAGGTTCAAAGTGTTCTCTTGGCTATATGGATTCTTTGACTATAACCAGATTTGTGTGTGGGATGAGGATCAACACAAAATGACATCGCCACCAAGTGGATATTAGTGAATGCCTTTTGGATTGTCAAATTTAGGGACCACCTTCCAGGGAGTCATGGGTATCAACAAATTTGTTTTAGTCTATTTGGATGATTTTGACAATGTTTTTAAAGAGTGAAATGGACCATTTGAAACATCTTCACCACAAATTTCAATGTGGCTGGGAACTTGTCATTTGCTACAATTCAAGAAAGTGAGTTAAGCCGTTAAAACTTAGTCAAATGCTAATGTCGGGTGAATCTGTTTTGTCAGCCAATCTTGTTGAACTTGGGGAGCACATGACATAATCGTTCAAATCTGTTCTTGGACAGCTATCTCTGAAGAATATTAGTGTACTTGACAATAATTGGTCTCGCTACTGTGCAAGAATCAAATCTTGGGAAAAACTAGATGTATTAAAAGATACATAAAATATCTCAAATCTTCAACATTTGTACTATATTGTTTTAATGCATACTTTGTTTATTAAGTTTATGGCTGACGGGTAAGTTTATGCATACTTTGCTTATTTGGTTTGTCTAGTCATTCCCATATCCATGTCATGTGACTTTGTTTAACTGCTATTTGCATTTTAGAATGTTAAATATAGTGCTCTGTTTGGTTCTCTTCTAGAGTTAAGCTATTCAAGTTGCAGTATTCATTTGCTCATCTAATTTGAGTGCTATCAAGGTCAGTAGGAGACGGGTACTGGGAGACTGGTACTGGTACCATTGCAATTAATTTTCAAAAATAGGAGACGGGGTACTTGGAGATGCCAATTTTTTTAATATAATTTAATAATTTCCAGAAAATATCATGACATAGAACTTTGAAAACAAGAACAGTGGTAAAGTTGAACTTTGAAGTTTACATACACAAATCAAAATGTCAAATGCCATTGTGTCAAAGAGTCGAAGAGTTCAATAGCTTAGTTGGTAGAACACTTCAACAACAAATGGAAGGTCCTAAGTTTAAGTCTTAACTTCTCTAAATGAATTATTGTGCCAATATTTTTTGAAGCAAGATCTATTCTGAAGATTATATGACTTGACTTGAGTGCTAAGTACAAAAACTCCAAATACAAGTTTACTCGAGTATCATCTGATATGAAAGGTTGAATGATTCGGGCTGGATATCAAACACAGAAACTCTAGAATATGAATAGAGAAAATTGTATATGACTTCTCCATTCGATCCTAAAATTGTATGGTACTCCATTAGATCCTGAAATTGACTTTCCAATCGATTCCAAAATCATGGAACTCCTAGCATGCACTGCTTTATAGTAGGAAAGTAATTGTGGACCCTACACAACGTCTACCACCACCAAATCTAAGTGGGTCTTGTTTTACAGTTCCTTCTCTAAAATCTAAGACTGTCCATTAAGGATTCTTATTTCATTATCACGAGATGTTCTTTTTATCTACGCTTGATAACAGGCATTCCTCTATGAGAAATCCTGATCTCCCAGACAATATTAGACAAAAATTTATTGGACAATCATTAGACAATCTCAGCTGTTAACGTCAAATTTTGGGTGTAGCCTTGTTGAATGATTAAAGTCATGTGTATTATTTTTGGGATGAATCTCGAGGATATCTTGAGAGTGTTCTTTACAAATTGAAATAATTCAACTTCTCCAATCTTATGTTCCATGGAAGCATTTTGGCTAGTTACATTAAATCCTACAGCAACATATTTCATCATAATCTGACATATCTATTAGAATCTGCAATTATGTATTTTCTTGTCAAATACTGATAACACTTTCTACAAAAACCTTGAAATATATTTTAATTATTATTTCACAAAATAGTTGCAGAAAGTAATGTTTTCTTTCAGGATTATGTGTTACTTGAGTTCTAACTTTAGATTTTTCGTGTCTTCATTCATACAACACTTGCAATTCAATTATCATGGCTGCATGTTGTCATTTTTTTTTTATTCTGCAGGTTTTTAGGTATTGCATTGATGTTTTGTGGCTTTCATCATCGAGAGAAATGGAATGGCCTTAACAAATAAGACAATCTTACTGATAAGTCTTCTCGAATGCAAGAAGCTGGGCTAATCAAAAGGTTCCTTGGCTTTCACACTAGTAAATTGCTTCCATATCTCTGGTCATGAGGAAGGATAAGGATACAGCTTAGAAAAGTAACCTGTGAATTTTTAGGCTAGAGAATGACTACTGGTAAACATCACTAAAACAAGAAAGGATCTCCTAAAATTAAGAAGGCTATCCTAAAATTACTGGTGGAAGGTTATGGGGGTTGATAATATGGTCAAGGTCAGCGCTTGTTTTAACAGGCCATGAATTATTTTGCTCATCTCTTCCAATAATCTGCAGGTACGAAGGGGCTTTCTACCTAAAGTTTTTATTCCTCCGAAGTTTCCAGAGAAGATTCTTTTCTGTGGCTGGCGTCGTGACATTGATGATATGATTATGGTAAGAGAGTAGGTTACCCCATGCAAAGCACAATAATTTAATTTGATTGCAATATTTTGACAGCATCTCTATGCTCAATATGTTAAAAAGTGGGTTTCCTTCAAATCTAGTTTGTCCTTCTCTAATCTTTGAGGCTCTATTTTTTCATGATCTCACAAAACCATTCTTCCTGTTTCCTTTTTGTTCAACTTATGCTATTTAAAAGCATTTTAATCCTTAATAACTAGTAGATAGTTACCGTCTTTTTTTGTTGCCATTTAATCTTTTTGTCCATTTTATGACATGGCTAGTAATAATTTTCTTTTGCAGGTTCTTGAGGCTCTGTTGGCACCGGACTCAGAGTTGTGGATGTTTAATGAGGTGCCTTTGGAAGACAGAGAAAATAAGTTATTTGATGGTGGTCTTGATCTATCTGGGCTAGAAAATATTACACTTGTTCATAGGAAGGGGAATGCTGTTATCCGCCGCCACCTTGAGAGTCTTCCACTAGAGACCTTTGATTCAGTAAGAATTTTGGATAAGTTGGACTGAGAAAATGTTATGCTGTGATTTTCTAGTATATTTCTCAAGTCATATAACAAGGCTTCATGATATGCTATATCATACTCTATATGTTATGGAAAGGTTCTAAAAGGCTTAAGTGTTTTTTTTATATTGATGTCTTATGCATCAGGGTCTAAGGATGTACTTAGGATAATTCTATGTTTTGTTTCTTATACTGGTCAATCTACTCAGAATGTTAACTCTTTCTGTATTAAGGATGGAAGGTTGTATTCTTACTAAGCAAACCTTTGGAGGGCATCAGCATGATGGCCTCCAATGACATCTTTTTTGGCCAAATTTCATGTGTTATCTATTTTCACATCTTATCCAGAAAAGTTAGTCATATCATATATTTTTGTCATCTGTAGTTGCTAATAGAAAGCCTCAGTGATCTGATTATCAAGGGAAGAGTCAGTTGACTGCATATCAGCATAAATGTAGTGTCTTAGATCTATCCTTGCCATTTCAGTTCTTTGTACACTAGTTTACAAGCTAATTCTGAACATTGTCATGGTTCAATTCATATGGGCTATTCAATAGGAACAATCTCTCAAATTGTTTTGCTGAAGTAAAGACAGACAAGGAACTATTGTTCTTTTGACAGAGTTTTTAATAAATTGAATTTAATTGTAGATGGAATACACAGCTACTGGAACTAAAACACTTTCTTCATGTAAAACAAAACTATTTGTACATGTTTTGGAAGAGTTATATAAGGTTAATATTTATAAAAATAATTTCTTATTCTAAGAGTTGTAAGGTTTTCTTGGATGGTTTTGGTGTACCTGGTCTTCTATCAACAAGCTCTTCTCTGATAACTTCCATTTTTGGCACAAGAGTTGTCGATGCCAAATTGGTGTTGAAATTCTAACCCTTATGGTGCTGATACCCTGGTGCTATCGCTTGTCTTTGATAGTTTGTTGCTGAATGCGAATCAACTAGCTTTAATACTTGGAATATTTCAAATTCTTAAGCATTAGAATGTTGTCAGTCTCTAACCTTTACAGATCATATGTTTGGATATTATCAGTGTTTCAATATGATTCATGAGGGATTATGAATTTGTTATCATTCTTCTCAATCAGTACCAAATTTTTGCTTAGACGAGGAAAGTTTTGTCATTTCTGTTGAATACCACTTATTTGGAGATTTACCCTTCCCATTTGTGACAATTTGTTGTTGACCTCGATGGTAGCTCTAGTTCTCCATGATGGTTTATGTTGCACTGTAACAACTTTGATAGTCTGGGATGAAGTCTCTCTCTCTCTTTGAAAAATGGGTTCCAATCTATTGACATGGCGAAACATTTTTAGATTATTTGCATTTACTATAGAGTAGATCAGTGTGTAGCGTTATAGATAAAGCTTAAAATATTTTCACAAACTTATATGGCCTTGAATGTCAATGGATCATATCTGATCAGCTTGAATTTTCTTCAGCCTTAAATGCCTCTTTACTTAGGTACAACTATGTCGTGTCACTTTTCTGAAACTTATATGCTACTTGATGTTGAAGTTGGGCATCTGCAACTTTTGGATGCTACAATATCTTGACTCCAACAATTATTACTGCAACAAGAAATTCTTTTTATAACCCAATTCCAACTTGTTGTTCACCAAAAGTGATAACCCAAGTATACCTGCAAATCTATCTATGAGATAGCCAATCTCAATCAATGAAACACCTCAAGGCTTGGACAACATGACAAGGATATGAATCCTTCTACTCTTCAGGCTCTGCAAAACCTAGGCGGGTATACCTTTGATGCATTTAATCAGACCTATTACACACAAGACTGCATCAATCAAAAGCAGATAGATCTCAAAAGGTTCAAAAACTAAGAGATAACTGCAGATGGGCTAGATCCACACTTGCAACTCAACATTTTGAATCATGAGATGGAGGGACACTTCCACATAAAATAAAATATAAAAAGATATTCCGATTTTTGATTTTTAAATTGTGTTTTGACAACCTTTAAATATTACAAGAGACCAATGCCTTATCCAGGCCACAGAGTCATGCATAAAACTAGAAGAGAAATCTCAGATGCAAGTTCTTTTCAACATTAAATTTTCATGTACAAATGCCTTACATTAATACAATCTTCTGCTCTGTCACAAAACCATACTTATATGTAGATATCCAATATGCATTCAAAATCATTAATGTTGGGTTTTAGGATTTAAATCCTTCCTTGAAGAATACCCAAAAGACAACATTACACTCTTAGATGAATCTAAAAGAGACAACTCAAATTATCCTTGATAATATGAAATTATATGAATCTGAGTACATTTTGGAGACAATTTCATGGAAACTCACACATGCCTTGCATATGTGTGAACCTGCAAACTGAAACTAAACCTACAGTAAAGACAACACTGAAAACATAGACGAACACACTGTCATTTGCATTGATAAAAGGATGCCATCACTGGAACCTGCAATTTCGGATTTCTCCCTTGGAGCAAATCTCTCAAAAACTGGAACCCTTACAACTGAGAAGAATTGGGAATAAGAAGGAGAGGGAAGAGAATCAAATCTACAACTGAAAATTGCCAAGTGTCTCCCCTGTAACTGAATTTTGTTCCCGTGGATACTGCTTCCAAAATATCCCACATTTGTCAAAATTAACCTCATAATCGGATTCCTCATTCTGAGAGCTTTCCGAAAATATATAACACTTTATACCTTGGCCAAAAATTGAGTTCTGGGCGAATTAATTCCCCAATCTGCACCATCATTTAAATTTTTCATTTATTCATATAGTTTAAACTATATAATAAACAATTTTAATTTTAATTTTTTTGCCTCTGATGTGCTCTGACGCCTTGCCACGTGGCAGCCTTCGATTGGTTGATGGGGTCCACTGGGTGCCACCTGGGACGACACCTCATCATCGCCACATGTTCCTTGCTCATCCGCCACTTGGCCGCCACTTGGCTGCCACGTGTACACCACCTCAATGCCACATCATCGCCACTGGATTGCCACCTGTGCGCCAACTGTGTGCCACGTCACTGCCACCTCACCGGGACCCGCCTGCTGGACCGCTGACTGTACCCGCCACCTGGCTTTCGCAACTTCGCTGGTTTTAAACTACGCGCAACTTCCTTTCGCGAAATAGCGTGCACCGTTGATCCATCTCGAACTTGCTCACTCGTTAAGCCGGCCTTCCTCTACAAAATTTCGCCCGTCTACCTCGGGAAGCGTGCCTGCATGGGGTCCACTTGGTCGTCGCTCAGTCATCTCCTCTGTCACCTTGGGATCCGTGCTCGCGCGTGGGCCCACCTTGGGTGCCATCAAGCACCATCCGTCAAAAGCCTTTATGGCTTAGACATTATACATGCGTGGAGCTTTGCGTATAAACATTTAAAAATAACACTTCCCAGTGCATGTGGGATAATGCGATTAAGCCTGGAGCTGCACTTTTGGAGCTCTTTCCCTGGGTTTTAATGGCGATTTTTTTATTTGCCTGGAATTCAATGGCCCTTTCAACAACGCCATACTAGGAGGAGGCATCAAAATTGCTTAAAGGGGAGGATCGATGCTGCTGGTTTGCCTCTATTCTGCACCATACTCCATCACCAATGTCTATTACCTTTGCCGTGATGTCTTTTACCTCCGCAACTCATGGCATTTGGAAGATGCTACAATCTCATGGCGTTTGGAGGAGATAACAGGGCTGTTGCATTTTTTTTTAAAATTGAAAACCCCTCCTTCCCCCACATCACGTAGGAGGTTTGGCCTCTTGTTGCTGTTGCTGCATTTCATTAAAATTCCAATGCCTAGCAAGCACTCTGGCATTTGTTTTATTTTCTTTTTGTTTAAAAAACTCTTTTGAAACCCTCCCTGAAGATGCCACGTGAGACTCATGTTTCATTTTTTTGCAAGTGAGAGAGGGGAGAATGGCTTTTAACAGCCAATTGCATTTGCTTGAATGTATTTTGGTTTGCTGCTGTAACTGTTTCGCCATCCACTAGAGACTTCATGTGGGGTAGGAGAATGGCACAAAACATTGCCAGCATTCAAATTTGTTTGAATGTTTCCCTGTGGCTTTTCACCATGCCACGCACAGCAAGGAGAGAATGGGAGGGGAGGGTGCTGATGTTTGGATTTTGCTGTTTGAAAGTGTATTCTTTAAAAGCCCCTTTCAAAGCCACAGCTTGTGCAGAAGGAGGATGCTGGAGTTTAATGTGGCCTCCCAACACCACAATTCACTTCATATCTGCAATTGTATTTAATTTAAACCTCCCCACTCTCCACGTAGAGGCATCACTTGGCTTGAGATTTAAAATGGATTCAGCCATGTCACATTGTGCAGAGAAATTGGTATTTGGTGTAAAATTTAATGCCTTTCTTCATCCACCAGGCACAAGGAGAAATCTGGCAAATGAAATGGAGATTCATGAAGTTTGGTTATACACCTGGCAAATACTATTGCTGGAGTTCCATTCGCTTGAGGTTTCAATGCTGCCCTACCATAGAACGTGAGGGAGAAGTATGCTGCACCTTGCCAATTGCAATTCACCTTGGAGTTTCAATGGCGTAACCTTCAGCACAGAGAGGATGCTTGGCAAAATCACGTGGAGTGTGGGATGCCCATTTGCATTTGTTGAGGACATTCTAATGTCTTTTCAACCTCCATGTTCCTCACACACAGCAAGGAGGACATTAACAGAGTTTGGGAATTTGGAACTACACCTTGGAATTCAAATTCTGAAGTTTTTATTGCCAGCCAAAGGAATACCATAAAGTTCCATAAAAACTTCTCAGTTATATGCCCACATAATGAAATGAAATCATCTCTTAATAAACCAATTTGCCAATATGCATTTGAGCTAGTATTGATATGCATTACTCGCCATGAAATAAGAACATTTCACAATAAAATTTAATGCACGGGCATGAGCCAGGTCGGGCCCCAAAGTGGGTCCGACTAAATTTTTTTTCGTTTTCAAGCAACTAGCCTCTGGAATGCTTCACTGACCTCAAACATACCTCTGGAAACGATCGGCATCGTTTTCGGATCATTAATCCGCATTTTACAACCTTCAGGCAATTACGCCACAATTTTCGCATTTAATCGCGAAGATGTAATTTTCAAACCTGTCAAAACACCTTTCTGGAGCTCGCCATCTGACAGGCGTGTACTCTGATATACAAGGATGACTTCTACCAAACGGTTTCTCAAGACGAGTCCCGAGCGAAGAGATATTAATTTCCGAAAATGCCTAACTGGCTTTGTCGACATTGAGGACCTGATGAAGTCAATGTCCTGGCAACACATTTCGCCTTTCTCAAAAATATCAAACGACATCCGTAGGTCCTCAAATTCGGAACATAGGTACCTTAAAGTACATATTAAATCTTTGAATTCTCAGTTCAATCACCAGACTGACAGGATGCAAACGACGCGCTCACAAAAACGGCTACATTAACTGATATAGCACTGAAAGTACGGATAACTGAAAATGATGGCTAAATGAATCCTTTTGAAAACCGATCAAACGGATTGATAAAGGCTTGAAATTTGAAATGTAGCTCATCATTTATACCAGTAATAACCCGGAGCAATCATTATGGCATGACGCTTACTGAGGCAACTTTTACACTTGTGCGAAACAGGGCTCCGACTAGCTGTCGAAACAGGGACTTGCCAAAACATAGAAACTGCAAATGGATTTGGCTTCAAAAACTGAGCAAATGGATTCGTCAAGACTTGAAATTTTGCAAATTGACTTACATTTATGCATAGAATTGAATCCATTTTGAAATTCTCCATGACGATCAACAGGGAAAAATATATAATCGCTCAAAGTAGGCTACTCAATAAAATCTGCATTTGTGCCTAAAATGCACTTCCAGCTCACCCCTCAAAATGGGTACCTCATAAACTTATCCAAATTGAATTTTGAAAGTTGCACATCGCTGAATAGGCCAAATGAAAGGTGTGGGACATGAATCCCGAGCCTTACCCTCTGAAAATCAACCGGCTCCATTTTACCCCCTTGCTAACTAGGCCATTCAAACTGACTCATTTGGAAATGCAAAGCAAAAATTTGGATTGGGCCTCTAAACTTGACTCAATTTTAATCAGTCCCAACACAACTATTTATTGATGATGTAGACAGGTTCTAGGAGGCTCCTAGTAAGCTACAAAACACCTTGACTCTAGTTGTCCTTGGTTGGGAGAGATGATATTTTTGTCTTAGGTAGGTAAATGCTGGTTTAATTTTATAAAATAGTGAAAGTTTGGAAGCAATGCATGTTTACAAGCTGAGACAGTTCAAAAAAAGAAGCCGAGATTTGGATAAATGGTGTGCAGCAAGCTAAATGGTAAAAAGTCTCTGAATAATGAAGGCATAGATAACTTTTGAACAACAATCCACCTTGAGGTTTAAAGATAAAGCATGTTGATTTTGCATCGCAGTCTTGCCAATGTATGCCATGTTTCTGCAAATAGCTTTATTTGTGTATGGAATATAACAATAAACTCGTGAATTTTTACCCTTAGTTGACTTGTGTTATGTTTATTATATTTAATCTATTTTATGCTGCTTTAAGTAATTCTTTATTTGTGATGTAAAATTATAATTAAAGGCCATGCAGCAATTCGTATCTATTAGGTTGAGGTTAAGGTAACATGATCACCTAAATAACTTGTACAGATTCCTTAAATTCATCCATATCACATTAACACCATGGTTGTTGACTACAAGATTGTCATCATTGTGGACTACTTCTGGTGTAGATAATTTTAACACATCATGTTCTGGTTTGGTATGGGCCAAGGAGATCATGACTCTTTCACGCACATTAGTCTCTAACACTTGGAATAAAAAGTTTGGCCATATGGACAGTTGTAGGGATGGCTTACATTTTCTTAATTGATCAAATGAATAGGATATAACAACTTTGGCTTCTTCAAATTCCAAATAAATCATCCACTTCATCTATCACATATTCTTCAGCTTGATTTGTGTTTGGAGAAATTACCATAGCTTATGTTCTAAATGTTTAACCTCTTTTCCAAGAAGGCAACAACACCATTTTCATACAGGATAATGATAGTGTAATGATCACTATCATGTGGAATATCTCCAAATTTACTTTCTTAGCTATGTTTTACCAAGTTTCCTAATGGGGGGACCAAGGGCCTAAGTTTGGGGATGGCGGGGGGACGATGACGGGATGGCTCAAATACATGTAGTACGTGAAAAATTAGTTATAAAAAGATGTGTAAGGAATAAGTATAAGAACTGTAAATGAAACTTTGCCACACTATGTAAAGTTTACCCTAATAAACATTAACAACATTAAAATGATTGCATTGAAAATTTGAAATTTGAACATTTATAATGGTGGGCAGGGTTTCGGAACTGTGGGAGCAAAGTACAAACCGACATTAAGTATTAAGATTTGCAAATGAAACTTTGGCATACTAAGTGAAGTTTAAAGTTTTACACTAATAAACATAAAAAACATGGAAATGATTGCATAAACAATAAGAATGGTGGGCGGAGGTTTAGAGTTAAGGGGTAGTGCCCCTCGGGGGGGTGTTGATTGTGGCTTTGTCTATGAATATGTAGAGATTTGCAACAAGGGATATGTATCATGTAGATTTTTATGATCATGATTCATCATTGGCTGATTAGGCTATTACTTGCTTAGATTTATAGTTTGATGGGGGTTTGGGGCAACACCAAAACGACGTTGAGGGTACCCTTTGCGGGGGTCTGGGGGTGAGAGAGAGATGTAGAGAGATATGTCTAGATCTTGGGGGAGAGGTTAGAGAGTGAGATAGATAGAGGTAGATGGGGATAGAGGAAGAGTGATAGGTAGAGAGATAAGTCTATAGTTTGGGGGAGATAAAGAGAGAGATAGAGAGAGTGAGAGAATACTGATAAGTTGCTGATTAGATTACTGAAATTTGACTAGGTCTGAAAATTTATATATCTTCTAAAACCTAGAATCTACATTATAATTCCTAGAGATTTGAAACCACTCTCAAAAATCTTGCTAATATATGCATGAAATATAATTTAAAGTATGATGACTTATACTTAAATGTTATATTTCATGTGTATATTCTGATGAAGAGAATGAGACTGAGTTGAAGACAAGGATGCCATTTTCACCATTTTTTGCTTAAAGACCAAGTTTCTAAGTGGGGGCTATGAAAGACTCCTAGGTGTCCCTTGGACGGCCAACATCCCGTCGTCTCAGTGGTGTCCCAACGATGGCAGAGGTTTGGCGGGGGGTGGTCACGACCCATCCCCGTGTCTTGAAGATATCCCGTCCCGCAAACAGCAGGGAAATGTGGGGTGGACACATTCCTGTGTTTCACTGCATATTAGATATTGCATGATGGTTCGTGATGTGTATCTGTGCTAAATCAGTACAATACCCATCACATGCTCAGATATGGCTATTCAAATCTGCAATGGTGAGATGAAAATATAGAATTGAAACTGACTTTGGTTTGTTTCAGGATTTCAATTGATTACTCCGAAGGTAAGCTAACTTGTTCAGAGATCAGTCTAATTGCAAAAGATTAAAATGAAGATTGTATTGAATTTGGGAAGGCTTAGAGAAATTCTCTTTTGCAGTTAAACTGTGTGTTGCAGTCTATTTACAAAGGACCGATCTTTTAAAAAATGAACATTGTCAAGAAATTTTAAACATGCCGTATCATTTTCAGCAATTTGTCTTGGTCATGAATATTTAATATATTTGGATTTAGTTTGTGGCAAAAATTAGAATTTACCTTTCTTTTTGTGTAGAAGATCCTAAAAATTATGTATATATATAATTATTGTTTTCCTAAATGCCAGAAGATTATAGTGCTTGTTAGAACTATGAAGTTGGTACTAATATTTTTTTTTTTTCTAAAACCCTTGTGATTCACAGTATACTGATACATTGTCTGATTTCCAGATTTTAATTCTTGCAGATGAGTCTTTAGAAGGTTCAGTTGTACATTCAGATTCCCGATCGCTTGCTACTCTCTTGCTGATACGTGATATCCAGGTGATTGTTTCTTTGAAAGACATTTCCTTAATCGATTTTAAAATGGTTGAGTGTTGACAATAGATGGATGTGTATGAAATCCAGTGTTTTACAGAGTTTCAGAACATGGGGGCCATGGACCTATATATATATTTCTGCTGCCAGCTGCCGTCCCCAAATCTAGGTCCATGGTCCACTATATATATATATATATTGGAACGCTTCTAATTGTTAAATATTTTGCCTTCTAATTAAAAGTTCGAAATACTTTTGATGGGCCAATAACTTAATTTAGAAGTTACCTAATATTCTTAAAAAATGCATACTCACGATGATTGCATATGGATAGATCAAATGTTGTATTTTAAAAACTTACTGAATACAATATAGTTGGAAATTTTAGCAATATAATCTTGGTCACTTAATGATTTGTTCAAATTTGTTACAGTCAAAGCGTCTTCCTTACAGAGAACCTAAGGTAACTCAGCTTCGTCAAGCAGGGTACTCTCATAGTTCTTGGATTCGTGAAATGCAACAAGCTTCTGACAAGTCTATTATAATAAGTGAAATTTTGGATTCTAGAACAAGAAATCTTGTGTCAGTGTCTAAAATTAGTGATTATGTACTATCCAATGAGCTTGTTAGTATGGCATTGGCCATGGTAGCTGAGGACAAGCAGATAAATCGTGTACTGGAAGAGCTGTTTGCAGAAGAGGTAAGAGTCTGATGTTTCTTACAATTTGAACTGTTCTAAATTGCATTTCTTTCAACTCAACAATGTATTATTTTCTTCTCAATTGGTACTACAACGTTTAGAAACTTTATGATTGTGTTTTAATGAAAACAGGGCAATGAATTGTACATAAGACCTGCAGAGTTTTATATCTATGATCAAGAAGAGCTGAATTTTTATGAAATTATGCTTCGTGGTCGGCAAAGAAAGGAAGTTGTGATAGGTTATCGTTTGGCTTCTGCTGAACGTGCAGTCATCAACCCACCAGATAAAGGTACAGGACAAAAGTGGTCACTAGGGGATGTCTTCATTGTCATTTCTCAGGAATGAATTTGCCAAATTAAAGCTATATGATCAGGCACTCAAAGCAAACAACCAACCATTTAATCTTTTGATGGACTAGTTGAATATTATCCTCATGAGGTACTCCATAGATCTAGTCATCAATACATCTCACCTGAAAAAGGCTTTTCACGCATTCAAACTTCAGATTTTCTGCTGGCCAAAGCTTTATCCAGGATTTCAACGTTACAGATATCTCATCCAAGGTATTCTTGGTTGTTGTCATTGAATAGGCTCTTTGCTTCTATTAATTGATATTCTTACATTGGCCTGGGAATCTAGAAGGCAGAGTTAAGTGTCTTTCTTTTCAGGTGGCAGTTTGGAACCCCCATAGTGAATCGCACATCTTCACACAAGGGTGGAGATGTCAAATTGAACCATAACCGACTCAGTTTTGATAGAAATGGAAACATCTTATCATTGTATTAAATTGAAGAAGAAGATGTATGCTAGAATTGTTTCTCTCCCATTACCTGTTGCCAAACCAAGGCACTCCAAGCAAGGCTTTTATGATTGGATAAGCCACTGAGATGGATATATATTGTTTATTGAGAGGTCTTAATAATTTGAAATCAAATACTTGTTTTCAATGATTTGGCAGAATTTTTTAATTCTATCGCATTGGCCATGGGCACGGTTGGCAATGATTTCTATAATTACGATTTGGATTTCTTGTCCTCCTTTTCAGGTGGCAGTATGGAACCCCCCATATTCATAATGCGAATCACACATCTTCACGTAAGGATGAAGATGCCAAATTGAACTATAATCAACTCAGTTTTGATAAAAAAATGGAAACATCTTATCATTGTATTTAATTGAACAAGAAGTTGTATACTAGAATTGTTTCTCTCCCATTACCTGTTGCCAAACCAACGCACATTCCAAGCGAGCCTTTATGATTGGATAAGCCACTGAAATGGATAAATATTGTTTATTGAGAGATCTTACTAATTTGAAATCAAATACTTGTTTTCAATGATATGGCAGATTTTTTTAACTCTATGCCTTTCGCCATGGGCATAGTCGGCAATCATTTCTACAATTGCGATCTAGATTTCAGGGTTTCCAATTTCCTGTAATTAGGGAGAATTTGAGGTTTGCATTCTTCCTACTTAATGCAAAATCAAATGATACTTGTAAACATCTTGTGACAGCTATATGGTAGAAACCAAAATTTAAAGATGTGCCAAACTTTATCCTCTAGAAGTAGGTGGAATTGATGTTAAAGTTTTTCTTTGAAGAGGATTTACTTTTTGTAATAATTGTTCATTATTGCGTGTGAAACATTACTCTAGGCATAAGTTACTTTTTTATGATGGCCAAGAAGAGTTGTGTGCAATTATATTTTACATTTTGATGATTAGGTTATAGTGATAGGAAAAGACCTGGCTTCCAAAAGCTAAAATTCAAATAGTTTTGTTGAATTTTAGCTCCAATTTTATTTCAAATAGAAAATTCCAAAGAATTTGGACAAATAAATGTTTCGAGCAAACAAAACTAACTAAATTTCTATTATCACTAGGAAAAGGACTAGGTAAGATAATCGTACATTGCTAGTTGCATAAAGTGAGATAGCCTAATAGAAGGGATAATGGAAGGTGTTACTTTTGGTGTCAATAAAGTGAGAAAGCCTAAAAGAAGGGATAATGGAAGATGTTACTTTTGGTGTCAATAAAGTGAGAAAGCCTAAAAGAAGGGATAATGGAAGATGTTACTTTTGGTGTCAATAAAGTGAGAAAGCCTAAAAGAAGGGATAATGGAAGATGTTACTTTTGGTGTTGGTAATAATAAAAGCTTCTAAATCATGCCAGATTTAGATGTGAATGAGTGCTCAATTAAGTCAACGAGGGAAAGAAATTTTTTTAGAGACAATGCCCAGAAGGTTACGGTTAATAATGACATATTAATCCGATGGCCTATTGTATAATATTATGTAAGAGAAAAATGACTAAATGTGAATAGAGAAAGTGCATCTAATCTGAAATTTGGGACCCCATCTCTTTTCCTTACTCGAGCTTATTGTTTCATGTTTGATGTTGCAATCTAGAAACAATTGAGATTGAAAATAATGGTGATTGTAAAAAAGTGCAAAGAGCATAGTATAGTGGTTAAAACACTTAAAAGAGTGGAAGGATTTTGTTTTATTATGAAATTGAAAAAAACACAAAATACAAATTTGTTAATTGTAATAATAGAGTAGTGAATGTGATCTTCAAATGGAATCTTTATTTAGATATTCACAATTAAAATTATTTGGGGAGAACTCAAGAGATGAGTTTTTTATTGGTTTGTTCTATGAAAATGAAAGGATTGAAAGAACATAAACAATGAAAACATAATCTTGACATATAGGTGAGTGATTTTTGGGAAGGTGGACGTTAACTATTATGTAAGATAATTTTCTATTCTAGATAATAAAATGTCAAAATGAACAAACCTAAAATATCTCACGATAGTTTGTCCCACATGTGGAAAGAAGATGAAAAATAATGCCACAACAAAGGGAGACATTCAAAATGGTAAGGGAAACCTAGAGAAATGATCAAATAACAAGTGCCACAAGTTTTAAACCACACACCTTAATCAATGGTTGTCCATGTGGAACATTGAAAGTATTGCACTGAATCTTGTTTTGGAATGCAGTGAACATGCAAAAATAAAATGCATAAGACTTGCAAGGACAAAGGTGAAATTTTTTATTAAAAAAAATTAAGATGAGATAATTCATGTAACAATAAATTGCATAAGACTTGCAAGTATAGAGTTATATTTTTATTAATTTTTTTTAAGATAGTACATTATCTCATTTAGGGCAACTTCGCTTAGAACTTCAATCTCAATTGGTGGTGTACCCATCTTCAACACAAGTTATTAACTCAAGGCAATTTTGTGCTAATGTCAAAGAGAACAACCTTGGTATTGGTATCAAGATTGATCTTGATTAAGGCACTTGTCATAAAACATAATATTTTATTGAGTGCCTTCTCCTTTGTTCAATGTCACACCATCTTGATCTTGAACTATTTTTAACATTATAATTCATCACTACTAATTTAGTTTGTATCAACAAAACCACTTCCCTATGAAGAGGTTTGGAGATATTAAGATCAACGAGGCGACAAAAGGTGGGGTGTCCCAATTGAAAAGTAAAATCATTAGCATTCAAAAAATGACCAATAGAGTTGTCGATGTCTTCATAACATGAATCCTTTTAAAATTGAAGAGGAAGGTTAGGCATTCTGACCTAAATTGGATGTACAAATAGTGGTTTGGTGAGGGGATTAAAAGAGAGAGTCCAAAATTTGATGGAAAGAGAACTCTCACAAGGACCAATAAAATCCCAGCACTATATTTTGGTCCTCAAATGACAAACTCAACAATGAGAAAACATTTGGAACAAGGAAATCGTTTGATCTTTCTTAAAAACCAAAGGCTTCCAAGAGGTTTGAACCTAGCTGCGCAAGTATGAAGGAGTAGGCCAGAGAGAGGGGAGTTGATGCACCAGTCCATAACTCCAGAAGAAAACTTTGTCTTCACTAGATTTTGCACAAGATAAAATGATTGTAGAGGATTTGACACAGGAAAGGGGCCAAAATGTGTGTTGGGGGTGCGTAGAACCAAGACTAGACTGAGCAACATGGACATAGCTACGGTTCATAGCAGAGGAGGATCCCAAGAGAGGGCCTAGACAAGCCTTAGGACCATGATCTGCAACATCCTGCCCTCAGGCTTGGAATTTGATAGGCTAAATGCCAGTTTTTTCACTTTTGACCCGTATTTGACAACTTAAAAAATTAGTTGAATGTATCCATTGACATGCTATTTTTTTCTAAAATCGTATAGATGACACTTCAAATTATAAATAAACCGTAAAAAAATATAGTAGGTAATATATATCATAGAATATTATAATTTATAATATTGATATGTATTAGTTTAGAATGTTTATTATAAAAATATAAATTTATTTAGAATATTTTGAAATGAAAGGATGTAGTTGTTTCTAATTTTATATTATTTTAATAAGTTTTTTTTAGAATAGTTCTATTTTTTCATATGAATTTAGAAACTCGTCATAATTGAAATGATAGAATATAATTGATAAAATATTTTAATATGAATTTTTACAATATATTCTATTTTTTATATATGAATTTAGAAACTTAGTCAATTTAATTTTTTAAATGTATTTAATAAGATTGTTATAGAAACTTGTCATAATATATATAATTTTAAAATTTTCATATTTATTATTACTAAATTAGTAATTATTAATTGATTATCATTTAATGTTAATATATAATATATTAGTGTATTAATTTAGAAACTTATTTCATAAATTTAAGTTTTTTGCATATATTACTAATTTATCATTATTTTCTCATTAAGACAATGATTTTCATTTCTTCACAAGAAAAATGTGCATTGCATTTTGGTGTGGCTTCAATCTTCTACACTTATATTTTTTGACAATTAATATTTTTCTTAAAATGTCAAATGAAAGACATTGAAATGACTAAACTGTCATAAAAAATTCATATGACAGGTAGGGGTGACCGTCAAATTGCAAGCCTGCCTGCCCTAATCTAGACCCAGACCCATCCATAGGGATAGGGTCAACGCTCTCAGCAGCCATCACATCCTCCATGCCAAGCGATACCACACTCGACCTGGGCACAATTGTAGCAGGAACCACAAGTAACCAGTAATAATAGTCTAGACACTACGAAGGGAGAAATATGTTTTGATTTCTTAGTGAGAGTGACATTTTTTATAATCTATAGTAAAAGTTCCTTATTTCTTAGAGGGTTGTTACGTGTAATATTCCAAATGCATTTAATATTAAAGGGGTGCATGGTTTAGTGCATTTAGCAGTTGGTGAACTTGGTAAATGCATTTAGTATTATGAAAAAATATTGATATCTAGGTCACATGTGCAAGGCAAGCTTGGTTAGTAGGATTGGAGAAGAAAAAATTGGTTCTTTGTAGAATGTGTTGTCATATTTCTTCGTGGTAACTATGAAATCCACTTTGAAAATCGTTGTGTGTTGGAGGCATTGATTATTGGTTCTTAGTGAAATGAATAATTGTGGAAAGAAAAAAAGTGTTGTAAAAGTTTGAGGTCAACCTAAACACAATCCTTAATATCTAAAGTTAAGTCTAGTTCACTTTGAAATTTTTACAAGTTTTATCATTGTGACATCATTATTCCATCATCATTACATCATCAATCCTTTTTGTGAAGATTGTCTAGTCAATTGAATTGAACTTTTTAAAAGTAGAATTCTTTCATGATTTAGTTGGACTTCTCGTAAAGCTAGTTAAGTTGCATTTTCTTGCAAGGTATACTTTGGTGATGTCATCATGTCTTTTTCCTAACATGATCCCACCATACTGATGTCATTATAGCATCATCTCATCTTGAGTACTCTCAATCCATGATGAAATCATTCCATCCTTTTACCAATTTCATCATCAAAACTTTTTTAATTGAACCAGACACTAAAATATTGAGAAGTTAGAAAGTCCAGTTGGATTTCCTTGCAAGATCGATTCGGTAGAAAAACCCTTCAAATGTTAGTTGCCTCTAGAATCCCACAAAGCTTCATCTTGACAAGTAGAAAGTGCTTGCAAGGTGCAAGAATGTTCAAAATCCATCTTTAACCTACTCTCTTGCCATTCCTAGAGGCCATTAATTCAATTTCAAAATCTACCAACCACAAGATAAACACTTGTAATCTTATTGGATTAAATGATTAATTGAAAAAATCAAATTTTATGAGTGTCTCTATGTATATGGTGTGAATTTCTTGATGTGTATTTTTTAGGTGGCCAACCAAATGACTATAAAATCCTTGCAAATATTTTTGCAACATATCTTTTCATAACAACAAAGGAAATGCATGGATTACTAAGCGGACCCACTCAATACTTCTAAATTATCCATTTCTTTTTTGAATGTATGTTTAATGTAACACCCTGCTATAAGGCCCAGAGGACTAAAACAAATAACTAAAGAAAATACGAACATTTTTTTTTTATAATGGATAAACCATACAATTGCATTGAGTTGCTAGGAACATCATGATAAGGAAAAGATGCACAAATACTAACTAGAAAAAGTCCTCAAGGCCCCACAACGATGTTACTCAAGGATAACAACGACCATACGTACAAAGACAAATGAAATACCATAACACAAGAAAACACTGTCTTACAAGGATCATGATACATAATACATTGCCATGATAATATACATATGATCATCAATTACATTACAAGGTATCCGTAAGGATATAATCTCCATGACTACAACAAAGAAGTGAATACATAAATCTGGTACACAAGCAAGCCTTCAATCTCCTCACGACCCATCATGAACAGGTTGCAGGTCGAACCAAAACCCAATGGGTGCGAATAGCACTCCACCCCCCGTGCTAGGAGGTATTAGCCAGACCCAAGAGACAAAAGGAAGTACAAGATGATACAGATGACTCTCGCGAGGCTCACAAATCTACAATCACAAGAGACTCACAAGGCTATAAACACAAGAACTCGACAGTAAAATCAACCAACTTCCAGAGGTCCAAGCAATCCACAAAAGAATAAAACTAAGAGTGACCACTACCTATGCAATAGGGAAGAGTGTCATCACTAGGTTGTCATGAGTTACCCTGACGAGTCTTCACTAGGCCTTGACCCCCTTCCTGGGTTACCTTGGTGACCTCTCTCGACCCCCAACCCCCATAAAAACACTAGTGGACCGTATTAACCTTTCAAAGAGACAAGATTGGTGGACACCATTCCAGGCCTTTTCTATTTACCTCAGTCCTAAACAAGCACCCGAGCATAAGAGAGGCAACAATTTAATTTTTATTAATGTGAACTAGCTACCCTCCCTAGTTCATTATTATAAATTACCACTTGTTTACAAAACTCTCATTGAGTTACCCTGGCGACCACTTTGGGTCTCAACCCCCAATGAAAGCCACTCCCCCTTGACTTGTACCTAGGAATCCAAAATTCAACACAAGGTCTAAGACAACCAGAACACCAAGAGTCTAGACTCCTTTACCATAGCAAGGTTGACTAACTTGCTAGAATATGATTTCACACAAGGAGGTTCAATGCAACACAAAATAATTGACTAGCATAGAAGACATTCAGGACACCAAACACATCACATTAAAGACGAAGATTAACCATACACAATAGAGAACTCAAACATTGACCTTAGCCTCTGGAACCAAAAACATTTAATGACATAACCGAGTATCCAACAATAATGTGCAAGAATCAAACCAATTACAGGGTCTCATAATGTCAAACATAGAAGAATCCAATCTTAACATATCACCAAAAAGTCCATAATTGTCTTCTATACATCCATTAATACAAATTAACATTAATTTTCCAATAACCCAAATTTAAAATCATCATAACTTATTTTATTCCTATTAATTTGTACAATGATACTGACTTTCTATTACTCAAACATTGAAGAAAAAGTAATTCATACCTACAATTGCTATCATTATATATTTGATCAACAACAAATTATGTGAAGATTGCCAAGTTCATATGAGAACATATATATAATCCTAAACCAAACTTAACAATATGATTGATTAATTATATGAAATGACATATGGATAAATCTAAATACATTTTCTCTTCTCACAAATATAACCAATTTCCAAATATATCTATATTTAACAACATTCGTATATTTAATCACAAAATATAACTCTATACTCGAATCTAATCTAAATATACCTAATTTAATTATTTATAATCTACCTTTATCAAACCTAGCTATATTTATCCCAAAATATAACTATTTGCCATTATACTATCTTAACAAAATAATCTACCTTTTCCAAATTATGAACATATATAAATATTAATCTAAATAATCAACCAAAATCAATATACATAAACAAATCTTTTTACATTTATACAATAATGAAATGATATATATATATATATATATTCGAACAACATAAAATTTCAATATAAACAAACCTTTTTATTAAATTAACATACTGTTTTTAATACTTAAGCTGCAGGCAATAAAAATCCCATGTGTGTATGGGAGGTTTCTCCACCGTGGACCCCCACGGTGGTGGTGGAGATCCCACCACCCTGGTTAAGCCCACAACGAGTGGGCTTCCCACCATTGTGGGTGCCATGGTGAGTGGGGGTTCCCACCATCGTGGGTACCCACGGTAGGTGGCAAAATACCCCACCGCCGTGGGTGCCAATGTCACCCCCAAACAACAAAAAACAAGGCATAAAAAAATATAAACTTAATACGCAATAAAAATATTTACGCGTATATATATATATATATATATATATATATATATATATATATATATATATATATATATATATAAAACTCTAACTATTAATCTTCTATGATAATATCGACAACTTGTTGGTTCGTGAAACTGCCACAGTTATTGGTTTTAGTTCACAACAAGTGTCGATGCCTATAAATAAAAGGATGAAGAGTCATGTCCACGTAGGGGCATGACTTCTACATGACTTATGCCACGTAGAGTCATGACCCTTCATTCAATGTTGTTATATATTACTTGTTTCAATCTGAATGAAGCTATATCCTTAACACTCCCTCTTAGCAAAAGAGGATTGAATTTCATAATTAAGTTTTAACGAACAACTTTCTAGATATACACATTTATTTGACATGATCATTCACTTAGTAACACTTACTAGTGAAATACTTCATATCTTAGAGAGATATGGATTATCTGATATCCAACACTCTGGGACAACAACTACTTGAAGTCTTATCAGATTACAACCTTGATTCTAGTGACAATTGTAACATTGTCATTATCATAGGTGAAGTAATTTTAGTATCATGATATCCAACACATTATGGGACAACAAATTAATGTATTCAATCATGATATGATTGTTATCATAATTTTTGACATATTTCAGAACAATCATTTAATGATAACAATTCAATAACTCATCATACCAAATTTAGTATCAAGATTTCTGGCACATTCCGGGGCAACAACTTAATGTAGTCAATCTTGATAACATATCAAGCTATTGTGAAAGTCGTCACCTTATAATAGCGATCTTACACTTACATCACATGAAAGATCATCACCTTCCATGACATAACACATACATGCAATATTGCATTCAAGATATTCATGAATATATCAATTACATATGATTAAGATTAATATCAGAAATTTCCATTATAATTTAGTCATACCAAGTTTACCTCTAAAGTACTCCACTTTCAACTTTGCAAGAGGTTTGGTGAATATGTCAATACTTTTCTCTTCAGTGTTGATGTAGGTCAATTTGATGACATCTCTGTCTACCATATCTCTTATGTAATGGTATGGGATTTCTATATGCTTGGATCGATTATGAAAAACTGGATTTATAGAAAGTTTGATGCAACTTTGATTATCACAATGAATGACAGTGGGGTTTAGGGGCTTCCCAAATAGTCCAACTAGCAATTTTCTTAACCATACTGCCTCACGTGCTCCCATGGAGGCAACCATATATTCGGCTTCAGTGGAACTCTGAGCAACAACTGACTGTTTTATGCTAAACCAAGATATCATAGCTGATCCAAGACTAAAGCAATACCCCATTGTACTTTTATGATCAATGGAACTTCCTGCCCAGTCGGAATCAGAATACCCTTGGAGTTGTATCTCAACATTTTTATACTTCAGGCCAAGTCCAATAGTGCCACACAAGTATCTCAGAATATGCTTAGCAACCATTAGGCGGATCTTCTTAGGTTCACACATGAAATGACTTAACACATTGGTAGTGTAACAAATATCAGGGCGAGTGTTTACCAGGTACATAAGAGATCCAATAATTTGTCTATAGTATGTAGGATCTATAGGTTCTGAATCTACTGCTTCACTTTTGAGCTTATGAAGATTTGTTTCCATTGGAATGGATAGAGGCTTACAATCTATCATACCAAATCTAGCCAGGATATCAGTGGTGTATTTTCCTTGATTTAGGAAAATGTAATTATGTTTTTGCCATACTTCTAGGCCCACAAAATAGTGTAGTAGACCTAGATCCTTCATATCGAATTCAGCCACAAGATATTGTTTGCATTTTGCAATGAGGTGATCTTCTCTTGTTATCAACAAGTCATCAACATAGAGAACAAGTATTAACATGTCACCATCTGATATTTTGAAGTATATGTTAGAGTCTGCTTCATTTTTGGAATATCCTAGTTTGGAGAAATAACTATCTATCCTTCCGTACCATGCCCTGGGAGCTTGCTTAAGGCCGTAGAGAGCTTTTTTTAGTCTACACACAAAGATTTCTATCATGTGTAGCAAAGCCTTCAGGTTGTTCTATATATACTTCTTTCTCAATAACACCATTCAAAAATGCGGTCTTCACGTCCATTTGGTGTATCTTCCACCCTTTGGAAGCTGCAATGGAAATGATGGTTCTTATGGAAGTATATCGGGCAATTGGAGCAAATGACTCTTCGTAATCAATTCCATCCTTTTGAGAGAACCCCCTGGCGACGAATCTGGATTTGTATTTTTCAATACTACCATTTGGTGCATATTTGATTTTGAATAACCACTTTGATGAGACAACTGATTTGTCTTTTGGTCTAGGTACATGTCCCAGACATCATTTTTTAAGATAGATTGGTATTCCTCAATCATTGCATCTTTCCAAGCTTGACATGTTAAAGCCTCTTCAACATTTGATGGTTCAGATTTTGTAAGTTCAGTCATGAGGGCAACATAGCATGATTGACTTCTTGTTTTCTTATTCTCTTTGAAGATTTCATCGGGTTCCACATTATTTTCTTCAATCATCTTTCTTGCCCATAGTGGTCTTTTCTTGTTGTTAGGATTTTCAGCATTCTCGAAATTAGGTGATTGAAGTTCATGATTTTCTATGCTATTCTCCCTCTGATTTTCAATTGTAGGATTTTCATCTGATTTTGCAGTTAGATCATCTTTTGCACTTAGAGATAGTTTATAAGCAACATCTTCTTCAAATTTGACATCTCTACTGATTTCAATGGATCTTAGTCCTGGAATATAGACTCTGTATCCGTTAGTGGTTTCACTGTAGCCAACAAATATGTCTTTCTTCCCGGAGGGTTCTAGTTTGGTTCTCTTTTCTTTAGGAACGTGAATATGCACGTGGCAACCAAAGATTCTTAGATGGCTTAAATCTGGTTTATTTCCTGTAAAGGCTTCTTCAGGTATTATATTCTCTAGGATTGAATGAGGGCATCTGTTTTGAATGTACACAACTATATTTGAGGCTTTAGCCCAAAATGAGATATGTAGATTTTGATCATGCATCATGGCTTTAACAACTTTGATGATGGTTCTGTTTTTTCTTTCTGCAACTCCATTTTGTTGAGGATTATAAGGTACAATACACTCCCTCTTAATCCCAACAGAAATGCAGAATTATTTAAAATTTTCAGAGATATATTCACCCCCATTATCTGATCTTAGAGTCTTTATTTTCTTCCCAGTTTGATTTTCCACTAGGGCCTTAAATTCTTTAAATTTCAATAACACTTCATTTGATTCTTTGAGTTTTATGAAATAGATCCAAGATTTTTTAGAGTAATCATCAACAAATATCACGTAATACAAGAATCCCCCTAGTGATGGTAATGACATTGGACCACACAAATCAGTGTGGACAAGTTGTAGTAAAACTTTTGATTTGTGTTCACTTGAGGGAAAGGACCCTTTTGAGTTATTCCCTAGAGCACATCCTTTACAAGTTCCAACATGATCAGATTTTAGATTGGGTAATCCTGTGGTAATTTTTCCTATAGAAGGTAGGGCACTAAATCGAAGATGTCCTAATCTTCTATGCCAAATTTCATTAGAGTTTGATACTTCATGATTTAGTGCTTGTTTTTGAGTATTACATAATTTGTATAAACTACCATCTCTAGATCCTATAGGAATAGCATTCTTTATGTTAGAGTTTTTAGGCCAGAGTAGAACTTTATCTTCATGGAAGGTGACACGATATCCTTGATCAGCTAGTCCTTAAATAGAGACCAAATTCCTTTTGATACCTGGTACAAAGAGAACATCTTTCAATTGTAATGTAACTCCTATTCTTAATTGAATTGAGCAGGTCCCAATTCCTTTCACTGGATAGGTAGAATTGTCTCCTATTGTAACTTCTTCAGTTGAGTGGCCTTCAAAGGCTTCGAATTGATCTCTAAAACCGGTTATGTGTCGAGATGCTCCACTAGCGATTATCATCTATATTATTCCCAATAGTTAACAATTGGTCTTTTAATTCTGAAATCCTCATGAAATAGGATGTGATTGTTTCCCCTTTGCTCATGTATATATGCATTAATTGCTGTTTTAAAGTGAGCAATCTTCTTGCATTATTTATTTCATATGAGTTTTGAATGGTCTTGAACATATCATAAGCTGTAGTTAGTTTTGAAATGGTTGGGAGAATGTCATCTTTAACAACATCAATTATGATCTTCTTAGCCTTGTTGTTGTGTCTTTTCCAGGTTGTTTTCTCTAACTCGTCTTCGGGCATCTTAGTATCTTCTTCTATGTATGCATCTAGTTCGAGTTCTTGAAGAATTGTTGTTATTCGAATTCTCTATGAGACGAAGTTGGATGCGCCTTCGAGTCTATCCTCCATTCTAACACTGTTCACCATGATTGATTTTCCTTTGATTTTGAGTGCAAGTCTGATTTTTTTTTAGAAAAGAGGTGTCACTATTTTATTATTTTTCTACCAACATGGCTCTGATACCATGTTAAGGAATTTAGATCAGAGATAGAGAATACAATTGTCTGGTAATATGTAGTGAGGATAGACTTTAATAAGATCACTGCAATGAATATGTTTTTACCTCCGATGTGTATATATATATAACTCTAACTATTAATCTTCTATGATAATATTGACAACTTGCTGGTTCATGAAACTGCCACAGTTATTGGTTTCAGTTCACAACAAGTGTTGATGCCTATAAATAAAAGGATGAAGAGTCATGTCCACATAGGGGCATGACCTTTCATTAAATGTTATATATTACTTGCTTCAATCCGAATGAAGCTATATCCTTAACACTAACCCCCATTTTTTTTTTTCCAAATTCTTTTAAACAAAGATCAAACAAAATTTACAAAACAAGGTCACAAATTGAATCTTGTCACGACCTGATTTAGACCCCTTAGATTAGATTACTTTTATATGCCATATACTTATACTGTTGACATTTTATGCTAATAAATTCACGTAATGACTTTGATTAGGTTATTAAGGTGATTAATGATGTTAGCTAAAAATGGTGTTTTAGTTAATTTAATGATGATGTTTAATGCTATTAATGATTTTGTTAGATTTTTAAATGCAATGATGTATATAATGCATTTTATCGTGATTTGACATCCTTTTGTCGAGCATAAGGTGGTTGTAGGTTTGACCGTCGAAGCCAAACATATGACCGAGGAGGGGTTTTCTAGCTTGCCGGTAGTGACCTAGGAATAGGACCCTTTGCAAAAACATAAATTAGATAATAATTAATAAATTAAACTTAAGAATTTAAAATAAATAAATTGATTGAAAATTAAATAATTAAAATATAATATATATATATATATATATATATATATATATATATATATATATATATATATATATATATATATATATATATATATATATATATATATATATATATATATATATATATATATATATATATATATATATGCGGACATATGACTGAGGAGGGGTTTTCTAGCTTGCCGACAATGACCTATGGAATAGGACCCTTTGCAAAAACACAAATTAGATAATAATTAATAAATTAAACTTAGAAATTTAAAATAAATAAATTGATTGAAAAATTAAATAATTAAAATATAATACTTGATTATATATATATATATATATATATATATATATATATTTAAGAGATATAAATAAATAAAGTATAAAATTTTAATTAAAATATTTAAAAGCTATAAATTAATATACCAAATTAGAGAGGTCAATTGTAGAAGTAAATAAATAAAACGTAATAATTAATTTATTCGAAGGCTAAATTATTAAGATATAAAATCAATTTTAAGATTTGTAAATTAGCATGCATGGATTTATAATTAATGATAGAAAATGATATGCATGAACATTATAATCATGCGTAATTCTTATATCCATTTAGAAAATTAATAAAAGACTAAAGAATAATTGATTTTCGAAAACTGAAATTAGAACATGAAAGTAGAAGTCATGGATTCAAAAATATAATTACTACAATTAGTTTTCTATGATCAAGTTTAAACTTTTTTATCTAATGCTATGTATCCTTCATGCATGGAATCAAAACTTAGTCTTATAATTTATAAATTTAGGATTGTCTAACCTATTTCCATCATTAAGCTGGCTGGAAATTTGATCCTCTGCGAATTTTGGTGAAGCCACCGTGTGAAGAAGGTCGAATCAATGAGACCACGCCTCCCTCTTTCCTTCCATTTTGTTTCCTTTCGTCTTCAGGTAACTATGAGTATGATTTTTCCTGCAATTAATTGGAATATCTGCAATCTGGTTAACTGTTTGGCGTCCCTTCTCCCATCTCCTTTGCCATTTCATATTTCTTTCCATTTCTTTGTAGCTTACGTGGGTGACTGCAGGAATTATGACTGCTACCATACCTGGTAAAACTGCCACGTTGGATTGAGGGGAGGGAGGAGGGGGGTGCGTTTGTGTGTTTGGGGTGGGAGAGTTCGATCTCCCACGCCTTTCTCCTTTCTTCTCCTCCACGCCACTTCCTCTCTTCTCCTTGCTGCAGTCAAAGCGCTACTTACTGTTAAAAATCAGCGCCTCGGTTAATTAATCTGCAGATTTAATAATTTGAATAGGGTGATGTATTTTTAGCAGGGGCGTTCAATCTCCACGCCTCCCTTCCTGCTGGCAGGAAATTGACTCCCATTGGGTCGAGATTTGCAGCTAGTCCATATCGCCTGCCTAATGGAATAGAAGGGCGACAGGAGTATAGTTTAATGTATGCAGAAATCTCCTTTCCTCCTTAGACAATGATTTGTAGCTGTATGAATACGTTTCTACTGCTTGTATTGCAAAGATTGGTTTGTGATTCCCATATCGACTTGTTTGGTTAAGTAACGAGGAGGCGATCACTAGTACATTTGGGGCTCATTTCTAACAGTTGATCGTCGGAATTTCGACTATTTTTCTTCGGATTGCCGACAAACGAAGCTCGTAGTCAGACATTCCGACAGTGCCCGCTAACATTGGAATTCCGACGACACCCTGAACCCTTCCGACGGCGGCCATGACCACTCATCCGACAAGAGAATGTCGCCGGGCGTAGAGCTTCCTCGTCGGATGGATGTCGGAATTACGACGAACATCCGACATGAGAGTGCCGTCGGACATATCGGAATTATGACAAACGTCGAACATGAGAGTGCCGTCGGACATATCGGAATTATGACAAACGTCCAACATGAGAGTGCCGTCGGACATATCAGAATTATGACGTGCCGTCGGACATACAACATCCTCGTCGGATGTTTCGTCGATTGGCGTCGGAATTCCGATGCCTACCAACAACTATGCACTGACGAGGATGTTGTTTGTCTGACAGTTTGGTCGTCGGTGCAAATTTAGGAGGATGTCGGAATTCCGACGAGGATTTAATTTAAAGAAAAATAAAATAATACGCATGCCAATTATTTTTCGTTGGGATGAGGATCAATCATGCATTCAAGGTTGGTTGGGGTCTAGTTGCAAGAGCTAGATGAGTCTAGCAATTCTACTAATGCGTATACCACAACATTTACATTAGAGATTCGACTTGCGACTTGATTCATGTCTAAGAAATTGAGGATTGAAGTTATTACCCCAACATATGTCAAGGTGATGTTGAAGTTCAAAGTTCGAACATGTAGCTTGACTCATGTCAAAAAGTTGTTAAGCATTGGGAGTTGAAGATACAAACAAACTAGTGCCAAGAGGAAATGGTGGAAGAAATCAGCCATATAATTGAAGTTACTCAATAATAATAATTTCTGTCAACTCGCAACTACCCAACAATGACATCAAATTCAAAATACAACATTTTTGAGATAACCTAGATTATATGTCAACTATTACATTAAACAAGACTATACAACACTACAAAAATCTAGCTTAAATAGCTATGACAAACTAAAACATAAAAGCTTACACCCATGAAAACTATGTGTCATCTAAACTTCGTATTGATGATTTTGACCATGATTAAAGTTTGAACGTGACTTTATGTGGGACCACTACTTCAATTGAAGGAGTTTCGTCCTCTAATGTGATACTTATGGTCTTTTCATCCCTCAACCTCCATAGTTTTCTAGGATTTTGTCCTTAGATTTGGATGCTTGAACAAAAAGTGCTCATAGTCATTTCTAGTTTGGATTTGTGTTGGTTTGTTTGAAGATGCCCTCTTCCATCTATCTTTACAATCTTTAGATGACTAGAAAGATCACCAAAACAACATAGTGGTCATCATCATTGGTCTAGTACATGGTAATGGCTCCCCATAACCATTGAATATATTTTCCTTCGCATCAAGTTGACAATGGCATCCTCCTGTGTAAAAATAGTCTTGGAAGGTGTAGATGAGGGTCCTTTGCAATATGGAATTCTCCAAGTATGAAAATGAACTACTACATTAATGGTGCTTGTTGGTTCCCTTTTAGCATGTCCTACTAGATGGACCCAAGTAGTTCAATTTCAAGTATACTGGGATGAATTTCAATGCCATTTGGAATCCCACATGAAGCCACATTGATTTTTTATCCATTAATGGTATTCATAATGCCAAGGGTGGTAGGTGGAGAGGGGTAATAAAAAATGATAGGAATGCGGTTTGAAGGTAGGGGTTGGCAAAAGGGATGATGGCATGTACAACTCTAAAGTTCCAATGAAGAGATGAGTGAAAGAAAGTAATGGTTGGGAGGTGTGGTAGGGGAAGGTTAAATACCTTGATGGGGATAGAGAGAGAAGTACAATTGAGAAGGGAGTCATTTTGGGAAGGTTAACTTTGTCACTCTATTTTCTTACACAAACTCATGAGATTTACTATGCTTCATACTTTGACCTTTAGGGGACTTAGACCAACACTTGGAAGATAAAGAGGAAGGATCTACATGAAAAGTGATATCAAGGAAAGTTTCAAAGTCAATAAATGTGCATTTCAATCCATGACATGAGTTACATGAAAAGGGGACATGACAAGTCTAACCTAACCAATTTATCTTTCCCTCGAGCAATTCAAAGCTTGGATATTCAAGAAAGTGTGGGCCTTCCCATGTTGCATCCTTAGTAAGAATATTATTCCATCTAATCAAGTACTTGGTTATGTCTTTTTCTCTTGAATTTCCTTTTTTTGGTCTCTATGACTTGGACCTTGAGGAGTCCTACAATGAATTCCTTGAGGCACTCACAATGGAAGAAAACATTTAGTAATAGCTAATAGAGGACATGACCTCATTACCACCTTTACCTTGTCAAAATTCTATTGTTTCACTTTCATTCACTTGAAGGCTCCTTCCTTTGTTAGGTTGGTTAAGGGAGTGGTTAGCTATGATAAACCTTTATAAAATATTTTGTAGTAACTCTATAGGCCAAGGGCTAGAGGCAAACCCACAACCCACAACCACATTGATCTTTTCCTAGTCTACTTGCACTCCCTTTACATTGATGATGTGCTCTAAATATGCAATTTATGCTATAGAAACTCCATATTTAGACTCTATCAAAAACAGTCTAGGAATCCAAAAACCCCAACACTTCATATATGTACCTTAGGTGCACTTCCAATGTCTCGCTATAAATGAGAATGCTATCAAAGAAAATGTGGACAAATTTTCTGAAATATTTTACAATCCATACAAGAGTAGAATGTTGTAGGCACATTTTTCAAGCAAAATAAAATGATAAATATTCATAGTGCATATAGTTGCATCTAAAGCTGTCTTATATATATCCTCCTCTCAGATATGGGTTTGATGGTGACCCAACTCAACGACTATTTTTTAGAAATAGATTACTCCATGGAATTTGTTTATTATCTTATCAATCCTAGGGATTAGGTACCAATTTATTATTGTAGATACCTATTTAGTATTTTGTATTTAATGCACACTCTCATTGTGTCGTGCTTCTTTCTTTCCAAGACCACCAAGGAAGAAAAAGGGCTAAATCTAGGTTGAACGTACCCTATTTCCAATAACTCCTTTATTGTGTTTTTCATTGTATTCTTTTTGTTATTTGAGATGAAGATAAGAGGTAGTGATAATACTCACAAAGTACAATACATCCAAAACCACACTCATTCTTATTATCCCTCTTTCACTCATTGGAATATGCTCACATAGACCTCTCCAGCATGTATGAATCCAAACCCCATGTCCTCTAACACTCCAACACCATAAGACCTTCCACTAGTCACTCACCCTAGTACATGCCCAATTAGGACTTCCAATCCCCATTCAAAGCATCCAATGAATAACCCCAACACATATACATCATAGGCATCCCAAGAAGGATTCTCAACATACACAAAAGGGGTCTCTACTCCACCAACCAAGAAAAGTACAAAGGAAGTCTTATTGTTACATCGTTGTCCTTTTGTGCCAGTCATGTAGGCTTGGGACAATCATGAACATTGCCTTCCTCCCCTCTCCTCAGTTCCTCCAAAAGACTCCTAGGACTTTATAGGGTCCACCTACTAACCTTCCCAAAACTCCAACCACTAAACTTCCCATCACACCCTATTTGGTAAACAAGAAATTGTTGTCTCACTAGTTTTGCTAAGACAGTCACAGTCACTGTTAACTTAGGACAACCAAAGGTTTGCTTAGTTATTGGTTCTTCAACTTGGTGACCCTTGCCCTTGTCAATGGAGCCCTCACACATTCCTCTTTCCCTTAACTAGACTTCCCAAGAACCATTGATGCATTCACACCACTTCAAACTCCATGAAATCATTGTGTCCTGGATTGGAAGAAACAGTCCATCAAAGTTTGACAATTTTTTGGACTCAAGGCACTTGAGAGATTGCGCCAGTAGGGTATGACTCTCGACGTTCTGGCACATTGGGATGCGTGAAAGGAGCATGCCTAGTGTAAACCTGCCCACCCGGACGCACTCATGACGTCAGTTTGTGCATAGGATGAACCAAATCAATTCTAGCCTATCTTGCAACTTTGCATTGCATGCAACTGACGGGTTTTGCAACAAGTGAAAAAATGCTACGAATTGAAAATGGCTCCGAGTCGTAAAAAAATGAGATAGGCCATTGTAGAGGATCCTCACGCAACCCCATAGGTTCAAACGGATTGGTCATATGCGTCTTGGATTGGAAGAAACAGTTCATCAAAGTTTGATAGTTTTTTGGACTCAGGGCACTTAAGAGATCGCACCGGTAGGGTATGACTCTTGATGTTCCAACACTTTGGGATGCACGAGAGGAGAATGCTTAGCATAAACCTGCCCACCCGGATGTGCTTGTGACGTCGGTTTGTGCACATGATGAACCGAATCAATTCTAGCCTATCTTGCAACTTTGCATTACATGCAACTGATGATTTTGCACCAGGCAAAAAAATGCTACCAATTGAAAATGGCTCCGAGTCATCAAAAACCAAGATAGACCATTGTAGAGGAGCCTCACGTGACCCCACATGTTCAAATGGATTGGTCATATGTGTCTTGGATTGGAAGAAACAACCCGTCAAAGTTTGACAATTTTTTGGACTCAAGGCACTTGAGATATCACGCTAGTAGGGTATGACTCTCGACGTTCTGATGCTTTGGGATACCCGAGAGGAGAATGCCTAGCGTAAACCTGCCCACTTGGATGCGCTTGTGACGTCGGTTTGTTCACATGAGAACCAAAATTTGACCATTGCGAGCGTGAGGGTGCTCTCGCACCACACACATATTGTTTATATTCATATTGTAGATTTTTGTTGTTTCTATTCATATTGTTGATTACATAGGCAAATATTAATTTAAATTTATAAAAGGGCAGCCACCAAATACAATGAATACACAATAATGAACTGAATACAAGGAGTTTTGTAGGGTTAATTTGACATTTTAGAAATTTTATCAAATTATATTCCACGATTGCAATGCTTTATATCATAGATTTTTGTTGTTTATATTCATATTGTTGATTATATAGGCAAATGATCAATTAACTTTATAAAAGGACAACCATGAAATACAACGAATACACAGTAATGAACTTAGTACACATTTATTAGATCGAATATCAACATTTATATATATATATATCAAAAAAAGGCATGTCTACCAAGTCAATACAAGTATTACAAAAATGTGGCATATGCCATGTCCAAATCAATATGCAATAAAAATGTAGAATATATCTACATGTATTGGTAATTCTATGACCACAACTAACACTATATGATCCTAAACTTGTGGTGGATCATCAAAATCGAGCCTCTTCGATGCAGTACACGGTTTTGTAGATGGTTGCAAAACCACAATTCAAAAACCAAGTTAGAATTCTTTTGTAGAAAATAGTTCACAATTAACAACATAAATATGCATTTAACTATAATTCCTTTGCAATTGAAATGTAGATTACCTCATCAGCTGATCTCAGAGCTAATGTCTTCTCTCTCCTCTCCTTGTCACCCTTAGGAGTTTTCTTGAAGACAAACTTAAAAGGATCGACGTTATGGCCGAACCGTGAAGGGGGCTATTGTAGATTAAATGTACAATTAATACAATGTACTAACATAAATACATAAAAAACACTTAAAAGCTATAATATAGAGAAAAATGACGTACCAGTGCCTGAGATGCTTCTCCAATGGACTGAGGATGGCTCACCATCGATGGAGAAACTGTCGCTATTACCCATACAAAAAATGGTCAAAGATTAAATACAATTAATATAATGATAAGTATTGTAGGTTAAAAACAATTAATGTAATATATCAAACAAAAGTGTACCGGATCCTGAGATGCTTCTCTAGTGCACAGAGGAGGGCTCGTCATTAATGAAGCAACTATGGATATTTCCTGTATGAAAAAATTATAAGATTATAATTTATCACAAGTTGACATATACACATGCATATAATCATAAAATCAAGAAAATAAAGTAGAGATACATACCTCCGCCCTCTCTTGATCCACGAGTGAATTAGGTGCATTCAACAGATCCACATAGCTCAATGGCCACTGTACATGTAAAATAGACAAAAAATACTAATCAATCAACAAACCCCAACTAAGACTTTATTTCAACATTTTCAAACAATTATACAACTAAAAATGTGTTCAATTACCTTCTTCCCATGTTTTGGCGTCTTCAAGAAATTCTTTTGCTTAGGACGAGGCCTAGACACAGAGGGGGTACCCTAAAAAAACAAAATTAACATGAGATATTAGTACAAATAATATATTAAACATAATTTAAGAAATCTAAAGTGAAATGACTTGCATATTCCATCAAAACAATACATAAAAAAGGTTGTACAAAATATGATACCGTATAGCCTTGTAGGCCAAAATTGGTTGCTGAGAGTGTGATGTCATGAATCTGGGACATTTGGTCCCCTGTCAACACCTACAAACCAAAAATTGGACCAAACTTTAAAGATAGTTAGTATATCTTGTAATTTTTTTGGATTCAAAGTGTACTATTCTATTTTAACATGTTACAAAATTTATACCTCAGGCATCGAAGTTGCAGCTATAGTAACTACGGGAGGAGTATGGGATACCACTGCTGCATCCTGAAATGCATATTATTTGTCTCAATTTAAATCGATGTATAAATGAAATTTTTTTTATGTAATTAGAAATTTAAAGTGACTGATAAACAAAATGCTATGAATTCAAATCAACACACCTGTGTCTGTCGCTAATGGGCAAACACCATGTCCATCAACTCCTCTATCAACGCCAAATCCTTAGTCATGCGTGTCTGACATCTACTCCCGCAAATTATGCATGAATGAGATGTGGATCCATCTGCAGTGGCCTCATCATCCATCCCTGAGCATATCCCCAAGCAACTGACACACACATAATGAATGGGCTCTCTATCGCTACACGGAGCAACTAATGGCTCATCATCCAATACAAGAGGGCGTGCTAATGACGTCCCATGCTGGATGATGGCACCAGTCAATGTTGTGGCTGCCTGAAGAGTCTGTACCTCCATCGACTCCTTCAGCTCTACTGGGACAACCTGATGTACCTTGGGTTTGGGTGCTAGGGGGTGATGACTCTTCAGGGCTACTTGCCTACGGGCTCTATGTAGTATCCCTGCCCTAATCAATTTCTAATCTCGGTTTGACCTGAGTTAGTTTATCATATTATAGTGTTATAGTCAGATGTTTTGATTTTAGTGCATATTTGTGTTGGTTGAAAATTTTGTACACTCGTGAAAGCAAACAAAATTGTGGCTTCAACCACAATGTGTGAGTATGAAAATCTCCTAATTAAGGGAAGACTCCCCCTATCTATCTAAAACTGAAATAAAAATAGGATGGGACAGAAGTCTTCCTTCTTTCTTCAAGGAAGCCTATATCCTTTTGTCTCCTTATAAAAGTGATAGCAAGAAAATGTATAATAATTGTAACAACTTCAAATGAAAATGAGAGAAAGGAAATGAAGTTTCCTGAAAGCTCAAAGACTCCCATCACTTCTTTCGGGACGGGACAACAATATCAAGCTCAAAGACTTGACTTTTGAAAGTCCGATCTACCCTTTGCTATACTAAATTTTACAACGAATAAAAGACAACAGCTCAAAGACTGGAATAATATATTCTTTCAACACAAAGACAAGAACTAATGCAAGCTCAAACACTTGCTGCTCCTTCTAGAGATTTTCCTATTTTAATTAATCTTCTCTACTTGCAACTCAAAGACTTCAAATCAGATTAGACTAAGCTCCTTTAGAAACACTTTGCATGGAAGAAATAAAAAGATTCAAACTCAAACATGTAGCTCAAAGACTCAAAACTTGAGTAACCCTTCTTTATTATTCTTCATAACTTTCAATTCACATACATAAGCTCAAAGACTTCTTGCTATAAATTTGGTAGAGTTTTTGTTTGCTTTCCAAAAGATATATATTACAATAGACCCCTCTAGTATTTATAGAAGAGGAGCTTTGAGAAAAAGGTGGGAGGATCCTAACTAACTTGAGAGATTCTCTCAACCACCAAGACTTATTCAATAACTAACTAAGACTTATTCCAACTACAGTCCTAATTGGACACAACTTGTAGTTGCCTTACATGTAATTACAAAAGTGCAAGTAATGTGTAACTTGCATTTTACAAAAAATACTTTTACATGTAACTTGTCAAAACAAAATTACAAATGCATAACTAAAACTATTCCATGTGTCTAAAGACACGACTCTAACTGAATCATCCTTTGTCTGTGATGATCTTCATGTTGCTTCAGGATGCTAGAACTTGAAGTATTCTGGATTGGTAAAGACATCTTGAACCAGAACGGGAGCTTGCATCCTTGTCTTCTTGCTTTGGGTAGTACTAGCTTTTCAAGAGGGAACGGGTTGCCTTCCTCTTTTCATGTCATGACCATCTTTGTCTTGAAAGCATTCTATGCTTGCTTCTTGTTGTATCTCTTTTTTGTATCGTCCTCCATTTCTTGAAACTTTCTTGCAAAATAAGGCCCATGCCTTAATCCATTGATTTGGTAGATCGTGTGTGCAAACCGGACTGACAAGGGAAGAGAGAAATTGATGCAAAAATGGGCTCACAAGTGAATTTCGGGTTTTGGAAGCTGCATTACATGTGTGGGAAAAACAAGAGCATTAACTTGCAATTGCAGGGTACAAACATGCAACTTCATATGTGTAATGGGTAACTACAAGTTTGCACTTGTAATTGGACCTTTAGAACTCATTTACAAGTGTTTTTTTTGAGTGCATTTTGGACCAATTTCGGGTTTTGGAGTGCTGAGCGCAGGTAGACTTTAAATGGGGAAAATGAATGAAGGTGTGAAATGAGTGGATTAAATGGTATGTACGAATGATGGAAATGAATATGAAAAGATTTTGGGAAGATCATCTTCAAGAAAATGGGAAGAACTTTCAACATGTAATCTGGTTCTAAAACCCCCATTTTGAAAGAATGGGTATTTTTCATCTTTGAAACTTGGAATTTAAACAAAAGATGGTTAAATATTTTATCCGCAAGGGAAGAACAATTATTTTCATCCATCTTGTAATCGGGATTTAAAATCCCGAGTACAAGTAAAGAGGGAAAATGGGGAAGATCAATGCAATTCTAAAATTGCTTTGCAAAGGGGAAAATCTCTCTCGCAAAATTTGATTTTTCGGGAAGAACCAACATATTTACAAATTTACAACTAGAAAGGAAAAACAAGAAAACAAGAAAAATGAAACAAGAATAAAAGAAATCTTACCTTGCTCCAATCTGAAAATGCCTCTCCAAAAGATGATTAATCTTTGAAATAAAGAAGAATATCTCTTAAAAAGAAATTAACCGTATTCCAAAACTCTAGCCACGTTTTTGAAAAAATGCCCAAAGCTGAAAAACGTGGCAGCAAATGCATGAGAAATGGCATGGAAAATGGCCAAGACTCTTTCTAACCTCAACGCCTTAGCATACGAAGCCAAAACGATTCATAACATTGCTGATTCGTGGCATTCCAGATGGCAAAAAAACGTGGCTGCTGTTATAAAGCTAAAAACCAGCAATCTTAACCTCCATGTGGCGTGAAAGGTGTTTGAAAATGCATAAAAATAGGGAGGAATCCAAAACGCATTCTATCTCCCAAAAAATCTCCACAAAAATTTGCGTAAAATCCTCAAAAAAATGTTTTTCCTTGCAATTCGGGTTTTTTGGAACCAATAACAAGTTTGAAATGCATTGAAACAATGAAAATCGGGATTTTTGGACCAAATAGCAAGTTTAAAATTGTCACTTTTTCAACATGTTGGGCAAAATCGGGATTTTTTGGCCAAATAGCAAGTTTAAAATTGTCACTTTATTTCATTTCTAGGCAAAATCGGGTTTTGGAGAGAGATGTGCAAGTTTTAATTACTTGTAAAGGGAAAATTAAATCCCTACAACAAGTTTTAATAACTTGCACATATGTAATAGGGGTTTAAAATCCCTTTTACATGTAAAAACCATTAAAGTAGGGGTTTTTAGACCAAACTGCAAGTTTACTTGTAATTTAGCCAAAAAATCCCTATTTAACTAAAAAAGACCAAAAAACAATAAAAATGATAAAAACAACAAAGGAGAAATTTAAAACATATTACAAGTAACATCTTTTAAATAAAGGTGCACATGTAATAAGCCAAAAATTCCCCTACAAAGACCAAAACAATGAATATCATTAAAACTTGCGGTTTGAAGAAAATTCTCCACCTGCAGTGGGGATTATAAAACTCGAAATTGAAGGAACGACATAGCAAACGAACCCAGAATTTGATGAAATTCAAAACGTAGTTCGAGGATGGACCGAGGATTAAGCCAGTCCAAGGATTAGTCGAAATTCTGCCTCAGGAAGCGTGCCATAGAGTAAAATCTTCAACTTGTAGTGACTGTTCTGAAACCCGAAATTGCACAGAAAGCTAGGAAAAGGAAGACCAAAACTCACCAAAACTTAGAAAATGATGGCAAAGACACCCCCAATGATTTGACACTATCAAATGTGAGTTTTGTACCTCGTAAAACATGCCTTAGAAACAAAAATGACACTTTTGAGGCAAAAAATTGTAGGGGTTGTCACATTTTTGAGAATCCAAAAATGAGTACAATAATTGGCTCTGGCTGGGGAACTTCCTTTGATTGTTGGGGCAATTGAAGGGAGTAGAATCCAAAACTCTAAGTGCCTTAGTATCAACTGGGTTACAGAGTCAAGCAACAAAGACACAGATGACAAGACGAATGATATGACTGATGCAAAGCAACTAACTAAGATGCTAACTTGTGCAACTACACTTATTGAATATGGAAACCTACCATTTTTCAAATGAAACCATTCACTGGCTCAACAAAATAGTTACCTTTCTTCAACAACTTATGGTACCTTGCATGATCATGAGCAGCCACAACCAATTGAAGAACAAACAATTGTACCAGAATTTGATGCAACACTCCTTGGAAAACATGAACAAATTCACTTTCCTCTTGAAATGAATCATATGTACTGTTGCTCCAAAGTAGATTTTTGAAACTTGACTGCTCTTGCTTAGCTGAAAATGCATGTTTGGCCTCTTCAACAAATGTATCTACCAGCTCAGGAACAAGTGAAACCTTTGTCCTCCCATTGGCTTCCAACAAAGCAAGATGTCTGATTGGACATCCTCTTGATGGGACAAAAACATAATTCTTCTTGCTGATTACATCTTTATCAGCTGCTTCTTCAACCATAACCTTATGCTGAACAGAAAGATCTTCATGTGATTCAAATGAAACCATGACTGCATTGCATTCCTCAGTATGTTGTTTAAAAACTTCATATTTGAGAGAATCATCAACAAGATTTAAACAAAATTCTTCTATAGAGCTTTCTTGAGGACTTGAACAAATATCAAAACCTCCATCTTGGAAAATAGACTCTTGATTTTCATCTTTCTCAAGCTTCTCATGATCTTTTAACTTATGAGATATTGGTTTAACATCAAAGCTTGAACAAAATAGTTCCATCTCATCCCAAAATGTATCCTCTTCAATATCTTCTTTACTCTTTTGAATAGGAGAGCTGAAATTTGCTTTATGACATCTCTCATCAAACTTTCCAAACTTCAAAATAGAATTGTCTTTATGTTCATAAATCATCTTTTCACATACCATGACATGATTGTCCTCCTTTACTGACACCTTGGAAGAATGGCCTTCAACCTCTTGTTGGGTATTGTTCATGGTATCTGGCATAGTCTGCATAAACCATATTTGAGAGTCGCCAACTACGTCTACTTCCTCATCTTCTTGGAAGAGACCAGCAAGATCACTTCGTTCAAATTTAGAATCCTCCACTGCTGCATTTGTTGGTGGTGCCTCAAGAGAAAGCCCTTCTGGTGATGAAGGAAGCTTATCTTGATTTTCAGCTACATAACTAGGAGCAATATTTGGGTATGGCCTCCTTGGAATGTCTTCATAAGGGGAAGAGAATACACCTTGAGCTATTTGCCTTTTGAGGTCAACCAACTCATTAGCCAACTTCTGCAGCATGGGATTTGTTCTCTTGGTAGCCCATGATCCCAATGAAGAGATTTCTTTGGATCCATTTGATTCTATCTTTATCTTACCAGCAAGGATAAGATCATCTTCAATATCAATTGCCAAGGCTTGCGCTGCTGCAAGGTCTCTCAGAGCTTCCCTTCTCAACAAAAAACATACTCAGAGCTTCCCTTCTCAACAAAAAACATACTTCTGGCACTTGAGCATTGATGAAGAAGCACTTCAAATTTGCAGTGGTAGGCTGAGAAACAACTGGAATTTTGTTACACAACTTATTGAATTTAGCCACAAAATCCTGCATGGGTTCATGTGACTCTTTTTTCATTTGAGCCAACTGAGCTAACAATGCATGCACATCTTCTACAATCTTGAACCTCTCTTCAAACTTGACTTTAAGTGTGGCCCAAGATACAATCGAACCGACAGAAAGGTTATAAAACCAATTAGTTGCAATACCTTGGAGAGTCTCCACAAATAGCCTTACAGATATATCTTCGTGTTCAACACCATGAACACCACATGCAATGTAGAAAGCAGCAATGTGTTCATCAGGGTGTTGCTGTTCATCTCCAAAGAACTTGGGAAAGTTCTTCCTCGAACCATCAGGAAGAGCATGCAAAGGCGGAGTCAAATTCAACGGACCAAAAGCATTCCCCCAAGGACCTTGAGCAGCCATTTAACATATCCTTGGTGAAGTTTTGAGAAATTACAAAAACAAGAATTACAATGAATAGCATACCGGTATACTTCAAACAAAAGCGTGAGGCTTTTGAATGCGTATCGTATCCTAGCAGAAACTAAAGAAAAGTTATTTCTTTTTTTTTTTAAAAATCGGCAAGACACTAGTCTTCAAACGAAAGCTTGAGGCTTCCGAATGCGTCCGTGTCCCTAGCAAAGTCGCCAAAAACTGTTGGTGACTCGGATGGGCCAATCAAATTTATATCAGAGATTATAAGATAAAATTACCAAAATATTTCCAATCTCCTATCAACAGGAAACCCCAAGAAAAGTTATTTCTTCTTTAAAATCAGCAAGACACTAGTCTTCAAATGAAAGCGTGAGGCTTCTGAATGCGTCCGTGTCCCTAGCAGAAAACCAAAGAAAGATTATTCTGAAAACAACAAGACACTAGACCTTAAACAAAAGCGCGAGGCTTCCAAATGCGTCCGTATCCCCAACAGAGACCCAAGAAAATGTTGGTGTCTCGCATGGGCCAAACAAATTTATATCAGAGATCTTTAAGACAAAAATAACAAAGTACTTCAAATATCATTCGATCAGCAGGAAACCCAAGAAAAGTTATTTCCTTTTTTTTTCTTTTTTTTACCAGCAAGACACTAATCTTCAAACGAAAGCGTGAGGCTTCCAAATGCATCCGTGTCCCCAGTAGAGTCACCAAAAACTGTTGGTTGAACATTTTGTACACTCGTGAAAGCAAACAAAATTGTGGCTTCAACCACAATGTGTGAGTATGAAACTCTCCTAATTAAGGGAAGGCTCCCCCTATCTATCTAAAACTGAAATAAAAACATGATGGGACAATAGTCTTCCTTCTTTCTTCAAGGAAGCCTATATCCTTTTCTCTCCTTAGAAAAGTGATAGCAAGAAAATGTATAATAATGGTAACAACTTCAAATGAAAATGAGAGAAAGGAAGTGAAGTTTTTTGAAAGCTCAAAGACTCCCGTCACTTCCTTCGGGACGGGACAACAATATCAAGCTCAAAGTCTTGACTATTGGAAGCCCGATCTACCCTTTGCTATACTAAATTTTACAACGAATAAAAGACAACAGCTCAAAGACTGGAATAATCTATTCTTTCAATACAAAGACAAGAACTAATGCAAGCTCAAAGACTTGCTGCTATTTCTTATCAAACAATTAGTTTTCCTCAAGAATAGACGTGAGCTCAAAGACTTGCTGCTCCTTCTAGAGATTTTTCTATTTTAATTAATCTTCTCTACTTGCAGCTCAAAGACATCAAATCAGATTAGACTAAGCTCCTTTAGAAACACTTTGCATGGAAGAAATAAAAAGATTCAAACTCAAACATGTAGCTCAAAGACTCAAAACTTGAGTAACCCTTCTTTATTATTCTTCAAAACTTTCAATTTACATACATAAGCTCAAAGACTTCTTGCTATAAATTTGGCAGAGTTTTTGCTTTCTTTCCAAAAGATATATATTACAATAGACCCCTCCAGTATTTATAGAAGAGGAGCTTTGAGAAAAAGGTGGGAGGATCCTAACTAACTTGAGAGATTCTCTCAACCACCAATAATTATTCAATAACTAACTAAGACTTCACTAACTAACTAAGACTTATTCCAACTACAGTCCTAATTGGACACAACTTGTAGTTGCCTTACATGTAATTACAAAAGTGCAAGTAATGTGTAACTTGCATTTTACAAAAAGCACTTTTACATGTAACTTGTCAAAACAAAATTACAAATGCATAACTAAAACTATTCCATGTGTCTAAAGACACGACTCTAACTGCATCATCCTTTGTCTGTGATGATCTTCATGTTGCTTCAGGATGCTAGAATGTGAAGTATTCTAGATTGGTAAAGACATCTTGAACCGGAATGGGAACTTGCATCCTTGTCTTCTTGCTTGGGGTAGTACTAGCTTTTCAAGAGGGAACAGGTCGCCTTCCTCTTTTCATGTCATGACCATCTTTGTCTTGAAAGCATTCTATGCTTGCTTCTTGTTGTATCTCTTTTTTGTATCGTCCTCCATTTCTTGAAATTTTCTTGCAAAATAAGGCCCATGCCTTAATCCATTGATTTGGTAGATCGTGTGTGCAAACCGGACTGACAAGGGAAGAGAGAAATTGATGCAAAAATGGGCTCACAAGTGAATTTCGGATTTTGGAAGCTGCATTACATGTGTGGGAAAAACAAGAGCATTAACTTGCAATTGCAGGGTACAAACATGCAACTTCATATGTGTAATGGGTAACTACAAATTTGCACTTGTAATTGGACCTTTAGAACTCATTTACAAGTTTTTTTTTTGAGTGCATTTTGGACCAATTTCGAGTTCTGGAGTGCTGACCGCAGGTGGACTTTAAATGGGGAAAATGAATGAAGATGTGAAATGAGTGGATGAAATGCTATGTACGGATGATGGAAATGAATATGAAAATATTTTGGGAAGATCATCTTCAAGAAAATGGGAAGAACTTTCAACATGTAATCCGGTTCTAAAACCCCATTTTGAAAGAATGAGTATTTTTCATCTTTGAAACTTGGAATTTAAACAAAAGATGGTTAAATCTTTTATCCGCAAGGGAAGAACAATTATTTTCATCCAACTTGTAATCGGGATTAAAATACCGAGTACAAGTAAAGAGGGAAAATGGGGAAGAACAATGCAATTCTAAAATTGCTTTACAAAGGGGAAATTCTCTCTCGCAAAATCTGATTTTTGGGGAAGAGCCAACATATTTACAAATTTACAACTAGAAAGGAAAAACAAGAAAACAAGAAAACAAGAAAATTGAAACAAGAAGAAAATAAATCTTACCTTGGTCCAATCTGAAAATGCCTCTCCAAAAGATGATTAATCTTTGAAATAAAGAAGAATATCTCTTAAAAAGAAATTAACCGTATTCCAAAACCCTATCCACGTTTTTGAAAAAATGCCCAAAGCTGAAAAACATGGCAGAAAATGCATGAGAAATGGCATAGAAAATGGCCAAGACTCTTTCTAACCTCAACGCCTTAGCATACCTAGCCAAAACGATTCATAACATTGTTGATTCGTGACATTCCAAATGGCAAAAAAATGTGGCTGCTATTATAAAGCTAAAAACCAGCAATCTTAACCTCCATGTGGCGTGAAAGGTGTTTGAAAATGCATAAAAATAGGGAGGAATCCAAAATGCCTTCTATCTCCCAAAAAATCTCCACAAAAATTTGCCTAAAATCCTCAAAAAAATGTTTTTCCTTGGAATTTGGGTTTTTTGGAACCAATAACAAGTTCGAAATGCATTGAAACAATGAAAATCGAGATTTTTGGACCAAATAGCAAGTTTAAAATTGTCACTTTTTCAACATGTTGGGCAAAATCGGGATTTTTTGGCCAAATAGCAAGTTTAAAATTGTCACTTTATTTCATTTCTAGGCAAAATCAGGTTTTGGAGAGAGATGTGCAAGTTTTAATTACTTGTAAAGGGAAAATTAAATCCCTACAACAAGTTTTAATAACTTGCACATATGTAATAGGGGTTTAAAATCCCTTTTACATGTAAAAACCATTAAAGTAGGGGTTTTTAGACCAAATTGCAAGTTTACTTGTAATTTAGCCAAAAAATCCCTATTTAACTAAAAAAGATAAAAAAACAATAAAAATGATAAAAACAACGAAGGAGAAATTTAAAACAAATTACAAGTAACATCTTTTAAATAAAAGTGCACATGTAATAAGCCAAAAATTCCCCTACAAAGACCAAAACAATGAATATCATTAAATTGCAGTTTGAAGAAAATTCTCCACCTACAGTCGGGATTTTAAAACCCGAAATTGAAGGAACGACATAGCAAACGAACCCAGAATTTGATGAAATTCGAAACGTAGTTCGAGGATGGACTGGGGATTAAGCTAGTCTAAGGATTAGTTGAAATTCTGCCTCGGGAAGCGTTCCATAGAGTAAAATCTTCAAATTGTAGTGACTATTCTGAAACCTGAAATTGCACAGAAAGCTAGGAAAAGGAATACCAAAACACACGAAAACTTAGACAATGATGGCAGAGATACCCCCCAATTATTTGACACTATCAAATGTGAGTTATGTACCTCGTAAAACGTGCCTTGGAGACAAAAATGACACTTTTTAGGCAAAAATTTATAGGGGTTGTCACATTTTTGAGAATCCAAAAATGAGGACAACAATTTGTTAATGTGGGTTTCGCACCAGTTGGTATGCAAGTTAATTAGTTCTCCTATTTTGTGTTATTATCTCGGGTTAACGCTTTCATTAAGTTTATATATGTATGCATGCATGACTCTTGGTTGCAGGAGATTTCAGGTACAATACCGCATGAGTGCGAGGTTCGTCTCTGCTTGAATTTGCGTCTCTGCTTGAATTTGCAGGTTTGAGTGTACCTCTTTGGTTTTTAGATGTTGGATTAAGTGGTCGTAAGATCCTCGTTTGACCATAGTCGTGCTCAAGTGAGCGTCGTTTGTCGTCGTCGGTATTCCCTTTGGTTGGGTTTGCGGGCGTCTGTCCGTTTGTCTTCTTGGGTTGCGTGTTTAGGTTGTGTGGTTAAATTGAGTAATTAATCCTTAATTTGATTTAATATGTGTTTGTGCATTAAAGATTAAGGGACTAAATTAAACAGGGCTTCTTTATGCAATTATCGTTAAATTGAATTGCTCGATTTAAATTGGGAGCAAGTTCAATTAAATAGTTAATTTTAATGTTAAACTTAATATGTTTATGTTGTTGGAAAAGAAAAATTTAAATTTAATTGAAATAAAATTAATTTTACCTTCTTGGCATTTTGGAAATAGAAAGGTTAAATTCAGTTATTTGGAAAAATCAATTTTAAAATTGAAAAGCAAGTTTAATTTGTTGATATAGTTTAAAAGAATGATTTTTGTGATTTATTTTAAATAAAAATTTTAAATCCAAAAATAAAATTTTTGGTCAAACTTTTCCCATTTAACCTAGACTTTTGGAAAAATATGGGAGATTGATATTTTTGGATGGAAAATTTGGGGGTTTTGGGAAGAGAGGGAATTTCTTGAACTGGAGAATGGAGCTCTTCTTCAATCTTGCCAGGATTGTTGAGCCAGGTAGGCCTCTGGTTAATTTCATTGATTTCCTTGTTTTAAAGAAATTGTTTTGGTTTTTTAAGAAATTTGTGTGTGAAGATGGAAAACTCCCATCTATTTGGGGAAAATGAAACAGATGCAAGTTTATTTCCAATCCAAACCTTTCTTGTTGTTTCCATTCCAAGTTTAGTTTTTGGTTGCTTTGATTGTTTTAAAATCAAAAATAAACTTGAGATTGGTTGTTTACAATGGAAATTTGTTAAAATTCCAAATAAATGTTTTCAAATTCAAGTTTTTATTAGAGAAATCTACCTAGTTATGGATAATGGATGATTAATCCTTATCATTATGCCAGCATGGTATTGTTTTGAAGAGATTACCCTTCCTAAATCTGGGTATTTGAAAAAAAAATAAAAATAAAAATAAAAATAAAAAATAAAAAAAAAAAATAAAATTTAATTATTTTAAGTCTCTGGGAGACTGTGTATTTTGCTGTGCAAGCATTTTTATTTTTTTGTAACAGTAAAATTAAAAAAAAAAAAAAATATAAAACCCACATGGCAGGGCACAAACCCCCACCACGCGGGAGGCAATTGCTACCTATTGGCAGCAACGCTACCAATGGTAGCAGACTGCTACCTTTTGGTAGCAGCGCTACCAATGGTAGTGAACTGCTACCTTTTGGTAGCAGCGCTACCAAAGGTAGTGTGGGCTACCAAGGGGGACCCATGTGGGTATCCCCCCGTTCTTTTCTTTTTTTTGTAATTGCAAAATTTTTTTTTTAATATATTTTTTTTAATGCAAAAAAATAAAAAAATATATATATATAATATTTTCATATTTTAAATAAATGTTTAGTTTTTTAGTTTTTAATAAAGTTTATTAATTATGATTAATTTGTTCATTAAGTAATAATTAATGGTCAATTTGTTATTAATTAATGGTATAATGTTAAATATACATTAATTAATATTCAAATCCTATTTTATTATTAATGCATATTTTTCTAATTAATTACTTGATTTGTTAATAGTGTTATTAATTATTAATTTGTTATATATTATTAATCGGGGATTAATAAATGCATATATTAATTAATAGTTAATTCTGACATTTTTCTATATGCGTAAGGAAATAATTGTTAAGTTAGGAATGGACTATCTTTACTTGGATTCCTTATATGTTTATGTATCCTTGATCCGTATAGTGTAATTGGACTTGGAAAAGACGAAATTGGAGAGATTGTTTTGAGTCAGTATGGGAATGATGTTTTATTTGAAGAATAAATATCATATTTAGTTGGTTAACGTTTATTTAATTTTATTTATGTGAATTGGGTTTAAGAACTCATAATGATGCATTTATGTATGTTCGATGCAATTGAACCTTAGAGAGTTAGAAAACCAAGAACAACTTGTACTTAGATGAAGTAGATAACTGCAATCTAACTTAGATCATTTAGAAAACTTGATTGACATTTAATGTGTAAATCAATTCGGAAAAGATTGTATCTGCTAGTTAGTGCCTATGCGAGTTTAATTTCTGTATTCGCTTTTGCTTAAGTAATGGCAAACCTTGGTTTGTTTGATTGGACCCTATCGTATGGTTGATTTGGGTACCAGTTTCTGTCCTCGGTCTCGAGTTGACTGTTATTTTGTTGTGGTGTTGTATTGGTCATATCCTTTATGTGGGTGTTGAATGATGATTCATGGTTGACCATAGTTGGTCAGGTCTCTGGTTAGAGTACCATCAGTAAGTGTACCTCTTTTGAGTTGTGTTTGCCAGATGGTTGTTCCCTCCATTTTGCACTCCATTTGCTTAACCATGAGGATTCCTTGGTTTTTGAGTTCGTCTGAGTATAGTCTAGTGTCGTATGGGAAAGTGGCTTTCGATTGGAGGTCGGGCCCAAAGTGGCTGTTGGGTAACCCATCGAAAGTGAGTCTAATAAGTGATAACCTAATAGTAGATTAGAATGTTAATCTCTAAGTAAGATAATTGTGCCTCACACATGGGACGACTGCTAACACAGACTCGACATGCTGTGAGAAGACCTGAAATGGCAAACCATCATCCTTGTCTTCACGAGAGGATGTGTGGGTCCACATGGGGCTTGGATGGGCCGGAGGTTCGGATTAGGTTGCCAGGGTAACTCAGTGTATGGGGCCGGAACCTATCAAGACCCGCCATGGTAACCATACCAAGTTGTGTGATGACACTTGTCCCTACGTTCGCTAGTGTGTGGTTGTATTGTCTTGCTAGGAGCACTTTTGTGGAGTTGTCATGTTGCTTATGCCCTTGTGAGAACCTGATTTCATGCCAGACCTTGGGTTGCGATGACTCAGTTTTGTGGATGCTCTAGTGGACCTTTGTATTAGCTTCGATTATGTTCAGCTGGATCCTTTCCTTTTCAGGGATCGTTTATGTATTTATTCACCGATATGATTGTTTGTATATTGATTATGTTTCGCCTTGATGGCAGGTTTGTAAATTATGAGAACCTCATGTATTCTTAACTTTATTAATTATCAGAAGGGTCTTGCAGTTGAGCAGACCCAGAGATGCAGCCCTTTAGGGGTGAACTCCGAGATCATCTTGGTGTTATGTGATGCTTTTATTCTTATGTTTCATGTTTAGTGTTAGCATGTATGAATGACATTTTGATAGAATGTATAAGTGGATAAGATGAAATTAATTTTAAATGCACATATGCAGTCCTCTCTTAGATGCAGTAAATTGGATCATGAATGAATGTAGCTTAGTATAATGGAATATATTCAGTTGTTGTTAAGGAAATTAAGTATGCATGGAAAGAACTCATTAGTTTATGAGGAAATGAAAGTGTGTTATTAAATTAGATGCGTGGCTTATATTTTAATGAAAGTTTGAATGAAGGGTATAGATAAATCTTAATGGATGAACCTTATGTTGTGAACTATATTTTCATCTATCTAAATGAAATTATCCTTGTTTAAGAATTATCTCGTTATAAGATAATTAGCTTATTGAAATTTTTAGTGTGAGTTAAGTTAAATGTGTAATTAAGTAATCACGTTGGGAAACTCTGTAGGTGTTAGTTGATGTCTTCCGCTATGTAATCTAAATTTTGATATCTCGTTGTATCTTAATGTTGTGTTTATCTTTAAAATTTTTTTATTGCACTCCATTTGTATGTATTAGCTTTATCCCTTCGAGGTTTCCTAGCAGGGCATTACACTCTAGGTCTATCTTGGGCAGAGCCACCACCTCTACCATGGAACTCTCTCATGTCAAAATAGTTTGGCCGCACATTGAGAACAAACTCACAATATACTTTTCTCAAAAAATACAATGGCACCTCATAATTATTACAAGGTGGATCATCAAAGGCCGTCCACCACCTCTGCCAAAAAAGATTCTTCATCTGTACATTGGTACACCAATGTATGGGAAACCTCTTTGCATTAAGAGGTAACGACTCACCAGTTTTAGGATCAACAAAAAGGGCACATATTTATTGTTTACTAATATTTTTGTTTTCACTCCCTCGTATGATAACCCATCAACATAGTATTGATGACACCTATCCCTAAAGTTTCCCCATTTTGTAATTTGTGTGGAAACGACTGTGGCACCACTAGCTAATGTTTCTAGGCTAGTGGCGAGGGATTTATGATGCTCAAGCTCAAATGTTTTCAATTTATTAATCAGTCTATTTATTTTAGACGCGTTTTTCCCTAACTGATTATCAATTGCTCTCGTGTTTCAGGTGTACGGTCAAAAGGAGGAACTGGAGGTATATCTTGTGGGTTTTCTTTGGGGTTTTCAGGAGGTGCATTTTGTTGTTCTTGTTGTGGATTATTAGAATCTGGTTTTTGAAACAAAAAATAAAAAAACCTAATCAAAATAAACAAAATTAAATTCAAAACGTAAAAACAAATTGAATAAACGGGAAAGAAAGACAAAAATTAAGAAAAAATAACCTTGATCCATAGCGTCTGGAGGAGAAATGAGGTAGCTCATTTATGGTTTCATGGAGGAAATGGAGGAAAAAATGCCATGGTCACAGGAAAATAAGACCCAGTTTTTAAAAAAAAAAACGTTTTTTGACAGGTACCGCATACACGGTTCTATAGGGCTTATGAGTGCATACGTGCTCACTTTCCTAAAAGCAGGGCGTACGTGCTCACTTTCCTAAAGACAACGTGTACGCGCTATCTTTTTTAGGCTCGAGAACAACGAACTTAAGCATGTACGAGGTGATTTCAAATTTTAGAACTGTGTACACGTTGCTTGTTTTTTCATGTTTTTTTTGGGTGGTGTCCACTTTTCTGACCACCATCTTTGTGCACATACCCAATACCATTATTATAATTAATGAATCAATATCCAAGATAGATAGGATACATGATTATGTTCACTACTATACCATCTACCATTTCTCATGAATACAATATCCATTTACATCAAGGAGCATAACTCACAATTACAAATACATTTACATCATGAATCCATTACATGCATATGCCATATAAATTATATACATGAATCTGCTACAAGTATCCATCCATAGCTGAGAAGACAAGAGATCCACAAACCACACAAAAACATCCAACAAAGAACATCCCAATGGAAGAAGGCATCAAACCACCTAACCATGTAGAACCAAATAGGAACCACCCCCGTGCTAGGAGATGACACAAGATCCCACTCACACTCTAGATCTAGGCTGAAACCTAACAACCAAAGGAAAGACCAGCACAAGGAAATAACATAAAATATCCAGTCATAAATCCCCTAGAGGCAACACATCAAATCGAGACTCAAGGTACTAGGACCTAGATGTAGGAAAAAGAGTGTCATCACATGCAACAAATGGGAACCTGGGAACTTGTCCCATCCATCCTAGATGCACATGCAGACCCATCTCAACCTTTATGGCGTAAGGGAGATTAGCTTACCTGGGTTACCAAGGCCTTCCCAATCCTATCCCAGATTACTACCATTGGACAAGGCAATGGGGCCACCAATACTTTTCTTATCTTATTAAGATGAGCTATTCTACCCAACCCCAATAATTATTAATTATATTATCACTTGATTACAAAGTATAAAATCCCAATGAGATATTTTGACGATCTAGATTCTGATTAACCTGTCCATCTACTCCACACAATCCGAGTCACTCACTTGGAGGCCCACTCCCCCTAGCATGCACCTAGACCTTAGGATTATACAAACATCATATAACATAAAATATGACAAGATGACCAAGGGCTCACAACAAGTCAAGACTGGGTGAACCAAGGTTCCAATTCAATTCAATACCACAATATGTAACATAACAACCTCTTAGGCAAAAGAAATAATCCATCATATAAGAATATAACCAATGAGCCCAGTTCCAAATAATCACATATAAACTAAATCAATTAATAATCCAAATATAATCCAAATTGGTCAATAATTAGGCAATAAATCAATCCTGAAACAACTCAAGAATCAGGAACAACCTCTGGAATCTCAAAAATTCGACACATAAATCTTAGAAAAGCTCAAAAATGACATAAAAGATTAAAAAAGATAGCTTAGTGCATATGACCTTTCTTTTTGCGCATATGATTCATACTTTAGCGCATATGACTCCCAGATTAGCGCATATGATATCCAGAATCGTGCATATGACTCCCAAAATCACACATATGACTAAAATAGCGCACATGACTCCTAAATTAGTGCATATGACTTAGAGAGCTAAAAACTCAAAAAAACGGAAACATAGAATTACGAATTGACTTAGAAAATTCGCTAAGGCATAACCATGACTCAAAATCCACCCAAAAGTAACACAAAGGCAAAACGAAGCTAAGGAAAAAGATAATTAAATTTAAGACAATATCAATGTACATCAAACTTCTAAGGAAGGACTCCCGACATCTCTAAACAAAGAATTCCAAAACAACATATACATAATCCCCGAGAGCCAAAAGTATAAACAAGAGTAACAAATTCCCTCTTCAATCGATACAGAAAAAACTCATAGAAAGCTCTGTTAATCTACAGGCTTCTCACAATTATCACAGAGTTCTCTGAGACACAAATGTCGTTCATGACAGAGAAAAAAATAAACAAAACCAAATAAAACTGTATAAATACTTCCCCCAAAGCTATATAACCATATATATAAAACTACATTAATTTATTTCCAAAAGGTCAACCCAGAGATTTACCGAATACAATCTTTCAGAAAACACAGTGCATACACTCCTTTCTAAAAAATAAATTGCAGAGGCAAAATCAACCAACCTAGACAGTAGAAGTGATGGAAGAAATCTGAAGGAGCGCCCAAATGAAAATCCAAATCCCACAAGCAAATCTAACAACAAAAGCTCCAACAAAGAAATTGAATGCAAAAAAATGCTCCAAGAATGCTAACCCAACAAAATGCTCAGGAAAGCCATTAAAAAGAAAATCAAGCCAAAAGCTATACAAATACGTCAGCCAATCAAAATAATCAAATAAAATATATTTCTTACCAACCCTTGTGCAAAAACCAAGGTAAAATATATCAAATATTATTTAAATAACTTACCCAATATTCATCCAATAGCAATATAGGTTAGGTAGTGTAAATAGGAAATATAGTAATAGTAATATAATCAACCAATATTAATAAAACCATGGGCACAATTACATATAAAGCCCAATAATTAAATAATCAAAGGATATAAACAAATACCCGCATTTATATTAAAGCTACAACTAAATAATTAAATAAATAATAAATAATTCTTGATAAACAATAATGATATAAAACCAAAGGATAAAATAATAATAATAATTATTTCCAAATAATAATCACACATTAATATTTAAACATGTTTATATCAACTAATATTTAATTAATTATTATAAACTATCTAAATTCATTAATTTAATTTAACATTATTAAACTATATAAATCAATCAATTAATTAATATTTAAATCAATCAATAATCATAACACCCAAAGCAATCCAACATAGGACAACTCAGAAGACCACTTGACACTAAACAACATCTCACGCAAAGACACTAAACTGACAAGGGTAATCAACTTAAACCTAGAGTATAGAATGGGTTTTCATGTCATCTCCGATCAACTTGCCATTGGGATGAAGACACGCTTAGACCTGTGAAGGCGGGAGGAGTCAATGCCTAGTATCTACAAACCTGTCATCACCAACACAAGTGCAACAACATATACCATAACATGTATCATAAAATAGACAAACAAGTGAAGAGAATCACAACATCATATCATGCTCGCAATGAGTGATATGACATCATCTTTATCAAGAATACAATGGAAGACACTCACAATCAATCATGCACTATCATAATCATCATCATACCATAAAATAGGATTAGTACATAGTATAATACCATCAATTTCTCTATGTAAACATGAATCACACATATAAAATGAGTACAATATTAATCATCAAGAATGAGTCCATCATCATAATAATCTAGAAATGTCATCATCCACATGTAATCATAATATCAAATGCAAGCATAATATGTCTATCATCCATAATGAAGCATCTAGATTATAAGTAAATCCATAAACATCTAATAAAGGCATCACAAAATAGTCTAAGCTATAACAATATAGTCTATCAATGCACAAAAAGGAAAGATGGATCAGGGAGGGGCACTACAATTCCATTAAAAAAAGCTCAACATTTTTATCATTACAAAATTTCTTGATAAAAATTGGACACTAACACCATTTATGCAAGTTGTAATAGAAATTGCTATCAATAATTGTCTATCACCTAAACCTAGAGGTTACAAACCTCTTCATAAGAAACCTCATGCCTCAATTTTTTTAAATAATAAAATATATTTACTATTTATGCCCATTAATATTCTTTGAAAGAATAAATTATCATGGGTTTGAAAAGAAAATATTAAATAAATTATTTTATCAAGTCTTGCTTTAGTCCATTAAAAAATATTGGAATGAACATTTTGTGCGTGAAATTAAATTAATTAAAAATGAGACACGAGAAAAAATTTAATAAGTCTTGCTTTAGTCTATAAAAAATATTGGAATGAACATTTTGTACATGAAATTAAATCAATTAAAAATGGGATATGACAAAACTATGATCTCTAAGTAAAAATCATAATTGTCCTTGTGTTCTTTTGTAATCACTTCGCTAACAATAATTATTAGAAAAAACATTAATCCAATAATAATTTTTTTAACAATTATCTACATTTATTGTTACATATATATCTAACCTTTTAGAATAATATTTTAACAATATAAAAAATTAGACGATTTCCCTAAACTTGAAGAAATGCATATTCTTACTCGCTTTAGAACATGATTGAGATATAATATATGCAAGGAAGGAATTATGGTCAGCCCCCATCAAGATTAAAATAGTCTTAAATCTACCTAAGATAAAATGAGACAAAAAAAATTCCTAAGATCTATAGGATATCATAAATTTATTATTAAAAAACACGTGTCAATGTATAGCCTTATTGAAGACTTGTTGAAGAAGAAAATAATAAGAAATTTGCTAGAGTTAGACATATTAGGAAGTATTTGATATATTGAGGAGCAGATAAATAAACAATTCATCAATTCTAATCTTTATGTAATCTTTCTAGACTATAAATAACCTTATAAATAGCCTTATGTGTGTATATGCATTTGAAAATCCAATAGGAGTAGAATTTGACTATGCTAGTCCTAATAATGATCATTTAATTACATTTTCAAGTAGGAAGCTAGTTATGGTAGAGAAGTACAAATCATCATAGAAGGAAAGACATTTTCTATAATGTACAAACTATAAAATTTCAGACCTACATATTTTGTGTTCTTTATAGATTATGAATTTGAATTTTAGACTTTGTGAAATTAGGAAAGGCCAATTAGGGTATAGATTATTTATGAAGAATACATATAAGGGAGGATAAAGGATATCGATAATTATTTTTTGGTATACATATTATTGGAATTTAGGTAGTATTATATAAACTCAAATAGGTTGTAGAATGATTAGTTATAAGAGACCATCTACACAACTTGAGCAAAGAGGAAAATTAATTGTTAACAATTCAAGAATTCCCTTATACATGCTAATATAGGTAAAATTATAAATAATTGAAAACTATGAAATGATAAGAAGAAGTGTGCTAGAACATGTAAGAGAAGATATTTTGAGAGAAGCTCATGAAGACATCTCTAGTAATTACAATTCATGAGATGAAATTAAAAAAAGAAGTAATACTAGAAAGCATATGGTAAATTACAATGTTTAAGGATTCCAATAAGTATATAAGAAAATGTGACATATATCTAAGAATAGAGAAATCAAATGCATGATATGCTAGTATTAGCATTGGAACCATTAAAAAACGGGCCATACAATATATTGGTCCCATCAATCCATCTACTATAAATGGCTTTGTTGGATTCAATATAATATAACTAAATATCTTACTAAATGGGTAAAGTTTGTACCAAGGATTGTATAGAAAAAATAGCTACAAATTTTCTCTATGAGAATGACATTATAAGGTTGGGTTTCTTATGAGAATAATTGTTGATCAAGGAAATATTTTTTTCATTTAGCAAATTAAGGAGTTATTTGATATTTTAATCACATCTTTCTACCCATAGGATAATAGAGAATTAGAGGCATTTAATTAGATATTGAAGGGGATTTTGACAAAGATATATGATAGCAATAGTTTTGATTGAGATTTAAAGATACATATGGTGTTATAGGCATACATGACCATGTAAAAAGTTTTTATCAAACAATTTCCTTTTCATATGTCTATAAACTAGATGTAACATTACTTATCTAATGTGTAGTGCCTATCATGCCCAAATTTTATCCTAGAGGAAAAACATAACTAACATTTTTTAAAGATATTTTTAGGTTCATTACTAAATATCTAACTTCAATACTCAACAAGAAGATGTACAACACACTTAAGTTGATGTTCCTTAAGCAATATCATCAAGGTTAAAAATTAATGGGTCAGACAACATGTCTGCTAGCTTGGATAGATCACTTGCAAATTACACCACACTAAAATTGTTCTTTTGAAAATGCATGAAAATCATTAGCTTTTTTAATATCAGTAAATGAGTCTATTTTATTAATATCGATAAAAATAGTAGAGAGTCATTTGAGGGAGCTCATACGAGTCTGAAAATCTCCCCTATTAGTCTATCAAAAAACATCCACATAGACCGAGGACAAAAAAACACCCCCATCCATCTAGCATTCTACCATTACATCACCCCATGAAATCTAAGCTAACTAGTTACAAAACATTTACATCTGGTAATAATAATAAGTAGAGTTTTAATAGATATACAAAACACATTATAATCGATAGTCAAAACCTCATTCTGCTATCACAATTTCCTTTCCTTTGGCACTGGGAGGCAACCCTTTGACCATCGGTTGTCTGAGATGAAACTGCACCATCTCAATTTAGGGGAGGGAAAGCAATCCATAGTGTTCTACCCGACTTCTTATTGGAGCTTCTCGGTTTTCCCCATTTGCATCGTGACGTAGAAGTTGTTGTTGCTGGGGATGAGTGTTCGTCATATGGTACCCATTTCTCATTTCTCTAGCTCCCACCAAATTTTATGTGTCTCCATGGCCTTCAAATAATCCTTCACCCTTGTCATGCCAACCTGTGTAGAGGCCCTTCGAACCTCCTTATGCTGTTTGCACTCGATATAAGGAAGGGGAGAAGAGGAGGAGTGAATTCAATATCTTGTAACCACGCCCCACCCAGGAAGACAAATCCTTTCCCTTCATAAGAATCCCGAATCCCGAATCCCCCACACCAACCCTGTCTGAGGCAGCTATCAACCAACCATTGCACTATATTTTTTACCTCCAATTTGAAACACCAAGCGACAAGAATTGAAGCCACGCTTGCATTGCATCTATATTTGAACTGGGCATTCAAATATTCATTGTCAAATATGATCTTGACACAGGTCAAGAAAGATATCTATCATCAAATTTGAAGATATTGGAGAGTCTCTCGTTTGAGATACGCCACCATGGGCTTCAACACCATCAACGAGAAGTTGGCCTCCATACTTCTAAGGTGGTGTAAAACTCACTCTGCAGATACTTTCTAGCTTCATAGGGAAAACAATGCCAATGCTAGGCCTGAAATCTTCTTAAAGATGCCAATCAATCAATACATACAATTCATCACCTTGAAAAATAAATACACCTAGTTTGGAATTTAAACATTCCAACTCAGTCGTCATCAAAATTCCAGTAGGTCGATATGCCATTAAGGAACTTGGCTTTTTGAGGAAAGCACACTAAAAAACGACCATCATCTTATGCTACATTCTCACAATTTCATATGACATCGGTGGAGAATGTCGCCATCCCACACAGACCATTGCATCTACTAGGAAATCTTGTACTCCGAGAGCTAATTTCAAGATTTGCTTGATAGAAAAGCATATCATATTTGACCCTACATTAATGATATCGGTCTTGATCGTACGACCAACACATAGGGATAAAATAGGGAATATTCCTCATAGCCCATTCAAATTCAAAAGATCAACTACCACACAAAGATGATCACCGACTTTGAAATAAAAAGTGTTCAAGTATTTGGCCATTTGGACGAAATAGACACACATGTTTTGCCAACCTAAAGATCAAAACCTTGGTTGGCACATGCATTTGCTTCCTTGTTACCTTATGTCTGGATGCGAGTCACCTTAAATCTTTGGAAGGTGGTGAGGAGGTTCTTAATGCATTGAATTACATGATCTATCTTTCAGTAATTTGTCTTGCCCTTGAGGATAGCATGAATGATGATTTGGGAATCACCTTCAAGATGAAGGTTTTCTACACCCAGTTTACGTGCCAATTGGACTGCAAGGAGGGTGACTTTGGCTTCAGCATCATTGTTAGTACCCACTCCTAAATTCTGATTACTGTTGGCAATAGTGCTTCCCTTGCTATCTCTTGCAATACATCCCGCACCTGAAGGGCTAAGATTACCATGCGTTGCACCATCAAAATTGATCTTTATCCACTCTTTCTCTAGTGGCAACCATGAGAATTTGTTTTCCCCAGTTTGGGAATGATTAACCCTTGAAATCCCATTAACAGGCATGAAAATCCTTACTCATATGCTTTATATACTTATTTCTGTAAATATCTAGTCGAACCTATATTAAACAAGGATTTTCAAGGAATTATAAACCTAGTCATACTTTCTTAAATGGTAAAATACTCTCATTGTTAATGATAATGATATTGTACTTAATTGTGAATACTCTATGAGGCGTCACCTATATATGGATACAAATACTTTATATTTTGATGCTACATAGAGATACCTTATTTGATTACAATGATACGAGCATATGGTTTATGATTATATCTTGATTATGGATATGTTGCATGTTTAGAATAGTCAGAATATGCTTCTATAATCTTAAATAATTAAAGTAAAATTAAAATTTTAAGTGACTTAGTTGATATATAGTATTAATTTAAAGCTATTAATATTTTTAAATGGATAGAATTTTCTTGTGGGTGGAGAGAGTCCCTAACACACACCTTAGGTTGATAATGTAGGGTACTAAAACCCTTGGTTAAATTTGACGTAATAGAGGAAGTTCATCGGTGTAGCAAAAGGTGTCGTCTTACACTTTCTAACTTGAGGTAAGTCCTATCCATAGAACCAACCTCATTATCATTTAGTAGTCGCGAGCCTTTCTATTTGTACCTGTGATGCTAAAAATGTGGTATATAAAAGGCATACACATATAATGAGACAATATGATATAATTGAAAAGCTTAATTTCAAAACTAAATCAAAGATGCAAACCATAAGCCTTCCTTGAGATGTCCCATTTTCCTCTATTCTTGAGGACCTTGAAGGTGTTGGATTGATGGGCTCTCAGCGGAGCAATGGCCTCCAAAGTGACAACTCAAGAGTTGAGTAGCTATTTGATCATGATTGACTATGGAGATGATATGAAATGCATGATTTAAGAAACTAGACTAACATGCTATGATAAATCCAAAAGCTAATTACTAGATACTTGAAATGCAAATTGCCTATAGTAATGATGCCTAAATTGATATGAGATGGGATGCTTATTGCTCCAAAATGGGGGATATTTATAGGAATTCCAAGGCCAAAGCTGATGTGGCAGGAATTGACGGTCCAGATTTGATATGAAGATATCAAGGCTAAGATTGAGGAAGTTGGAGAAGAGGATGGAGGAAGAGACACTTGTCATCTCTGTGGTGACAAGTGTCAAGGAGCTTTGCTCACAAGAGGGCAAGTGTCCAAGGGAGGAGACATGTGGCAAAAGTGCCATGTGTCTCAAGGAGAGAATATCCACACCATGGGAGGTTAGGATAAGGAGGTTAGAATGTGCAAGATAGGATATGGTTAGTTAGACCCAAGATTATATTGAATGGGTTAAGTTAGAGGATGGTTAGGTTAGGTGGTTAAAGTTAGGAGCCATGTGCTCATTTGAATTTAGAAATTCAAATAATTGGAAAATGGTAATTAATCTCAACAAACTTGAGTTTGTTAATCTTAATTAGGGATTAGAAGAATTGATTAATATGGGGAGACATTAATTAATCAAAGGGGGATATGAGATGAACTATATAAATAAATCATTTAGATTTATTTACTAGTAGATGAATAGAAAAATTAATTAAATTACTTGTGAATTCAATTAATTGGGAAGGGGAATTAATCAAATAACTGCATATTTAATTAACTATCTTTAGACCATTTTTAGGTGTATACATTTTGCCCCTCTTTGAAGCGATGTGTGACGACGCGTTGGTTCAAAGAAAACTTGATTGATGATGTTGCTGATATTGATTTTAATAGGATGTAGATTCGATCTTGATTTGATGAGGATTTGGTTTGGATATGATACTGATTTGATTTGGAGATGATAAATCTCGATATGATGTCGTATCTGGAGATTATAAATCTCGATATGATGCCCCAGATGCTAATTGATAGATATCGATGCGAGGATGCCCCCTCGGGAGATGAATTGGATAATTTTCGAATGTTTGTGATTTTTTAGCGATTTTTTTGAAATTTTTTCGATTTTTTATGATTTTTCGATTTTTAGAGATTTTTAGAGTCAATCCGATTCATTTCCCGATAAGAAATGATTTGACTTCTGCAATGTTGATTGATGAAAGTGTGAGTTCTTTGATCACTATGATGTGATTCTAGATGTGATGATTGATAAAACTTGATTGAATTGATAAGATTGATTAGATTGAGAAGATAAAGATTTAGTCTAGTTTCAGGAATGACACCTCTTGTATAAGACAAAGATGATCAAAGCGTCTGGTTTCAGGAACGATATATCCTGTATAAGACTTAATCAAAATGTCTGGTTCCAGGAAGGATTCATCCTGTATAAGACATGATAGAATGGATTAGATGAGATAAATAACTGACATTTTGTTGATATCCTGTTGCAGGAAGATTTAGATGCTGATGTGGGTTCATATTTGAGGGGGTAGCGTAAGATTTGCGTTGGGTCGACAATATTTGGAGAGATGAGTCATCGTTCTGATTGTGTATACACCTATGATGATACATTGATGATTCCTGCGATAGATTTGGCCTTGGATAAGATGATATTTTGTGATCCCATGCAAGAATGAAATGCAAGCTAAATGCAAATGCAAAAATGAAATGCAATGCAGTGATTGGACCGGTCATGAAGTCATTGCTTTGTTTCATCATTGGGCCTTTGAAATGTGGGAAGTGGGTGCAAATATCAATGGTATAATTGAACCATGATGACCTGAGCACTACTTTCCTGGGTTTTGATATTGCAAGTTAGCACAAGCATCGAGGTATAATTGAACCAAGATGACTAGAGTGTTGCTTGCGTAAAACAGGCAGTATTAACCATTTCTATATGCAAGTTCGAAATGTCTTCGATGATACTCTGATGATCATTTCCTTAGACAACTTTGCACATATTAATGATTAATTTACAAACAGTAGACAAGAAAAATATCATGTTCCTTCCTCGTTCCTCTAGTCAAAGACATCCTGGAGTTACTCAGAAATCATGATAGCAAAAATCAACATAAAATAGTTGATCCATTATTGCCAAAGTGTTAAAATCATGAGTCAAGATATATCATCCATTGATATGTGATAGTTAATGGTTGACAATGTGATCTTATGTTCAACGTTGGATGTGTCTTAGTTTTTCGCTTGACAAGCGTTGTCTGACTGTTGTTCTACCTGCTTTGATTAAGCTCGAAATGATTGCAACTTTTTGCCCCCAACCAGGTTCAGGATTTTGCCCCCAGCCTAGAAACAAGCCTTATTATGATATAGTCAATGATCTAAACCATGACGAGAAATCACCTGGGATGCCTGCGTATGCACAAAGGCTTTATGATGAATATGAACAGCGCTGATGGAAAAGAATGCAAGCAGAAGAATGCGCTAACCAATAGATGGAAGAGCTAGCCGACAGATAATGCCTGTTTGCCAGGTTTTCACCATCTGCTTTTATTGCACTTTTTCTCATATTTGATTTTTTTTTTTTTTTTTCTGCTTTTTTACTGTTTTTGGATTTTCTGCTTTTTCCGCTGTTTTTTGGATTTTTCTGCTTTTTCATTGTTTTTGGATTTTTCTGCTTTTTCACTGTTTTTGGATTTTTTCTGCTTTTTCACTGTTTTTGGATTTTTTTTGCTTTTTTCACTGTTTTGGGATTTTTTGCTTTTTCACTGTTTTTGGATTTTTTTGTTTTTTTCATTGTTTTTGGATTTTTTGCTTTTTCACTGTTTTTGGATTTTTTAGACATAAAACTTCTTCAGATGCATGCTATTGATGGGTTCCTCGAGCTGATCTCCATCTTGTGTTGATAGCTGATATGCCCCTGACTCAAATACTGTTGTGACCACAAATGGACCTAACTAGTTTGGTTCAAATTTTCCCTTCTTTTCTCGATCTGACTGATTTCGTGGATTTTCCTTTAGTACTAGTTCTCCCACTTGAAAGATTCGTGGTTTGACCTTGTGATTATAATTTCGTCACATTCTTTGCTGATATACCTTTAGATGATCAAAGACATTTTGTCTTCTTTCATGGATCAGTTCTAACTCTTGCGGTCTAGATACTCGTTGTCTTCATCTGGGATAAGTCCTTTTAGTGATACACGTAGAGAGGGTATCTCTACTTCGATTGGCAATATGGCTTCTGATCCATATACAAGAGAGAAAGGCGTGGCACCTGTTGGTGTGCGGATACTGGTGCGGTAGGCCCAGAGAGCAGGGTTTAATTGAATATGCCAATCTTTCCCAGCATCGTTCACTATCTTTTTGAGATTTTTAGAATAGTTTTGTTAGATGCTTTCACTTGCCCATTCCTCTATGGATAATAGGGTGTGGAGAATCTATGTTGGATCTTAAACTTCTCACTTAGCTCTTGTACATCCTGATTCTTGAATGGTCGCCCATTATCAATGATAATGGTCATTGGTATTCCATAACGACAGATGATGTAATTCAAGATAAATGTAACAATTGTTTTCCTGTGATATTTGTGAGAGGTACTGCCTCGATCCATTTTGTAAAATATTTTGTAGCTACAAGGATGAATTTGTGACCATTAGATGAAGAAGGATTTATTTTTCCTACTAGATCAAGACCCCATTGGCAGAAAGGCCAAGATGTTGCCAAAGCATGAAGTTCTTGTGCTGGTGCATGAATCAAGTTCCCATGGATCTGACATTGTTTGCACGTTCTAGCTATCTGAAAAGAATCTCGTTCCATAGTCGACCAATAATAGCCCAAGCGTATGAGTTTTTTTGAAAGGGTAAGAGCACTTGAATGAGTGCCACAAATGCCTTTATGGACTTCCTTTAAGGCCTTCTCAGATTATTCTTGTTCGAGACATCTTAAAAGAGTACCGTCTAGACCTCGTTTAAATAGGGTATCCGCGACAAGAGTATAATGGGAGGATTGGCGAATAAAGTTTCTCTTTTGATTTTTTGATAAGTCAGGAGGTAAGATGTTATCTTTCAGGTATGTGTAAGTTTGGCCATAGCGGGATGAATCATGTCTAATAAGTTGATAGATGGTTTGGGAATCAGGACAATTATGAGAAGGGAAAAACAACTCTTCAACCAGGAATTCATAACGCTCTTGATTTTCCTGTGTTTGTAATAGAGAATCAAGTGTTGCCATGGCATCTGCTGCTTTGTTATCATTTCTTGGAATTTGTTCAAAAGTGATTTCAACAAAATATTTCTTGAAGTCATCCACCATCTTTTTGTAAGGCATGAGTTTGTCATATTTTGTTTGATAGTCATCATTGATTTGATTGATGACGAGCTGAGAGTCTCCAAAGACCTGAAGTTGTGTAATGTTCCATTCCACAGCCATTTTGATACCTGTAACCAAAGCCTCATACTTTGCAGTGTTGTTGGTGCATGGGAAGCTTAATTTGTATGCTTTCAGAATTGTATGACCTTGTGGTGTGATGAATAGTATGCTTGCTCTTGATCCATGATGTGTTTCATTATTGATGCTTTCTCTTGGACTGATATTTGGGTGATGTATTATAAGATCTGGATCCAACCCTGGAATGTCTGCATATGACCATCTTTTGATTTGCCTCCTTTTGAAGAGTTCCAAGTATTTTTATCTTTCTAGTTCCGATAGAGAAGTTGTTGGATGTAGATCAGTTGTGCCAATGATAACTGCCTCTGCTCGTTCCATCAAGATATATGACTTCTCTTGATAAAATTTAGATAAGGTGTCAAATCTCCCATCTTCCGGTGCCTCGAGGAGGTTTTCACCGTTAGATGTGTCCTTTATTTTTACTCTTTTTTGGTCTAATGTTGCCAAGAAATGGTTTTCAGCATTATACTTGATATTGTTTTCTTTATTTTCACTTTTGCGACTAGGAGATTTGACTCCCATTTGACTTGAAGATACGTTTCTGAAATTTCTGGTGAGAGTTGTTGTAGGTTTGATTTCATTAAGATATGGCATGGTCATTAGGAAAGGTATCCATGGTGGTATGTCCTTCATTTTCCCAGTCCATAGGTTTAGGATGAATTAAGGATAAAGGATCCTCATGTTGGATTATGTCAAAGATATTAGGGGTCATGATAGAGATGTCAAGGATTTCAGTATGTATTTCCATGTCTAGAACAATACTCTCGTCAGAATGACCTCGCGCAAGTAGCTCCTGATTGTCCTCGGTTAAGTCCATGTCAGCCGCATGTGATTCTGATTCAAATAGGCTAGTTCCTAATGTTTGTCCTGCATACGTGTGAACTATATCGACTTCTACATCTTCTTCTTCCCTTTCAACTTCAAGTTGCTCTTGTTTGTTGTTCCATGATAATGAATATTCTTCGTTTCCTCGATCTCTTAGCTGTATTTGTTTTTCCATGTTTGACAAAATTGATGCAAATGATTGTTCTTTGGATTGTGTGCTGGAATATGTTGCCTCTTTGTTATGTGAAACCATGACCTCTTGAGTTGATTTCAGATTATTACAACACTGCAATGGATTTGAGTTTGCTGATATTGTGATTTCCTGCCCATTGTAGGGAAATTTTAAGCACTAATGGCGTATTGATGGAATAGCTTGCATGTTTTGTATCCATGGTCTCCCCAAGAGTATGTTGTATGGCAGGTCCAAGTCTAGAACTTGGCATGTTGTCTCTTTTTGCAAAGGTCCCATGCTGATGGGTAACATCAGAATTCCTTTAGAGTAATGTTCTTCTTCACCATATGCTTTAATTTTGATCTTTTTCAGGTGATCAACTGCATCTTCTGAATAACCCAAAGCATAGACAAGACTCAAAGAGCAAATGTTTAAGCCAACTCCTCCATCTATCTGGACACATTTAACAAGCGTTCTATGAATGAGGACTTCAATTTGCAAGGAATCAATGCTTGGATGTGAAGGAGATGAGATTTGAATAGGATCCTCCGAAGTAGGCTTGATGGGTATATTGTTTGGTAAGGATGCTATGGAAGGTTCTTGCAAGCTTTCAGGAGGTGTAGGAATAGATGCCTTTGGAGAGTTAATTTGCTTATGGAGGGATGAGCCATTGCTAGACATAGGTGTATGATTTTGATCTTTCTCAGCCAAATCCTATAGGGATATCTTTAAGAGTTGCATAAAAGAGCCACCTTTCTTTTGAGATGTATTTGAATCCTTGTGAGGTTTTAACATGGTTGGATTTTGATTTTGGACTTGTTTGATTATTCTAAAATGTTGGTTTGTTATGTTTTCTTCTTGTGTTTTGCTTTGGTATGTCATGTTGATATGATTTTCAGCTATGGCAAATGTTTTTGTTTCCGTTTCAAAGGTTTGATTGTCTAAAAGTTGTTTTGATAAGGGATCAACTGTCAATGTAAATGTGATAGCGCGATATGACACGACAAGATGGTTTAAGTGTTTTAAAAGTTTGCAAGTTTTTCGATCTTCAGTTTTCGAGTGCAATGGTGATGATTTGATAAGAACCAATTCCAATAGGAACGATACATCCTATGATAGAGAACGAGGTTATTTTGATCAATCATTGTAGTTTCATGATTAAAGGATGATAGATCCTGATGAGAAACTATGTTTGAGTGATCAGTTTATCTAAGAAAATGTGATGTTGCACTTTAAGGTGTTAGATCTTTAAACTTGTTGGAAATGAATACTTGAGACCTTTAGCGTGTCTAGCTCTTGAATCTATTTTGATAGAAGATAACCTAATTGAATGATCCAAGAAGATGACCTAGTCTCTATGTTTGACTGTCTGAGAAATGGGTTTTTTTTGTTTTCTGATTTTGATTCAGTTTACCAGAAACACTGACAAAATAACCAGAAACGCTGCCAAATTGACTAGAAATGCTGCTATATGGACCAGAAGCGTCGACAAACTGATCAGAAACACTGCTATACTGACCAGAAACGTTGACAGATAGACCAAAAATGTTGACAAAATAACCAAAAACGTTGCTATACGGACCAGAAACGCTGCCAAACTGACTAGAAATGCTGCTATATGGACCAGAAGTGCTGACAAACTGATCAGAAATGCTGCTATACTGACCAGAAACGCTAACAGATAGACAAGAAACACTGATAGCTAGACTAGAAACGCTGCTATACTGACCAAAAACGTTGCTATATGGACCAGAAACGCTGACAAACTGACCAGAAACGCTGACAAACCGACCAAGAACGCTGAGGAACATACCAAAAATGTTATTATGTAGTGCAATGACTCTAAAGTTCAAAACAATGATGTTTAGACTCAACAAATTAGGTGTTTGAACTTAGGAGATTGTTGTTTTGACCTATCTTTTTTATTTTCAGACTCAGATAAGTGAAATTTAGGCCTAACAAGTGCATACTAGGAGATTTAGTGTTGAAATATGAGTAATTTGACATTCAACACAAAGAGCTGACGTTTAGACCAAGAGAGCTGGCATTTAGACCGTAAGAGTTGAGGTTTAGACCAAGAGAGCTGACATTTAGACCAAGAGTGCCGACGTTTAGACCAAGAACTCTGAAGCTTAAACTAGTGATGTTAGAACTTATACAATGATTATTTTGACCCCAAGAGTTAATGTGTAGAATGAAAAAATTGATGTTTTTACCTAGCAAGCTCAACCTTGGAGAGTTAATGTTGAAATATGAAAAATCTAACATTCATACCAAGAGAGATGACATTTAAACTAGAAGAGCGTCTGTTCGGACCGTAGGTGCAACTATTTGGATCATAGGTGCGACTGTTTGAACCATAGGTGCAACCGTTTGGACCGTATGTGTGACTGTTTGAACCGTATGTGTGATCGTTTGAACCGTATGTGCGACTATTTGGACTGAAAGAGCTAATCTGTAGGTGCAACTATTTGGACCGTAGGTGTGATTGTTTGAACCGTATGTGCAACCATTTGGACTGTATTTGCGACTATTTGAACTGTATGTGCGACCGTTTGAACCATATGTGCGACTGTTTGAACTGTATGTGCGACCGTTTGGACCGTATGTGCGACTGTTTGGACCGTATGTGCGACTGTTTGGACCGAAAGAGATAACTTGTACTAGATCCCAATAACATGAGCAAGGCACACACAAATCAAGCCCATGGAGAACATAGAGAATGAGGTTATTTCGATCAAGCGTTGTAGTTTTGTGATTAAAGGATGATATATCTGATGAGAAACTATGTTTGAATGATCAGTTTATCAAAGACAATGTGATGTTGCACTTTAAGGTGTTTGATCTTTAACTTGTTTGGGGTGAAAACTTGAGACCTTTGTGTGTCTTGTTCTTGAATCTGCTTGACTATTTGAGAAATGGGTTATTTTTGTTTTCTGATTTTGATGCAGTTTACCAGAAACGTTGACAAAGTGACCAGGAACTCTTCTATACTAATCAGAAACACTGACAAACTTACCAGAAACGCTGTTAAACTGACCATAAACGCTGAGAGACAGACCAGAAATGCTGACAGACAGACCATAAATGCTGACAGATAAACCAAAAATGCTGCCAAACAGACCAGAAACGCTGACAGACAGACCAGAAACGCTGATGGACAGACCAAAAACGTTGTTCTGCAATACAGTGACTAAAAAGTTCAAATGATAATGTGTAGACTTAGTAAATTAAGTGTTTGAACTTAAGAGATTTCAATTTTGACCCAACTTTATGATTTTCAGACTCAGAGAATGGATATGTAGACCTAACAAGTACCAACTAGGAGATCTGATGCTGCAACATGAACAATTTGACATGCAACTCACAAGAGTTGTTGATTTGACCAAGGGAGCTGACCTTTAGAGCAAGAGAGCTACTATTTAGACCAGGAACTCTACTGTACTGACCAGAAACGCTACTAAACTGACTAGAAACGCTGGCAAACTTACTAGTAATGCTGCTAAACTGACTAGAAACTCTAATGTTTAGACCAGAAACTCTAATGTGCTCAACCTTGGAGAGTTAATGTTGAAATATGATAAATTTGACATTCACACTAAGAGAGCTGACATTTGGACTAAAAATGCGACTGTTTGGACCATAGGTGCGACTCTTTGAACTTTAGATGCGACTGTTTGGATTGAAAGAGCTAATCTTTGGACCAAAAGAGCTAATGTTTGGATTGTGAATGCGACTGTTTGGACTGATAAAGCTAATGTTTGGACCAAAAGAGCTAATGTTTGGACTGTGAATGCAATTGTTTGAACTGATAGAGCTAATCTGTTGTGAAACTTGTGAATTTGACTATTTGAAGTTTGATTTTTCAATGTTTGTTGTATTTCAATGGATGATATCTTGACTTGACTTATAAACACAGAATTCAGATTGTATTTTTGTCCCAAAGGACACATAAAGTGTATGTTCAAGAAGCTTTAAAGAAAGCTCAAGTTTTCACGGGTTTTGAACAATTGAAAACACATCAATCAGTCTATCCTAAGGAGATTCGCTTCATTATTAGTTCTTAGCCCACAACTTGGTACCCTGTTAGCTCACACAGCCTTGTCACCCCCTAAAGGGCGCCCGTGTTTTTGCCTTTGCGAGAGCTAGTGGAGTCCCGTTATGAGCCTAGCAATAAGGTCTCAAAAGGGGAGTTCGCACATACACTCAAGAGGGACATATGGTGAGTATCTTAAGGAGAGATTCTTCCCCCTCGATGCACTAAGAATTTAATAATGTTCGGAGGTAAACCGGGTAGCTTCTAATTTACTTGGAACTAGTAAGGGATCTGTTCGGCGCATCAGGGTATAAACTTAGTTAAGAGGTCTCCCAGCCTTGAAAACCAAGGTTTGATATACCCGAAGGTACAGAGGAGAGCTATTCCCGAGCACTTTCGTTGCTTTGATTTTCATCAAAGACATATTTATTTTATAGTGGGTTGGATTGCTTGACATTAGCCGTTCCCACTTGGGTCGTTCCCCTCTCATCTGCCTTAATGACTAAGAGTTATTACTCCTCGGCAGGGTAGGCCCGCTAAAGATATGCACTATTGAAAGCAAAGGATGAGTCTGGATTTTTGATCACCTAAGAAAGGTGAGAGCATACTCGCCTATCATCAAAACACATAAGACATGTTTGTTCATTTCCATTGTAATTAGTCTATGTGCCTAATTTAACAAATATAAGTGCAAAATCCCATGGCTGCAAACAAAGTTAGTAGTTTATATTGCATTCTTTGGCGACGAAATAGTTTGTGACTCCGGTCTTTCACAGTGAAATAAGTACCAAGAACGCCATCATATGTGCCAAGAACGCTGCTTTGTGCACCAGAAACGCTTCTCTGCACACCAGAAACGCTGCTCTGCACACCAGAAACGCTGTTCTACACACCAAAAATGTTGTCAAACAGATTGAAAGCGCTGACAAATGTGCCAAAAACGCCACCATACATACCAAAAATGCTAAAGTACAGACTGAAAGTGCTAAAGTACAAAAAAACATAAAAACAGAGTTGATGAATCTCCTAGAAATGTCATTTGAGGTGTCGAAACGCCACAATAGAGACCAAGAACGCTATTCGAGAGCCCAAGAGAGCTAATCAACCTGTCAATGAAATTTCCTGCAAGCAAACTTGTTAAAGATCAAAGGGGCTGGGCCCCACAGTGGGCACCAATTAATATGTGTATGCCTCTTATATACCACATTTTTAGCATCACAGTACCAATCTTAATTCTCTTGCTAGAGTGGTACTTTATATGATTATGATAAATCTTACTAGTAGTGATATTCCTAGCCATAATAGTAACTACAATCTTGAGAATATTATTAATATCACTACTAATTGGGCATTATTAGTATTATTAAAAGTGATATTGATATTCGTATTAAATTTGACATTGATAATAATATTAGGATTAAGTTTATCATTTAGAATTTCATTAAATAAATGTTTTATCTTGTGTTGGTTATCAAGGTGATTTGTAGTTATCTAGCCGTCAGGGTTTGTTATTTTTCTTGCACCATGCCTTTGCCTGACTTGGGAGGTTGTGTTCCAATATGTGTGATGTTTGGGGTTGCATCGAAAGATGTAATAAGTTGTTATTAGGTCCTCTCTATTTCTTAGATTAGACCACTTTCACCACTAAGATGCTCTTGTGGTTGACTTGTTGGGATCACTCTTTGTCCCTTGTTATGGCTAACCTAATTGGTGTTTTGAGATGTTGTGGATGGTATATATATATATAGAATATTTTTTCATTTGCAAAGCATGTGGACTGTGAAAGATGCAAAAGTGAAGGAGTATAATGTATGGTAGAATTTTCAGTGCTGAATTGTCAAATAGTTGCTTGAGGAAGTGTGTCAAGAGCATCTACATTCTAAGGAGATTGTTGGATGTAATGATGTTGAAAATTTATTCATTATAACTCATACATTCATGTACCCTACTTAGACATAGTGATTTTTCTTAGCAGGTCCTTTGTTTCTTTCCTCGAGGTAGTAGACCTTAGCTACAAGTCCTTTTTGAAAGAAGTGAGCTTCTTTAGGCAGTGAGCCTTAAATATAATATAATAATATATATATATTGTGAGTTGAATCTCACCATGGTTTTTCCCTTCCTAGATTTTCCACGTAATTCTGGTGTTCTCTTGTGTATTGGTGTTCATTGGTTTATCTTTCATTGTTGTTGATCAAATTAAAGGTTTTAAAGTTGAATTTAAATTGTACATAAAAGTTTTTTTTCAAGACTTATTAACCCATCCCCCCTTAGTCTTGGGGTGTGTTCAACAAGAGGTTTGATTTTCGATCATTGGGATAGAAGTTTTTGACATTTTGGAAGATAGGGTCAAATTTAGCACTAGATTGAGTCATATCAAATTTTTTCTCAATGTTTGGGCATTTAAGTCCCTTTACAATGTTTGCAAAGTAAAGGAAACTAGAAGAGAGAAATCTAAAGTTTGATATTTTAAGAATTGGACTAGGGTTATGGGGTTTGGTTTTTTCCTTAGCCATTACCAAACGAAGATAAAATGGTAAGGAGGAAGTGTAAAGTTCAAAGTCCAACAAACCCAAAAACTACATAGTTTGAGTTCCAACAAACTTGAAAAAAAATTAAGTCTAAATTTCAAAAACTAGAAAGCTTTGAAGTGCAGAAAGTTCTCATTGGATATTAGAGGTTGGGGTTTTAACTTACCCATTTTGTTAGTGGGTCAAAACTGAAGCTAAAAAATCCCTATGCTCGATGTCTAAGAACTGTAGATGAAGCAAGCCTAAAATTTACACTTTAGGGGTCAAGGACTAGGGATCAACCCTTCCACCTACAACAAGCTAAATTAGGCATTGAGGTAAACGTATGGTGTACAATGCTCGACATACTTGGTAAATTTTCATGAAGATGAAGAGGATTTTGGGGTTCAAGGTTTGGGGTTTTGCCTTACCTCTTTCATAAGCTTAACAAAATGTAAAGCAAAAAAGCTTGATCCTTGAAGCTTAAAACACAAAATATTTTCTACAAATTTGATCGAGAAAATAACACTTAAGAGAGATTTGCCACTACAACAAGAAGTTCACTGTAAGCCCAAATAAAGTTTCCCAAGTTCATTTTAACTGGATGCAATATTTGAGGTTGAAAGGAAATATACTGTATCTTCATTATCAAAATCAAAATTGAGGAACACAACTAAACTAATCCATTCTCATTTATTAAAATTACAATTACCTCTTCAAGACAGGTCTAATACGCATGATTATAAATTACATTTGCATAGGACTCAAATGTACTTGAATTACATATTATCTTGAAATAAACTAGCTATAAGTATAAAGAAATAGTGAGTAATTGGTATTCAATGTTTCCTCCAATCAATAGCCTCCTATCCCCAATGATGGTTACAATGCCACCCTACCAAGTGGAACCTGTAGGTTCACACCCACCATACTAGGAGATAATCACACAACCCAAACACATACACTCACATAATATGCAAGAAATGGATAATTACACTCACATTATACACCAAGCATACATGAAATCCAATAAAGTAAAGTAGACACAAACATAGAAAGGCATGATACATATTTTAGGTGCTACTCAATATACACTAGGACTAGATGCTAGAGAACTAGCCAGGAAGTGTCATAATGTAGTACAAAAAGATAGCTACCACATGGAGCTAAATGCATTTTCATATGAACAAGGATGCTCAATCATTCAAGTCCTATTCTATTTGATATTGCATGTCTTCCCAAGTCATCCTTTGCCTCTACAAGCACTCAAGGAATGGAAGGAGAAGCCATTATCTTGGTCAATTAATTACTTATGTTTTATTGGGAGAATGTAATAGTAAATAGTAGTAGGGGCCAGGGGTTAGGATAGGGGCAAGGGAGAGGAGTAGGAAAGAGGGCTAGGTTGGGATGAAAAAATAATGTAGTAATAGACCCCCCTTATCTTTCGATGGGAGGACAAAGTGTCGGGGAATCAAATTTATGGCAGGGGAAATTGCTGATCTGTAACTCCCTTTTTGACCATTTTTGCAATTCAATGACTTGGGGCCCCGCCCCCTCCTTAGATAGTTGTTGGTGGGAAATTAGGTAGGAGGCCTCGAGGAAAACTGTTTTTTGCCGCTATTGCCTAAGAGAAAATTATTTTATTGCCGTTGTTGGCTAAGAGAAAATTGTTTTATTGCCGTTGTTGTTGAAGTGGCAATCTAGATTGATACCATTAGTAGGCCCCTACTATTATAAGGGGATCTAGTATAGAATATTTCTTTGGTATATAACCTACCAATCAACCCTGCCGTATATGGGGCCCCATCCGCCCTCTCTGATCGAGCTCGTGCCAATCCCCTACTATTCTATGGGGAGCGAGGGGGCCCTACTATTGAAAGGGCATTGATTGAAGGAATCCTGGGGGATGATCCTATTATTCTAAGGGCGATTACTATTCTAAGGGAAACTCTCATCTTATCTCCTCCTTACAATAGCACCCGAGGAACCCCTAGGAGCACTTCTCAAACGTGATTCGCTTGAATGATAATCGAGTCTCCCGCACCATTGAACTACCTTAGAATAGTAGGGGCCCGAGTGGGAGGGAGACTATGCCCCCCGGGAACTTGACAATTACTATCCTCCCCACAAATGAATCGTAGGGGTGAGAAAGCCCCGACAGGGCCCCTACTATTTGGCAATGCTACCAACCAAATTTTAGGGTTAATTAATCAACCCCATAGCCTCTTCCAGCCGTTCCCACCCCCCCTACTATTTGAAGGGAATCGGCTTGCTCTGACATGTCCTCCCACCCACCCCATACGAGCTTGAATGCAGTTCATTAATGCGTTCATTAATTAATGTGCATCAATAAATGCTAGAATTGAGCTAGAGTAAGCCCCTCCTTTCGTCCTTGGGTTTAATGCCACTTGCTTAGAGATCAACTTAAGACAATCCAAATACCATTCATCGAGATCTCGGGGAGATAACATTTCTGTACTAACAAACACCCCCTGATTTGACATGTATGTTGATGCCATCAACCCATGTCGATATGTCCATCCACCCGATCCAACCAAATCCACTAATACTACTGCTAGTAATGCAAATGTTGGTGTTTACCCATCGAGTTGCTTACTCACCGATTGTGATTGCTTCAATCATATGCTATACTGATCATCATGCTACTGAGAAAATCCAGGAACCAATCCATCTTGATCTAGATCACTCACCTATGCTTATAATGCCGCTCCTTCTCATCAATGACCAAGAACCATGCCCCCTTTCCATTCCAGATGCACCCTTCCCTTTATGACCGATGAAACCACGCCTATTTGTTGCTCACTATAAGGGATGCCCTCGAAGCGCCCTGCCTTTCCTCCTGCTGCCTCACCGCCTGCTCCTACTAGGGACTTTTAAACTACTGGCTCTTGGGTGGGCTAAGATGCTGGGAAAGATGGCTCTGATACTGGCCATGCCCATGGTTTGACTGGTGCTTCTCCTTAGTCAAATGCTATTTAGGAACTCAATCTGGGACTAGAGATGTAGCTACTGGATGCGCACCTGTAAGAGGTGGTTCTAGTGATCTAACTTGAATTGGTTCTTCAACGACTGCTAGTGGTAAGGAGTTAAATGTTTGTTTTCAACTTTATCTCACCCAGAACAACAGGGATAAATGTGCAAAAAGTCAAAATAGTTGCCTGCCTATGTTATTGGGTATGCTTCTAGGTCAACTCGATCTCGATCAATTGTATCTGTATCTGTATTTTAATCTACACCTGATGTGGTACTGGCGAGTTGATACAGTTGCAACATAAATACCCTTACAAATAGTAGGGGTAGGGGGTTAACCCTTTAGAATGGTAGGGGGCTTTCCCTACAATTTTATGGGACAAAGGTAGATGTCATTGTAGGGGCCCACCCACCCTGGAAATTGCTTCCTATTACCACCTTGCAGAATAATGGCAATGTGCATTCATAGGACCCCTACTACTCTAAGGTAGTTGTTCCCATAGAATAGTAGGGGCCCACCCTTGATAGATAGGACTCCACTACCTCTATAGTGGTGGTTGTGGTGGTGGCTGTGGAGTGGTATTGTCACTAAAATGAGGGAGAGGCAAATCAATCCTTCTACAACATTCTAGTTGGAATGGGCGGAGATTATAGTCCTTTCTAGATGATGGTAATGGATCATAACGGATTGAGGATTCACATGCTTAGCACCGAAACCCAGTGCTCTGGCTGCACTATGTCCAGTAGAACCCGTCCCCAACTAGGTTATTAATAAACATAAATCAATCGATTAAGAAGGAAGGGCTCAATTCAAGACTATAATTGAGTTGGGTGGTTTTGAGTTACCGAGCCGACAATGCTCTACTGTTATTCGAGTTTTAATCTTGTGATAAACTATACTATAGTTGCACCAACACTCTTCTGGATGACCGAAGAACCACTCCATCCTCTATAGTGGATGCTGGTGCTAGTCATTCTTTGACCAAGTATTCAGGATTTGCCCCAACTATAGTTCTGATGGGCTTTACAACTATAGTTCACCTATGTTGGCATTTGCATGAAGATTGAATTAATGATATGTTATGTTGTCATTGATGTCAATTGAACCGGTAATGATATTGTTGACATTGTTGTAATATTGTTACTGTAACCGGTAAGAAGAATTTGTGAGGAGAACTGATAACCGGTGTAGCGGTGTAAACCTTATCTATTGATATAACCGGTAAACCCTACCTGTTGTTTTTGATAAACCCTAATCGATCAAGTTTATTGGTTATATTAGTTTATGATCTGATGATGAGTGTTAATGATGATGACACACATGATTATTGTATGAAGACAATTCCAAGAGATTTTGGCGAGTTGTTGTAACGGTTTTTGTCTAGGGAATGAGCAAATGTATTGCATCTAATGCAAAGCACGTGCTGAGTTTCAAAGTTCAATGAAGCGGTGATCAAGGAGCGATCAAGGTTTTCTTGATTAATGTGCAGAGATTGCTATGTAATCCAACGGTCATACTTGAACCGAATTTGTTTGTAATCTCGATGAGAATTAGGGTTTAGTTGTGTTACCGACCTAATTGATTTGTTTATAAGGTCGATGAAGTTGTTTAGTTTCGTAGAGTTGGCAAAGAGATAGACACTGTTCAGTTGAGTGTGTGGTTGCCTAACTAGATGGTGTATCTACAATTTGAGTAAAGGCAGATAGGAGCATGAAATGGATCTGATCAAGCAAGTGCAGTGCTATTCAGACAGATCAGCAAACTCCTGTTGTTTTCTAACAATTACAGCAAAATTGAAATCCCCTAACCGGGTAAGCTCTAACAAGCTCGGTGCTATTCAAATCCTCTTCTGCGGTTACTCCTTACAAGGTATTGCTTATAACAAGTCATTTGTAGTCAATCCCTTAACCCGGTGATTCCTAACAGGATCAATTCTTAATAGGACTTTTGTAAAGCTTTAATAGGCTAGGCTCCTAACAGGGCAAACTTCAGAAGAGTTCAGATAGTTATCTTGTGAGTCTCATCTCACCGTGGTTTTTACCTATTTGGGTTTCCACGTCAAAATTATTTGTGTCAAGTGGTGAATGTTTTTGTGGTTACGTTTTCATGGTTTATTTACTTAACTACTTAACTATTTTGATAAGTCATGATAACCGGAAGCATTGAGAAATGAAGAAGTTGTTTACTGTTAATTTGTTGTAACAAACAACCGGTTTATCTCATGAGTTTTTATCTTGACAGAGGTATTGTTCTAAGTTTACTTTGAAAGATTGATTGGTGAAGTTTATTATCGGTTTTTTCTATCTACTAATTCACCCCCCCCTATCAGTAGTGGACCGGATACTTATTCTTTCATCATACCATCAACCTAACCCTTGGTTTCTCCATTCCCAGTGCTTCCCCTCTTTACATACTCCCCTTGGCGAACTCGGGGTTTTTGATGCATACAAGAATCACTATTAGAATATTGATATAGAATCAATTCTATTTCTATATTGTCTCAAGCAATAGATGAAGTTATGGTGATATTTTCACCATCACTATACTTTATTTTTCCCCCTTGTTTGGCTATAGCCACACTTCCTGAACCTAGAGCTCCTTGACCCTCCAATCCAGTTCTGACAATACACTTCTCAGGTTGAACAAATGGAAAGTAACAACCCTACTAGTTGGATTAGTTCCATATTTTAAAGGTGGAGAACCATGACCTCATTTAGCAGCATCCATTCTTGCCTGATACTGGTAAACTCGACATAAAGAACTTAGCTATGTACCTGGTAAGTTTACCATAGTTAAACTGGCATTTGACTGGTATTAAGAAACTGGTCAACTCCTATTCAATAGCATTAATACGGGTTGGCAATTTCCAAAAAAATAAAGCGAGAGTATGGAAGATTGAGCTAACGAAGCTGGAAAAATGGCTGTAATATTGACATTTAATAACCTGGCCTTGTACCCAGGAAATTTCCATCCCAACCCTTGCATATTGGGTTAAGTTTTTCTGAAGTTGCGTCAAAAGGGTAATCTGGTCCACCTGGATCAACTAATAGATCTCTGGGTACTAGTAGTGATAGTGAGTCTCCGGCTTCAATTGCAGAGGATTAAATGGCTTCTCCTAGTGGGGGCTCAAAAAGTTCTCTAGATGCAGGTTCTGGTTCTTTGCAAGAGGTATACGGCTGCAGGGCTCTTTCAAAGAGTGCTCAGGTTCTTGATGGTGCAAAGAAGAGTTATACTGTTTATCCGGTTACAACTTTTACTGCTTTTAATAGGTATAGGAGAAGGGCTCCCGTTGTTATGGTTTCGGTGCTACTGTTCATGGTACTTCCGGTGATGCCACCAGTCTCTATCTGTCACATGGCTATAATGGCACCTCTCAGGCTCAGGCTACTATTGATGGTGCAATGAGTGAATAGGAACAAACACTATCTTCACAAAAAGTGTGTCTTGGGCCTCCACTTTTGAGCCTCACCGAGTAGGTACAAATCAAAATACCTACTTCTACATGTGATTACCTCACTTAATACCTCTTTGGGTTGGGGTCATGTTCACTAGCATAATCCTCTCTAGTATCTAAGTCCTAACCACATAAATTTTACCAATGAACATGAAATAAACCACAAACAAGGCAAATTTAACTTTTCAAAAGTTTTCACATAACAATGCACTTTTCTCAAAATTTTGATAATCTGATGTGACAAGATCCAAATGGATCTAATTTCATCTTTTATGAAGTATTCAGATACTTCCACATAATAGTTCATCACAAATTACCACAATATCACTTTTTAACATTTTTCAAAATGTTCATGAAAACCAATAATTTCTAGCAATTCCTTGAAAATAGCTTCAAATTTCATCAAAATTTGAACAATATGCTTTTGGAATAGAAGTTCCCAACAATCCTCTTTTAACACAAAATACGTATTTTAATCATCCTATGGGGGTTTGGGCAATGTAATGACATATTTTTCATAATTTCATAAAAAAATGAAATAAATAAACAATGATCAAATTTAATTCTATAAAAAATTGAAATGCTTCTCCTAATCCAGTAAACAATTTTTGAACATTCATAAACAATAATGAAATGAAATGGAAAAGAAATGAAGATTCGACCTCAAGTTTTACTCAAATTTGAAACTTCAAATTCCTTAAACACACAAAATGTTGATTCCTTGTAGAAGTATGATCCCCTCGCAAAACCTATAGTAATGCAATTGATTTCATTTAATTACCTCCACTGTGGCTCCCAAAATCCTCAAAACAATTTTTTAGCTATTTGGTTTTCTTCTCTCACAATTTTCTTGCCACCACTGCAATAATACAATAATGAACAACCTTTTTCCTATTTACCCAAAAACCAACTTTCACTTTTTGAAAATAAAATAAATAATTTAATTCTTTTAATTCCTAAATGTATATGATTTAACCTCAATTCTCAAAACACATAATTCACAATACTCATAAACCACTATTAATTCCAATCATTAAATTAGACCATTGAAAGTACAAATCTCATTTTTGTATTTAAATTTTATGGAAAATTGTAAATTTACCTAAACATCTAAACACTAATTTTTGGTCTTACACAAGGATTAGGGTTTTTGACATATTACCAATCATGATATCTAGGCTATAGTGTTAAACATAATTAAAAAAAATCATACTTGTATCGAGTATGACGAGAAAGGTAAAAATGGGTATGGCCAATGTGATATCTCCTCATAACACACTAATTATTGGTCTTACACAAGGATTATTGTTTTTCACATATTACCAATCAGGATATCTAGGGTATGATGCTAAACATAATTAAAAAAATCATACTTGTACTGAGTATGATGAGAAAGGTAAAAATGGGTATGGCCAATGTGATATCTCCTCAAAACCATCGTTGGGGAATAACTCAGACCTGTAAAGCTAGGTAGAAGTATGTAAAATCACTCAACGAATGCCAAGTGTACCTTGTGCATATATATAAAAACCGAATCACATACAATCTCCTCGAACATAGTGCAACATCATAATCATAAAAACAATCAAACAAGCACACATGTACATGTAATTAATTGAAATAACAATCAACGTAATAAACATTTTATAATAATATGTAGTGCCCCTCCCCGATCAAACTCTGGTTAACCTAGTTTGACCATGGTTGACCTTACTAACAGTTTGCATGGATGGTTGGAACACCATGTAAATATGCTTTGATTCAATATGACAGACTATGTTAGATGGATAAATTAGTGAATGTTTACCTCTTGTGGATAATTAGACGTAATTTGCCTATGTATCATATATTTGTTAGGGGTTTGGGGTCTTATCTCGAACCCATCATAAGAATAACTTTCATCTCTGTTAAGGATTTATCTGCCAAGATAGAACCTTGATACATTATGGTAATGAGACTTTCGACCTATGATCTCCATGAGACTAGAGGATAAGATGTATTCCACATTATGATTGATTTCATACATAGGTTGAGGATGTAGTGATTAATTTATGCATGCCTTATGGATGATTGCCTTGTATGATTTCTATGATGATGCAGAGAGTTATGGAGTTTCTAGGGAAGAGTAATTGAGTTCTAATTATGTTGAGCTTTGATTTGGATTAAATGGTGAGATGTTGTGAATTGAATACTATGTGTCTAATTTGTATTTCCTTTCATATATTTATATATGCATGTGGTTTTGGACTACTAATGTTTGAAATGAGGTGTACAGAAAATTAATCCATGTGACCATGAAAATTATAAGGAGAACTAAGGCCAAACCTATGTGCGATAGGAAAGCCAAGGGTTGTCTATTTGGAGAGACAATACCTCGAATGTAATGTGCTTAAATTCGTAAAATTGAATTCTTGAACGAATGTTTGAATTTGTATTTGTTAATTCCTAAAAAGGACATGCCAAGTGTATTTTGTGATGTTTATTTTATGGCGTGACTTGACACTTGTGATGTGTTGTGAGTTGGAAAATGATATGTCCTTAGGAGGGAAATTGTGGAACTCAATGCATTTTCAAATATCTTGTTGTGGTCCCAAAAGATAACTTGGTTAGAGAGCCTTTAGTTTGGTCAAATCAAGTTTGACCAGTAGACAAACTTTAGGTGGTTTTTTTGGGGGTCAAACTAGTTCCTATGGTTGAGTTTAGGTCACTTTTGAAGGCCCACTTGATATACCTATGGGTAAGGGGCATTTTTAGATATGTGACCACTCACACGTGATTGTGGAGTCACTTCAAAAGTTGGTTTTCCAAGTTGGACGAAAATCAACTTTTAGAAGATTGACTCTTGGGTAGACAACCTTCCATTTTGGTGATTAGGTGCACTTACCCATCTTACAACCACCTTTTCAGTTTCCATTTCTAGAAACCATGTAAGAGGTTGGGAAGACCAACCTATGGGAACTCACATCCTTTCCATGGAAGTTGGAAAGTGTGAGGAGAGCCTACTTAGGGAAGAAATTCAAACTTGGGACTTTGATCACCCACTCTCCAATCTTGGAGACAAGTTTGAGTAGGATTTGAATTTTGAGAGTAGAATTTTGGCTAAGTAAGGAGATTGTAAGGGAATTGGGCAGATCTTCTACAATATACATACCCTAGCTGGAGTAAAGGTTGGTGCTATTTCTTCCATAGCATTAGTTGTATTCATGTTGTTGTATGTAAAATGTGATTTTGTTTATGAGTTGAATGTAAATCTATGTCTTTGAACTTATTTTTTGAAATGTGTTTTAGTTGATATCTTTTGGATTTCATTGTTTGTATGTTCTTGGGAGTTAAGACTAAACTCACCCTTGGGAGGGAAGAGTAGTCTTGGGGTGGAGGGTTCTTAGGACAGTCTAAGAGTGTAGAGTCTCTCTTCTAGGAAGAGACGGATAAACAAGGATCGTGAAATCCTTGCTGCTATTATTTTTGAATAAAATTGGGGGTCATAAGGGGATTTTTGACTTAAATCCTTTGGGGGTCATAAGGATTGTTTTTGGTCATATGAGAGACCAAGCGGATGGTTATTTTTTTTAGCCTTGTGAAGGCATTTGGTTATCAATGGTAAATGCAGTTATCCCCTTAGATATTTGGTCCACCTTCACCCACTGTTTTGAGTAACTTGGTGAGTATGTGCAAGACTTGGGTTGGGAGTTTATTGTGGAAATGTTTTCCTTGTAAAATATGGTTTCTTTTGTATTTGTGTTTTGAGTATGTGTGTAACTTGTTTGGTTCTTGGTTCTCCTAGCTCGGGGGTGGCCTCTAGTAGGCTTAGGTTGGGAGGCGAGCCTCAATGGTCACAACCAAAGCTTTATTTGCGGATCGACAACTTATCTAGAGGATGAAGAAAAGCTACTTTCCTAAACTTGTTGTTTAAGTGTGCTGCAAGTGCACTCCTTTGTTCATTTACAGATTTAGATCTTACTATTGTTTTTAGTCATTTTCAAAAGATGTAAAGGAGAAAAGATCCATCTATTTCCTTGTAATCAATGTAATAAAAAAAAGGAAGTGTATTTCTTCCCTTAGTTTATTCTATAACATGTAAAGATAGTTAAAGATGCATTTCTGTTTTCAGTTGTAATTCTATGATGAAGGAAAGAAATAAAATATTCAAAGATTTCTTTTATCAAAAGAAAAAGAAGCTTTCAAATACCATTTCCTATTTGCTATTGTAAAGTTCTGTTGTGGTTGTGAGATCATTTATTAATCTGAAAATAGTTGTAAATCTACTCTTGCAAAGAGAAAAGAAAAAGGAAATAGATTTACATCCATTTATATTCCTAGTTTTGAGTTGAAATTCGTTTGTTAATTAGTCAAAAGTTCAAATTTAAGCAATATATTAGCATTTCATTAGTTCACATAGAACTAGTAGTATTTAAATATGAAAATAAACCTTATTGACGCATTTCTAAAATTTATCCTGCAACTAGTTAATATGTTTTTTAAAAAGAAAGACGAAGATATCAAAACCAGATTGGAAAATAAATTATTTTTGCATGTTTGATCAAGTAAGATACAAATAAACACACACACACACACACACACACACACACACACACACACACACACACACACACACACACACACACACACACACACACACACACACACATGCATGCATTTCTCATGCACATTTCAAACTTGCAGATCTGGATTAAATACCCATTAAAATCTGAGTTTTAATATTCGCAAGTTTATATATATATATATATACATGTGTGTGTGTGTGTGTGTGTGTGTGTATATTAAATACCCATTAAAATCTGAGTTTTAATATTCGCAAGTTTATATATATATATATATATATATATATTACCCCTCCCCCCCCCCATATATATTACCCCTGCATTTTCTTTAAAATATATATATAAACATGCTGCATTTCGAAAACCCGAAATAATGGTTAATGTATTATATATATATATATATATATTACCCCTCCCCCCCCCCCCCATATATATTACCCCTGCATTTTCTTTAAAATATATATATAAACATGCTGCATTTCGAAAACCCGAAATAATGGTTAATGTATTATATATATATATATATATATATATTATTAATAAACTATACTTAAAAAAAATATTTAAAAAAAAAAATTAACTAAAGAAAAATGTTAGTCTATTGCGGGACGACGAGGAGGGGGAGTGGGGCTCAACCCCATCCCCACCGTTGTGGTGAGCGCCCCACATGGGTGGCGCGACCACCACTGTGGGTCACAACCCACATGGACGACGCAACCGTCGTTGTGGGATGCGATCCACAGGGGACGACACGGCTGCCACTATGGGCTGCGACCCACATGGACGACGCGATCGCTGCTGTGGCCCACGACCCACAAGGGACGATGTGGTCGTGACCCACAGGGATGGTTGTGGCCGCCTCTATGAGTTGCAAACCACAGGGTGGCTCGCCCCCCTGTTGATAACCTTGCACACTTTGGAAATCCGCCGCCATGGGTGGAAAACTCAACTCAACTCTGTGACATCTATCCACCCTACAAAACAAGTAACAAGAAAATAAAGCCCTAGCTATGGTTAGGGTTTGAAATAAATAAGAAGAGAGATTTTTATCATGGTTAAAAAAATAAAAGGGTTGAAAACCAAATAATAATAGTTTAATAAGTAGGGTTTTCATTTTGAAATAACGTTATATGGGGAGAAACCCCATTTCAAATAAAGTAATTTTATAATACCTTATGGTGTTTTGTTTTAATATAAGAGGGTGTTCTTTTAGGAGGATTTTGGTGTTGAGTGTTAATGCATAACTGTATAAATGAAGTTTATATTTTCTTGTTTAATTATATATATATATATATATATATATATATATATATATATATATATATATATATATATATATATATATATATATATATATATATATGGGTTATTTATATTTTTAATTAATATTAATACAAAGGGGGATTGTATTTATTCGAAATCATAATAAATTAATATTAATATAAGGGGGGTTATATTAATATTAATATGTTTGGATTGGGTAAATCACAATAAAAGAATATACATAACTATAAAGTTATAATGGTAATATTAGAGTTATTTTAATTAACTCTAAAATGAAAATGGACTTAATTAATTATTGCAAAAAGGGAATGAATTATTAATGTTAGAATAAATCATATTTTAAGGGAGTGGAGACTATAACAAACACTTAGATGTAATTTAATAAATAGTTTAATTTAATCAAAATTATGGTATCATTGTCAAGACTAGGGGTGGTATCTTTAAAGAACTATCCCTATTGAGTGGACATTAGAGAGAAGACTTGGGGGTTGTGTTTTATGCTCATGTTACCCCTCCAGTCTTGGTTTATTAAAACATTGTAACCCATTCATTATATATTGTTCAAATTGACATTTGAGAAATCAAATTAGTGATACTAAGAGAACTTTCACATCTAACTTTACGTGGATCACAAGTAATTTAGCGTTATTTAAAAAAAATTGTTGTGGCATTCTTGCCCAAAAGTTTGGGCATCACATAATATTATTAGTGTCTCATAAAGTGCATCCAATAGTGATGGCAATACAAAAAAGAGTGGTGATACAAATAATATCGAATCACATATATAGGTATAGTTGTACGGATCATGTCTCAAAATATACACGATAGAATGCAAATGCGAGAGGCATTACAAAAGCCTACATTAAGTATACTTAGTCAATGATAAGGTGACATGAGAAACTCGAGAATAGAACAAAGGAAGAGGATATAAATAAGATTCATTAAATATTATCTCAGCATACATGCAACATAAGCTTTAATAAATTGATGAAGATAAAATACTAAAAGAATAGTTCCATACCATTTTCATTTCTATCTAGTGTCTCGATGCTTCAAATAATGATTTTATTTGTGGAGAATGTGTTGTACTTTCTCTTTTATTGATCATAGAATAGAAAAACTTGTTTGAATGAAATAAAAGGTACCAAATCATCATTTCCTTCCTCTACACAATCATTAGAAAATCAAATTTTTGAGTTGGTTGTATCAAAGGAAAATAAAGTCTTATTTGTGGAAAGTGATGCTATGCCTTATAATAAAATATAAATATATATGAAGTATTCTTATGTCTTGAGTTAGCATGAAAATCTTCATCTCAAAGGTTGCACACAATGTATTATAACATTAAGAATCACCTCATGTACAAAATGATGATAGTGGTAGAGACAGAAGAAATTATCTAAAAAAATGATAAAAAAAATAGAGCGGAGGAAGGGGAGCTGGACTTGGACGAGAAAAAAATTTCAAACCTTGTCTCAGGCAAGGACTTAGTACAGTGACAGAGAATGGAGCAGTTTCAGAGGCCAACATGAAAATCACTTTTATGGTTTTCGTCAACATCTGTCACCAAAAGATTACCGACAAGGAGCAAGTAGAGCCAAGGGTCCGCACCATCTATCATCAAATAACTTCCACCCTTATAAGCGGTTGTCTAAGGAAAAATAACTAGTTTTCGACATATGCGAGGAGGATTGGCCCCCTATTTCAAAACAACCACATAGAAATTCAGGATTCTTAGATAAACTACGATTTCGGGCAGAGTCGGATTTGAAATACAGAAACCCTAACGAGTTTCTTCTAAAAGGGCCTTCTTGGCCTCCCCTCTCATGCCCTAACTACATTCCTCTACAAAATCCGGTTCCCTCTTGGCCTAACTCTATTCCTCTGCAAAAACCTAGTTTTCTGACATATCCAAATAATATCCCTCTGCATGATAATGATATACCTTAGGCATCTTCTTCTAACCTTAGACCGCCCTTCAAACCAAATCATACAAAGAATTTGCGGAAGTCAGATATTGAGGGCTTCAAGAGGGTGCCTCACGATTCATTCAAAGTTTGGAGGAAGAAGCTACATGGTAATGAGGTGCCTCACAAGAAAGATGCTTTCATGGCGGAAAATGTCAGGCAAAAGGTTGCTTGCTCAATTACGCTCCCTGAACATCTACTTTTGCCGCAAGTCTCCCATATTAAAGAAGGGTTCTTATTGGTAATTTTTGGAAGTCCTCTCCATCATCCTCTGAATTAAATGATTGGGGTTAAAAATATTAGGTAAGAGTTAAAGATATTTTTTATACTGATAATGGTCCTGAGTTCTTCATTGCAATTTTTGAGTCAAAATAGAATAGAGATAAGATTCACCGATTTAAAGGTTGGTTTTGCAAGGGATTTGGTTTATTTACTATCCCATGGTTTCCTAATTTTAAAACAGACTTAAACATATGCAAGTTTGCCCCTTTTTGGGTTTCTTTTCCCGCTCTCCCTCTAGAATACAAAGATCTGGAATTAATTGAACTTTTTTCAAATCAGATGGGCATTTTCGTAAAGCATGACCTTATATCTTTTGAGATGACCCATCTTCCTATTCGAGTGTGTTTATTGTTGGATCTATCCAAGGATTTTCTAGATTCAATCTCTATTGCTTCGAAATATGGTTGTTGGGAGCAAATAGTGTCTATATAGGATTTGGTGGTTGTTGACTGTCATTCAGATTTTTTGGGTCACTTTAACTTTCAAAGTCAAGGTCCATCTTATTCAGAGATTAAGGTGTGTGATGACCATTCTTATGACCCTTCAACATGTTCTTTAAAAATTCATGGAAACATTGTGAACTTAATTCACATATGGCTGGCTATCAAGGGTTTTCCATTAATAAATCATAACATACTTTCCTTCTCTTTCTCAAGTCATTGGTGGAATTCTTTGTTTCCTTGGTAAACTCATCTCAGATGAATAAATCTATCCAATATTTAGCTCCCTCTGAGATCTCTGATTGGAATTATCCCAAGTTTAGTATAACTACGAAAGTTTTCCAAATGATAAAAGAGGGTTTTTTTTCACATGCCAACCTTTTTGAGCCCTAAAAAAGAGAGAATGGCTTTCTTTGAAAACCTAGTATATGAGATTGTTCATAACAAGTTACCAATTCATATTCTGAATGACTTTCATTCATATAGTCATAAACAATATTCCTACCTTCAATTGTACCAACACCTAGCTCCCGAAAATCCTCCAGATGATCTGGAGTTAATGGCTGATTATTTGCTTCGACCTGTAGGATCCCAACTTTTTGATGAAATTTCAAATGAGATTTTGCATGAGATGTTCCTGAAGTCCACCGTCTTAATGAAATTTCAGGAAAGTATTATGACACACAAATTGAAATGGAGTGTCATCAGAACAATGATATGCCCCCTGATTTTGTTATTGTTAATGGTTTTCCACTTGTTAACAAGGGATCACAAACTTCTAATTTACTTGATCATGATGAAGCTGATAATATTCATCATTCCTGTTGTCAATCACCATTTGCATCTAAACCCCAAGAGGACGAGAATTCCAATAATCAGGATCTTGATGCTTCAAAACATATTGAATCATCCTTTGATTTCTCACAGACCCTGTCCATCTCCCAATCTCCAACTTCTCAGGATCATGTAAAGAATTGTCCAAAGCCTAGAGGGAGATAAACAACTGTAGCTAAACTTAAAGAGGAGATTGAGGCTGGAATCCAATCCACCTTAGATGGGAAATTTTCAGTTACAAAAAGACCGAGGAGAGCATGTCGCTCCCCTCGACAACAATTAAGATCATCTCTTGTAATGTCAGAGGCATTAATGCCTTTGACAAGAGAAACCGAGTCAAGCACCAGCTTGACTCTTTAGGTGCAGATATTATACTAATACAGGAGACAAAATTATCATTAGATACTTTTCAATCAACTATTTCTAAATGGTCTAAATGAAAAGCTTCTCATGTTGCAGCTATAGGGGCATCTGGAGATCTATTAGTTTTATGGAATCCAAAGAAGTTAAATGTAGAGATTGTTGGTGAAAACAATAATTGGCAAATGATGAATGTTGAGTGTTTTGATCTCTCTTTTAAAATCATAAATTTGTATGTTACTACAGAGACCCATGAGAAAAAGAGGGTTTGGGACTCTTTTCAAGAGAAATTAAGAGGTATTGCCCCCCCATAGAAGTCCATTGATGACTTTGTAAGTTTCATTTCTGGCAATGCTTTACAAGATATAGTCCCTCAGAAAGGCTTGTTTACTTGGACAAATAAGAGAATAGATTTCACACAAATTGCTGAGAGATTAGATAGATTCCTTATCTCTCAAAATTTGTTTCTTAAATTTTTTAAAATTGAAACGAACATTTTACCTTTTATCTGCTCAGATCACTTTGCTATTTCATTCTCCATTTCTTCAACCTCTCAAATGCCTTCTCACTGACCAACTTTTAAGTTTGTGAGAATGTGGTTCAGGCATCCACATTTCCTCCCTCTATTGAGACAGTGGTGGGTGAGTGCTCCACGTTTCATTGGATCTAGGATGTATCAATTTTTCAAGAAATTGCAGTATGTTAAAGCACAAATTAAACTTTGGAATGTGTTCTCATTCAAAAATATTTTTTTGGAAAAAGAATCAGTTACAAAAGAACTTAATGATATTCATCAGCATATAATTCTGAATGGTATGAATGCTTCCACTTATGATAAGCAAAGAGATTTACAATCCAAATGGGAAGAACTTAGCAAAAGAGAAGAAATCTATTGGAGACAAAAATCTAGAGAACTTTGGTTGAAAGAAGGGGATAGGAACACAAAAAAAATCCATGCATCTGCGAAAGCAAAAAGAGCAGCAACTACTATTTTTTCAATTAATGATGCTAAGACAGGTAAAGTCCTTACTAATGCGAAGGAGATTCGGGATGAAGGAGTTAGATTTTTCAAGTCCTTATTAGCTCCACTTTCCTCTGCAAATGCTAATAATGCCAATATTAATGATCAAGAAGTCTTAGCTCTCATTCCTCTTTTAGTATCACAACAAGATAATGATATTCTTATGAAACCCTTCACTTTAGAAGAAGTGTATAAGCTAGTTTTTTCACTATCTCTAGACAAAGATCTGGGGCCTGATGAATTCATGACCCTTTTCTTTCAAAATGTTGGGATGTAATTTGTGTTGATCCGGTGGCTGTTATGGAAGAATCAAGAAGAACCTCTTCAATTTTAAAAATGTTCAATACCACAAATATTGCAATCATTCCCAAAGTTAAGGATCAAAAGACTTTTGCAGAATTCGGGCCTATTTCACTATGCAACACTATTTATAAAATCACCACTAAGGCCATTTATCTCAGATTGCTCTATCTAATTCCAAAAATTATATCTCTGGAATAAGGAGGCTTCGTTCTTGGAAGGGAAACTTTTGAAGGTGCTTTAGTTGCTCATGAAGTCCTGGACTCAATTCATTCATCTCAATTGCCTTCTTTTATTGTTAAACTTGACATGATGAAATAATGTGATAAGGTGGATTGGAATTTATTCTTGAAAGTACTTCACAAATTTGGTTTCTCAGATAAATGATGTAGATGGATCAAGGCATGCGTTTCAGGAGCAACTTTTTCAGTCATCATCAATGGGTCCCCAATGGGGTTTTTTTCAGGGACTCAAGGCCTTAGACAAGGGGATCCTTTATCCCCTTTTCTATTCATAATCATGGCTGAAGCCTTTAGCAGATTGATCATCTCTAAGAATGTCAATGGAAATTGGCAGGGGATCCTAATTCCAAGAACTAATATTGCTGTCACTCATACTTTATTTGCAGATGACACCCTTCTTTATGGTAAATCATCTATCTCTGAAGCTAAGCATATGAAACAATCCTTGGAAGCTTATTTGTCAGTTTCAAATTAGAAGATTAATGCACACAAATCCAAAATATTCATATTCAATACAAGGTTGGCTATAAGAAACCACCTCTCAAAAAATTGTATAAAATCTTGACGAATATTTAATTTTTTTAAAAGAAAATAATAATTTTAATTGGCGAATCTTTCTTTTTTTAATAAAAAATATTAATTTTATTGGCGATTTTTTTATATCAATTTTTTTTGGTAAAATTTTTTGGCGAATATTGGAAAATAATAAGAGTATGCATTAATTACTATATTAAATCTTTTCAATTAAAAAAAATAGTTTTTAATAGAAAAGTAGAGGCCTGAAGGTGGAAATCATTGATGAGTTTAAGGGGTAGACTCTACTTTATTTAGTTTCTACCATTAATTTAAAATACTCTAATACCCCTCTTTTTATTTTGTGAGATAAAACGTACCAACAATTTGTAACACTCATGAGGCCAAAAAATTCTTTTAGACCATTGATTTTCATTGTGGTCAACAATTCAAGAGAAATTTCAACTCCCACGAGCATTACAACTTGTTGGTATAATCTACCTCATGGAATACAGTGAAGGTTACTAGATTATATTATAAATCAATGTTGACAACTAAAGATTTTTTTTGATTAAGGTAAAAACAGGTTTTGAAGGGGCCCCGAAACCCTTTTACAAAAGATCCTTACAAGAGAAAAGCATTAAGAAACCAAAAGGAACATACATAGGAAAAACCAGCATAGCAGCTATAAAAAACTAGCAAAAAAGCCCCCCAAAACTAGCGACAACCAGCCAAACCAGACAAAGCACAGAAAAGGAACTAATTTATATTTTTTAGGGCATTAGCCAAGTTATTGCTAATCCCATACAGTTCTTTGATATTATCCCTAAGATTAGGGATTTCCTTAGCAGAAGCCACAACTGCTTTCTTCAAGCTTGCCCTAGTTCTCTTTGCCACTCCACCAGGAGTAGAATCCCCGATCCCAGTCTCGATAGAATCTTCATCAATGTCGAGGTCCACCACCAGTTTGGGAGAGCTGGAGCTTTCAAGGACCTTAGAAATTTCCTCTAGGTTCTTTGTAACAACAGTCAAGATGTTCGAAATCATCCCCAACAGGTTTTTCATTGCCACTTTACCTTCTTCCAGATTGTCAATCTAAGCTTCCATCTTCTTAGCTTTTTTCTCCATGTCCTTCTTCCAATGCTTCTGGTTCCTATCATCTTCCTTCCTTTTCTCATCCATCTGCTTACCATTTTTTTCCATATTCTTCAAAAATTCATATGTTCACCTATCAAAACCCAATCTAGCCTTGGTAAGGTTTTTGAGGTTATCTAGGAATAACCCTTCTCCAACACCCTCCTTATCTTTACTCAGACTATCCTTAGCCATTTCCTTCTCGGGTTCCTTATTCTTCTCCCTCTTAGAATCTATTTCTTTTTCCTCATTAACCTTATCATCCTTCTCCACCATAGGCTGGCTGTTGACATTGCCAAGGCTAGCACTATGAGTTGGGATATCTTGGTCAGACACATCCTTAGCTTCATCTTCCTCGGCTCCCACATCCTCATCTTTCCAACTTTCCTCACCTCCAGACTCATCCGTATCCATTTTACTGCCATCTTTTCTGGTTTCCTCTGTGTCATTCTTGTCCTCTTGGGTTTTCATCCCAGTAGCACTCTTTCTCTTTTTGCTTTGAGTCGAATCTTCCTTGTTGGGTCCGCCTTCCTCCAGCTTTCTCTTGCCTTTCCCTGGAGAAGTAGTCAATCTCTTGTTTTCCTGAATGGCAAGGATTTTGCAGTGCTCACAAATGAGCAGAATGAGGCCACAATGAAGCACCGGGTTCAAAGGATTCTTGTTGTGTTTGTTGAGAGACCTCGACAAAGACTTGAAGAGGTAGTAGGGCAGGGAAACCCTTTTCTCATGCCTAAAGTGGTTTAATAGCACAAAATGGTAAGTATGGGCCCTAGTAAAATGACCCTCCACTGTTATGTATTCCATGATAGCATTCAACACATAGCCCCAAATTTTTTTGATGTTGGAGGCATCATAATAACCCACCGTGGCTTTACCTATTTTATCCCTCTCCTTCTCCTTATGCGGAAAAATTTTAACCGCGTTATTGGAAACTTTAAGATCTCTAAAAAAATTGAGACTTGAGTGGGGCATACTTGTTACAGTCGCAATGAGACCCGCGTCCAATTTGAACCTCACACCATGGATTTTAAAAGACCCATTACTCCAATTTTTAGTAATTTTGGAGACTGCAAGATTGTTGATATAACCCTAAAGTAACTAATAATTATGATATATTATTGGCGAACTAATTTAGATTTCTACAATAAACTATAAAATGTTCGCGAATCTGATCCAATCATGTATCGAATATTGTGGCGAATCTTTGAGTTAAAAAAATTAATAAAATAAATTCTTTGGCGATTTAAATGACACTAAAATAAAAATTTGTAAAAATTTGGCGATTCAAGTCACCTTAAAAGTTGAACTTATTAGCCAAATTTTGATTTGCAAATTCAAAAAATAGTCAATTGGCGAATATTAGCCACTAAAAATTTCACTGGTTTTAAGGTTGAGGAACTTCCCTGCACCTATTGAGGCATCCCTTTCTTTATGGGAGCTAATAGGTCTTCTTACTGGAAAAATGTCATAGATAGAATTAAAGATAGAATTGCAGCATGGAAAGTTAGATGGATCTCTCTTTTAGGCAGAATGCTCATTAAAACCGTCCTAACTGCAATCCCTAATTATTACATCTCTGTGCTTAAGGATCCTAAATTTATCAGAACTCAGATAGAGAAAATTATTAGAGAATTTCTCTGGAAAGGAAACTTATCTCAAGGAAACAAGACTCCTCTTGCTTCTCTTTCCAACATGTCGAATGATAAGGTCTCGGGAGGGGTAGGTCTACATGATGTTTCTAAATGAAATTTGGCTTTTGGAGGTAAGCTGGTCTTGAAAATGTATGCTAAACCTAACACAAAATGGTGTCAAATTATGCAAGAGAAATACCTTGACTCTTCACATCTCAATAGAATCTTTACAATTATAATTCTCCTAAAGGTTCTGCTATGTGGGACTTCTTGATGCTATCCAGAGAAGTGATCACATCTTATATCTTCTGGCAAGTGGTGAATCAATCCTTTTCTGGAATGATTCCTGGAATGGGTATACTCCATTATCCCAACTGCATATTTTACAAGGTGTAATTTCATTTGCTATTCAAAAGTGGGGAGATAAACTTATTGATTATGTAGATGCAGTTGAGTTATATTCAGGTAAGGTAATTTGGATATATTTTTCTGAAATAATTGATGATAACAATGCTTTGGGATTAGTCCTTGAATCTTTAGCTCATCGAGTAATTTTTTTATCTAATAAGGAAGATAAAGTGATTTGGGCTCCTTCTAAAGATGGTTCTTATTCAATTAAGCTTGGTTATAAAGCTCTTCAACAAAAGGTGACTCAAAAAATTAAACAAAGGCCTTTCTTCTTTTGTTGGAACATTATAATATTACCAAAAGCAGGATGCTTCTCATGGTTGGCCCTTCAGAAAAAATTCTTACTAGTGACAAATTGCATAAATTACAGATTGCTCAGCCTTTTTTGTGTGTTTTATGTGGCCAAGCCAATGAGGATGTTGATCATTTGTTTCTCCAATGCAACTTTTCTTGTCAATGTTGTTGTTTCATCTTGAAAAAATTGAGTCTCTCTATGCCTCTTCCAAATTCCCTCTAGGAATTATTTCAATCATGGCTAATTTTATTTAGATCCTCTTCTTTTTCTTGCATCTAGTGGGTTATTCCAGCAACAGTTCTATGGTCAGTGTGGTGGGAGAGGAACAAAAGAATATTCAGGAATAAGTCATCTTCTATTGAATCCTTTTTTGAAACTTTAGAATTAACAATTTCAGAACTGGTTAACTCTTATGTGCAGAAGCATGTTTGTTCTCTATTCACTTCATGGGATGAAAATATTCTTAAGGAATGGAAACAAGTTGTTTTTCCCATTTCCACTAAAATAAAATTTACAAGGTCTCTATTATCTGGCAACTTCCTTAGACTAACTTTGTTAAAATCAATTTTGATGACTCTTCATGAGGGAACCCAGGTATTTCAGGTGCTGGATCTTGCATTAGGGACGATAAAGGGATACTAAGAGCCTATAAATCATCTACATTGCCTCCAGGTACTAATCATTTGGTCGAATCTCAGGCTTTACTTCAAGGGTTGATTCTAGCCAAACAAATGGGATACTCTAAAATTAATGTTGAGGGGGATTCCTCTATTATTACTACTACTTGTAAGTGAAGGAATTATTTTGATTGGCACATTCATTATGTTTTTACTCAAGTTTGGAATTTATTAGACCCTTTTGAAGAAGTTCATTTGTCACACACATATAGGGAAGGAAATAGGCTCGCGGATAGACCAGCCAACTTGGGTTGCGATGGTGTAGTTGCTGACTCAATAAAAGATGGGTTTAATTTAAACTTTATCCTTTCTTACTTAGATGATACTATAAAGTTGGATTTTGTCCTTGCAGGAAAAGCTTAGCCGCTAAAAGAATACACTAATCATTATTTCAAGTTCTTTGGTTTGCATTGATATGAATTTTTTGCAGGAAATATACTACGCGTATCGGGATATTATACATAAATCATATGGTCGCATGTGCAAATAGTTATTAATTGGCCTGTTGGCGGCAACTCCCATGGTAAAAATCTTGATTTTTTATCCTCAAGCATGCAAAAACATAACTCCATGTGCTAGTATTTACTGCCCTCAAAATCCAAGGCTTGTGCAGACAAATTGCTGTTATTTATCTTCTCCATCAATTTATTGGCAGTTTTATCCCAGTTTCAATCGACGAGTTTTTCTTTTGGCAAGTTAATGTTTTCTTAATGCAACTAGATAGGGACATCAAAGCGATGAGAAATATGCAGAATTATCCAATATGTCATACATGTCATAGAGAACACATTGAATACATGCCTTGAAATTATAGGGTTAACATTTCTATGCAACAATGGGAGCAACCTTTTTCCGAACATATAACAGATGAACATCTTGGCTCAGTTTTTCTTTCTCGTAGTTATCAGGTGCGTAAGAGTATTAAAGGATTATCGGTGAGCATTTTTTGTTTCCCCAATCAAGGAGAACCATATTTCCCTCTCAATTGGTGTCAATTTTTCTTTCTAATGCTCTCGACCTTCTTCAATCCATGCCTCTTCTGGAGATTATCACTGCTAAAGTGATTAGAGTTGTTTTCCTTCCAGACAATAAGATTTTGCTTGCAATGTAGAGGTATGACTTATGGGATGGTGAAACTTACATAGGTGGTATTTTCCTGTGACAATTCCTCCTTAATAGGCATGTTTTCCTTTCAATTTATGACAACGTCAAATACTCTTTGGAAATGCAAAATTATGCTTTTATTCAGAGGGTTTTAGATAGACATTATAGGGATATTGGGCATGAAATGATGGTTCAAATTAAACAAAAAGTTAATGCCCATCTTATTCTCCTTCATACTCCTCTTGTTGATACAAGAGATCCAAATGCTCAACCGACTCTGCATAATCCCGTTCCAGACCTCAATATTCCTCCTCCGCATGGCCATATTCTGGATGGTGGTGAAATTGGTTCTACTTCATTGCAGTTGGTCACTGGTGGTATGATTTTACCTGTTGATCTACACGATGAATTAGAGAGGTATCCAGTGGTTATGGAAGAATAAATATCTGAAGGGCTCTAGTTTAAAATTTTGCTATGATAGAAATTTGATGGTGCCTTCAGCGAGTTTTGGCATTTTTGATTAGCTGGCCTTCGAAAGTTTTTTGCAACCAATATCTGTCGGCATCACTTGGGCTTTCTTGGCATTTTATGATAGTGACTGATTATCATCTTTGTAAAAGGGTCATTGGCCTTGCTTTGGGAATGATCCTTCATTATATCTAGTTTCGGTTTTTAGATTTTAGGATATAGGCTTTAGTCCTTAGTTTTTAAGGTCTCTATTGTGTTGAGTCGAGTTATAACCAAAGGTTTTCTCCCCTGGCTCTTTCCTACCGGTATGCTCATCGAGCCAAGTTTTTTGTAACTTTTTAATTATATTAATATATATAAGTGGTCTCCCTCTTTTGCCAAAAAGAAAAAAAGAATTGCACATTTTTAATTGATACGTGAGTTGAATACGAAAAGTATTAATTTTAATCAATTAAATAAGGTTCAAGAGAATGTATTTCTTTATGCTAAAATAGTTTCTAGTTTTCTTGTTTATAGCCATGAACCCTTTCTAGAAAAAGGTCATCCATTTAGAGAGTTCTTGAGGTGGTTGGACTAATTAAAGAAAAAAAAAAGATAAAAAGAAAAAAATAAAGGTAGAGATTCTTCCCACAAATGAATTTGTATTTGATGAAATATTTTTGTGATCAAGAAACTAAAATATGTGAGATGAGTCAAAACATATCTTTACCCTAGAATAAATAGAGTTGAGATATGAAAATGAAGGATTCAATATTGATTCTTCTAAAATTTCTTCTCCTCTTGGGTGTTAGTCTGAGTCGAGACATGAAAATGATGGATCATCCTTTGATAATATGAAGAAAAGTGCATTTTTTATCATCTTGAAATATTCATATTCAATGTGCATAACTCTTTCTTCCTTTACTTCATCTCTATTTTGTTGACACATACAATAATTAAAAATCAATATAACATCTTTTATTATAATTTTATTTATTTATTTACAACTTGTATGTTGGATTTGGATAAAACACCAAGGTCCCACAACATCATCTATGATACATTTTGAAGTTGAGAGAAAGTATTTCCCTTCCACTTTACACCCTTCATCTTTTTTTATTGTTACAATACTTCACATAATAATAAATATCATATAATGATATGGAAAAAAATGTATGCGTTAACCCATCTCTACTATTATCATTTTTATTCCTCAAACTATAATCAAAGAAATAATTAAGTATTTTACCTTCAATTACTGATTTGCATGTTTCTAAGAGATTTGTATTAGCACCACTAACCATGACATTCCCATCAATAGTATTATTAACAAAATTTCTATTTTGGAGATCAACCTCATATGGTGATGAATCAATTTGTGTAATATCGGTAGGTATTATAACATAATTTTCCATTTTGGACTCTTTGCATTAAAAAGGTAATTTATTATTGAATTCAATTTTACAGTTATTTTTCTATCATATAAACTTATAAATCAAAAAATATATTTTTTATAAATAAAGATCCATACCTTTCATTTGCATAGTGGAATCCTCTAGGATTTGCAAATTTGATTTTTCTTCTTTCTCATGGTGAATTGGCTAAACATCTTCCTTATATTCTTCTTGCAATATTATTTTCTTTGGTTGATGTTTGTCATTTCTTCCTCAAAATATTCTATTAGAATAAATTTTTCCTATCACCTCTAAAAAGTCACAAAATGACAAGTTTTCCTTAACGTCTTCAAGTATCCCTATATTCTTCATTCAGACTAAAATTATTATAACTTGGAGGCTCTATTTCTCCTTCTTCTTCTTCTCATAAGAACATGGGTCTAATAGGCTTCAAAAATTCTCTCACGATTTAACAATTTAATTTACCCTAGAGACTACAGTTGGTAAGATCAAGGCTTTGATAGCAATATAATATTCTAAATAGAATATTTTTCTAAATTAAATAGAATATTTTTCTTAATTACTTACATCAACATAGGATGCAACAAATATGAAGAAAACATATGATTCTCAAACTCTGTTGAAGTTATTTTCAACATGAACTACAATTTCTACACAAATTTGTAAGCTAGTCATCAGTGCAATTACATCAAATGACCCAAAAAATTATTGCAACTTATATTTATATGAATCTATTTTAATATAAAATTATATTATAGAAATATAAAGATATATTTTGGAACATAAACAACTTATACAAAAATTAGGTGAAATAAAAATTGCATATTTTAATAGTACATGTAGATTTCTCTACAACAGTTGGTTTTGCAACCCCTTTTAAATTTTATGAACAATGGAATCCTTCTTCCATTCATACATGATGCATGGTGGGTCTCATTACCACTTGGTGAATAGTTATATTCCTTTCAGAGTTCAGGCTCATTTTAGCTAAGTCCTCGCTCATTTAGCATGTGTGGCACCTATAGAGAATTCAAGTCATACCATGAAGCCTCTTCAAAGAAACCTCGTTCACTCACCACATGTCACATCCACATAAGGGTTTACCCAAAAGGCCCAAAAATGTTAAAATAAGCCCCACGCATCCTCCATGTATGCTGATCATAATCCCACTTCAGTGGGTAATGGTTCTTGGCTGTTAGGATCACGACAACATGAAGAATGAATGGTGGAAATAGTTTGGAAAAGATGCACATGTTGGTAGTGGGCCAGCGTCCCTCACGAGGATTCACGACATGGTTTAACAACTCCTGTGGATTATGTAAGTCTAGTGGTTGTATCGGTCATTGACAGGTTGATCTTTTGGTGCAAAGACAACCCTAGCTTGTAACAAGTGGTATCCGAGCTTGGTCATGGTTTGAATCACGCAGGCTGCAATGAGTGATGCTGGGAGGGGGATTGTTGGCAGTGGGCTAGTGTCCCTCATGAGGATTCATGATACGGTTTAACATCCTCCTATGGATTCTATAAGTCTAGTGGTTGTATCGAGCATTGATAGGTTGATCTTTTGGTGCAACGACAACCCTAGTTGGTAACATCACATGCATGAACTCAAAAAGTTTTAAGGGTTTTGGAATTGATAAAATCATGAGATGGTAGAAGCAATTACACTGGCCCCTAATCATGATCAAAGCACATGTGCTCTCCATACCAACAATCAAGGGAGAATCCATAGCTAAAAACTCTCCAAAACAGAGGCAGCTGGCATGACCATTATGGCCTCACCTCTGCAAAGTTTTTCATGCCTAGTGGTGATGCTTTTTTGAAATAATTATAAAGGCCAAAGGGGAATAGAAAAAGGGGAGGCTCGATCTTTGAGAATTTTAGAATTTTTTCATGAGATACTATTTCATTGACTCAAAGGAATGGTCTCAAAACTCCTTTGAATGTAACAGTTTTAGAAGAGAAAATAATAGTTTATTTTCTTGCATGAATCATAATTTATATTGGAGCCAACATTATTTGTAAATTGATAGACTATGCCTTTGTCACATTTTTGTCACAATGAATGATACTCTATGACATTTCATGAATGTATGATTGTTTTTCTTAACGAATTCTCTATTTCTAGTTCCTTTGTTTATTAAGTATGGATCATGTATATTTACTCTTTCATTTTTATGAAGAATGGTTATGGATGACATTTGTTTCGCAAGGCATAAAGGGATATGATCTTTCAGGGTAGCTAAGTTATTAATTTTGTTTGGCCTTTACAGATGCTTCCAATAAGAAGATTTGAAAGTTATGGCTTATATCTACATTACTTTTTTCATTCCATTCTCCTCCCAATAATGAAGAGTCTGTGGTGTAATGTGTCTGATATGCAAAATAGATAACTCCAGTAGAATGTCATTCATAGAAAACTTCAAGTGCTTTGTAAAAGCTTTGCATTCATTGAGGGTTCCTTTCCTCAAAGTCTTTCGGTTTGGACATTGGTTTCCCTCTCCCTTTCCTAAACCCCTTTTCAATCAAGGATCTGACTTCTAAAATCTTGGAGGTTGTTCCACAAGTTGCATTTGGTCCCATGCCTAAGGAACTTCTCGAAGAATTGCCCTTTAGATTTGGCAAAAACCTGTTTTTTGACAATAACAATACATTTCCAAACTTCACCCATAAAATGTAAAAGAAAGCTATAAAAAAAAGAACTGAATCATGATTCTAGAAACAAAAAAATATATTCACACACAACACCCATATCAAACTAGAACAAAACAAACCTGGACCTTCACACACAACACGATACTAAAACTAGTTTAATTGCATCATTCGTTTAAGCTCTATCACAATATTTGAATGAGAATACCCTCATGAATCAAACATGGTTTGTCCTTTGACTCCTAAAACTCATTAGTTTCATCTAAACACCCCTCTTAAAAAAAAATTGTAATATTATTTTCCGTTCGAAGAAGCTCAACATTTTTATCGTTACAAAATTCCTTGATAAAAATTGGACACTAACACTATTTATGCAAGCTGCAATTAAATTTTCTATTAATAATTATTTATCACCTGAACTTAGAGGTTACAAACCTCCTTATAAGAAACACCATGCCTCAACTATTTCTTTAAATAATAAAATTTATTTAATATTTAAGTCCATTGATATTCTTCGAAAGAATAAATTATCATGGGCTTGAGAAGTAAATATTAAATAAACTATTTTATTAAGTCTTGCCTTAATCCTTAGAAAAATATTGGAATGAACGTTTTGTGCATGGAATTAAATTAATTAGAATTGGATATGACATTTTTTTATTAATTCTCGCCTTAGTCCATGAAAAGATATTGGAATTAACATTTTGTACATGAAATTAAATTAATTAAAAATGGGATATGACAAGGTTAAGGCCTCTAAATAAAAATCAGAAGTCTCCTTGTACTCTTCTGTAGCCACTTTGCTAGCAATAGTTGTTAGAAAAACATTAATCCAATAATATTTTTTCAACTATTATTTACATGTATGATTACATATATCAAAACTTTTAGAATTATATTTTTTTAATAATGCAAAAGTTAGATGATTTCCCTAAAATTATAGAAATGTATATTCTTACTCCCTTTAGAACATGTTTGCGACATATTATATGCAAGGAAGGAAATATGACATATTATTTGCAAGGAAGGAATTATGACATATTATATGCAAGGAAGGAATTATGTTCAGCCCCCCTGAAAATAAAAAATAGTATTAAATCTCTCTACATTATATAGCAAAAATGAGGCAAGAAAATTCATAGGATTTATAGGCTATCATAGAAATTTTATCAAAAAAAGAAGAAGAAGCATGTGTCAATGTATAGAATGTATAGCCTAATAGAAGACTGGTTGAAGAAGAAAATAATAAGAAATTTGCTAGAGTTAGACATATTAGGAAGTATTTGATATATAATGCATCAATTCTAATCTTTGTAGACTATAAATAGCCTATTATGAATTGTTTGATATATTATATTGAAGAGCAAGATAAATAATGCATCAATTCTAATCTTTCTAGACTATAATAGCCTTTTAATGTGTGTAGATGCATTTGAATATCCAATAGGAGTAGGATTTCTATAATGTCCCTCCTACACTCAAATTGTGATTTATGCTTTGATAGACTTATTTATACTCATGGTTGATATTTTGATGACATTTGGTTGACACTTATGATCTTATTTAGACTCTAGATTCTTATTGATGATGATGGATATTTGATATGACACATGGTGTTGGATGACTTATATGATTGGTGATGTATTTTGGATTACTTGACGGATGGATTTACGTTGGATGGATTATATGCACTTGACATTATTATGTGGACTATATGATTTATGATGTTATGATAGTTATAACCCCTATTTTGTGGTTATGGTTTCATGCGATGAATTGATGTTGATCTTGTGTGACTGTCTTCATGGAAGGGATGATGCCTTATCACTCATTACGAGCATGATATGGTGTTGTGATTCTCTTTCCACTTGCTTTTTTATCATGATGTATATATGTTGTATATGTATTGTATTGTGTTTTAGTGTTGGTTGCAGGATTGCAGGTACCAGACATCGAATCCACTTGGCCTCATAGGTGCGAGCGTGTCCTATCCCAATGGCAAGCTGTTGTAGATGGCATGTGTTTCCCAGTCATACTCTAGGCTTAGTTGCTCACCTTGTTAGTTGTGTCATGGTGTAAGTGGTGGTTAGAGTCTTGTGTTGATGTTGACCCTTTTGTCGAGTTACTTGAGGTGATGTGAGTTCATGTTTATTATTTAATTATTAATTGAATTAATGTAATTTATTAATGTTCAAATCAATTTATCATATAGTATAGGTATTTAATTATTTGGATTCCTTATTATTGAGGCTTTATTAATGTTATTGAGCTTGGTTTATTTGATTTATTGTTTAATTGATTTGTATTATTTATTTATTGTTTATTGTTTTATTATTTATTTATTTAATGTTTAATTTATTATTTACTTATTGTTTATGCTTTATTATCGACTTGATTTCATATTCTATTATGAATTTTTATTCTTATGGCTTTCACCCATTTAATTCCTTTATTTGATTATTATTGGGTATTATTTATTAATTACTTATTTGTGTTTATACAACTATTATCTTTAATATTTTCACTTGATTTTTCAGAAGTGTGCCTTAATGCACCGACGTAATTCACCAATAGCCATCAATAGTTCAATTTGCATGAGGACCCAATTCACTTGGCATTTTTCGAAAGAGTGTCTTAATTCTCCAATATTCGCCAATACCATTAATTGTTCAATGTTGCGGGAGGATTGATTTCGCCAAATTTTATTATATTCCATCCCAATGGATGGTCCAAAATTGCCTATTAAATTACAATGTACTTGTTTTGTCGATGTTTCATTCGTCCAATGTTTCCATAAGACGTGTTAGAATTAAGCGGGGTTCGTCAAATTTTTGGCATTCCATTTAAAATTCCTGCAATATTCACCAAATATGGATTGGTATAAGATTGTATGATAGATCAAATTTCTATTTACACAATTTGGTTGGTTCAAAGCTCTCAATTCGGATCAATAGCCAAGTTACAGATAGGAATGACCGTTGTTGCATTTCCGTCTACTAGTGCTATGTGCTACTCTGAGAATCTAAAGGTAAGTGATCGTTTCTTTGAAGTGTTATATACTATTCATCTCGATCTGTCAGCAACTTCTAGATTATTCTTATTGAGTAGGGAGACCTCAGACATCTAGATTCTACACCCCGGGGGCAATGAATCTTATAGTCTATTATTTCTTCTTAAACAAGTAAATATTTTTTTGCACTTGATGCCTTTATTTTGTTGGAGATGTCAAACAGGAAGAAGGGTAAGACTCCTAAATGTGGTGAAGGACAAGAGAGGTTAGCAAAACGTAGAACCTTAAATTCATACTTTAGCAATGTTTATGGTTAAAAAGATGATCATGAAGGTACATCATCACAACTACCACATTCATAACTTACACTGAATATTGAAGAAGGTGGCGAATGCAATATCTCAGATGACAAAAAAGAAGAAAATCTGGTAGATACCTAGGGTAGTGGGAATGTGATAATCAACCTGGTTGACAATGTTGTAGATGACGATGGTACGAGAAAAGGGAAAATAAAATCCAAATAAAAAATGGGTTGGGAGTGGGGTATGGCGAGGCATTTTCAAATTGATTGGGTGTTAAAGTATCCATTCATTGAACTGGTGGAGAATCCAAACAAAGGTGACCATCCAATAGAATGTAGGTGTAAGATTTGTAGTTGGAAATATAAAAAGGATAAGAGGTTGCAGCTGAAGCTTGACACCATTGAAAATCATATCGGCAAAGTTTATGAAAAGAAAATCATACATGGAATTGAACAATCAGTGATAAGATGGAAAACAAAGAAGAAATGCTAGCATGTTAAGTGTGTCAAGGAATATGATGCACATTTGAAAAGACAGACAAAGCTTGCTAAATCTAGAGGTTCTCTTGAAGCTATTTTTGGAAAGGCAACGACAGTCACACAACTGGGAAAAATTGTTCAGTTAAGTGTTGTTTTTCATATTTTGACTAGAGGGTGTCCTATGACAAACTATCCAAAAATTAGTACTTTATTATCCTTTTTGGGAGTTCCAACTTTCGTAACAGTCACTGGTCACTAAATAGTGGTTGGGAATGGGCAAGTAATCTTGTTGAGGTTGAAAAATAAGATATAAATAAAAGAATTAGAGAGTCAAACTTTATTGCATTGTCTTTGGATGAAGTTGCAGCAATAGATAATATGTCTTGGGTATGTATGCATGTTTATACTGTAAAGAATCATGTTCTCCAACCTCATCTACTATGTGTTTCTAAATTGAAGGAGAGTGCGACAATGGAAACTCTATTTCAGCTAGTTAATAATTCATTAATTGAATATGGAGGTATGGATGACTTGACAATTGCCAAAAAGTTGGTATGTGTAGGAGCAGATGGAGCTTCAGTAATGCAAGGTCATAAGAACGGTTTTTGCATAAGGCTACAAACTTCTTGTTCGCCCTACATGAATGCCATTCACTGCATGGCCCACAAAATGAATCTAGCTTTTAAAATTGTGAGAAAGTATCCTGTAGTAATAAATGTTGAAGATTTAATCAGAGAGTTCTACTAATACTTTTGTCGAAGTCCCAAACGGTTTTTGGATTTTCAAAATTTTGTCGATGAAATAATCGATGGGAATAAACTTCTGAAGGATGTTGATACCATATGGATCTCCTTGCATGGTCCAACGCATCGAGTTTATTTAAAATATCAATCCTTGATTAGAGTAATGTACGAACATCGTGACATATTAGACAAAGCTCTTGAATTGCTTCATAGGTTATGTGATATAAAGACAATCCTAACTTTATCACGTCTTCTCCCCATGCTAGAGGAAATGAAATATCTTGTGAAAAAATCCCAAGAAAGAGCTATGTATTTTGCTGAATATGCTAAGCTACCTAAAATGACATGCATGTCCATCAATAATCTCTATCAATCAACACAAACATTTGTAGATTTAAAATTTGCTAATGGGAAGACATTGACGGATTTGAACAATCGTAACAAATTTTTTTAGTTTAATGCAAATGAGGAGTTATGTGTCAGTGTACGTGGATTTGAGATACCAATGTACCACCTATCCATGATCACGAAACTAGGAAAGTGCTCTAAGAAGCAAGAAGTAATTGTCACAAAGGAAGATTTTAGAAATATTGTTGATTCTGTGACTGCTAGTATGAAGAAAATCGCCTCTTCTGTTTCCTTAGAAATTAGAAAACGATTACCTCATGATGATTTACTTGAAGCCATGTCTATTGTTCTTCCTCAATATTGGGAACTCAACAATCTAGTTGATTTTTCATCGTAGGATAATGACTTTGATAAGCTATTTTTGCAAATCTATAGAAATCAATGGACAAACTATAGAAGGAATTTTAAATGAAATAATTCTTAGAGAGAAATCAACTCATTTTGCATTAACTATGAGGCATCATTTTGATGAATCGAAAAAAGTGAAGAAATCCTTGGAAGAGCGCAGTAACAAAGGTTTGGACAAAGATAAGTCAGAGCGTACAATTGGCTGATTCATTATCAGAGTATCTCAAACTTGTTGATTTATGTCAACACATGATATTGGGTTCAATGGAGGATGAGATATTTTTTCAGTTCTTTGGGGTTCTTAAAATCAAAGTTAAGGAATAAAATATACAAGAATTTGGAAAATTTCTTGCGGTTGTATACATTGAGGTATAATGTCCAAAGTTTTCCTTATGAAAGGGCACTGAGAATCTGGAAGTCCAAAATTGAAAGAAGAGGGTTGGGCAACACTTCAAACCAAGGTGGGACAACTAACAATGAGAAAATGAATGCCAGTGGAAGTGACACAACTACTACTAGTTTTGAGATGCATTCAAGAAAAGGTATGCAGATTGAAGAAAACAAAAACAATAATCAAGGAAGCTCTTGATTTGATGATCAGGATGATGAGATGATTTGGAAAATTTAAGAGATTTAGCACTAGCAGTTACTAGGTATTTATTAAACATTTGGTTGCATATTGCATAACGTATTTCATCTGTCACATTAAAAAATCCTAATTGTGCTCGATGATATTTTATGTTTCTATCAATGTCATTTAATTTTGATATGCAATTGCATTTTTCGAATTTCTATTTACAAGTTAAAAATTAACGTACTACTATTTTTCAATGTTCAAGAATAAGGTTGCATTAGTAATTATTTATTTGATAATTTTGATTCAACATTCAAGTGTCAAAAAAGTGTAGTGTTGCATTAGTAATTACATCATGATCATGGAGACAATTAATTACATTAGTATTAGAAATAATGATTATTATTTGTTATCGACCATAGCATGAGATGAATTTTCCCAATTGCAACTTACTACTTGTTCTCTACATAGAATACCTTTGAATGGAGTAAGCAATTTTAATGTTGTACTTTTGGAGAAGCTGAAACCCATTCAAACCCCACAACACAGTGTAGACATATGAACCTCAACCAAAAAATCCTCAATTTCATTGATTCATATAAGATTCTGGATAGCAACCATGGTCTTTTTGTATATTATTCAGCTTTGGTGAATTAGTATATCTAATTCTATTGGAATTTTGTAGTATATGTAGAAGCCAAAGAAGGAGAGGGAAAAACAAGGCCTTGATTATCCTATTATAGAAAAATTGAGGATGCAACAAGCTTCGGGCCTTTTACAATATCAAAATTTGAAAAGTAAGGAAAAGAGAGGAAAAAGGATCAGAAGTGATCAAATCAAAACTAGAAGAAAAATAGAAAAGAGAGAATAAAGGATTAGAAGTCTTCAAATCCATATTGTTTGAGGTCATGAAGAGCCTTGAGATGTTGTTGATAGTTGTCATCTTCAATTTCTGGCTTGATCACCTCTATTCTGCTCATACCATTGTTGAACCTTGAGAGTGAATCCATGTAGGATTCTAAATTCTTAATTAATTGTGTATCATCTGACGTTATATCTAGCAACATTTGATCCTGAATCGTTTTGATATCGGCCTTCCAATCTGCTTTGGATCTTAGGAACTTTTCTCCTTATGCTATGCTTCTCTCTCTATCAAAGAGAGTAGGCATGAGGCCAGCGACTGAACACTAAAAGCCTCTTGATTTGATGATCACGATGATGAGATGATTTGGAAAATTTAAGAGATTTAGCACTAGCAGTTACTAGGTATTTATTAAACATTTGGTTGCATATTGCATAATATATTTCATCTGTCACATTACAAAATCCTAATTGTGCTCGATGATATTTTATGTTTCTATCAATGTCATTTAATTTTGATATGCAATTGCATTTTTCAAATTTCTATTTACAAGTTAATAAATTAACGTACTACTATTTTTCAATGTTCAAGAATAAGGTTGCATTAGTAATTATTTATTTGATAATTTTGATTCAACATTCAAGTGTCAAAAAAGTGTAGTGTTGCATTAGTAATTACATCATGATCATGCAGACAATTAATTACATTAGTATTAGAAATAATGATTATTATTTGTTATCGACCATAGCATGAGATGAATTTTCCCAATTGCAACTTACTACTTGTTCTCTACATAGAATACCTTTGAATGGAGTAAGCAATTTTAATGTTGTACTTTTGGAGAAGCTGAAACCCATTCAAACCCCACAACACAGTGTAGACATATGAACCTCAACCAAAAAATCCTCAATTTCATTGATTCATATAAGATTCTGGATAGCAACCATGGTCTTTTTGTATATTATTCACCTTTGGTGAATTAGTATATCTAATTCTATTGGAATTTTGTAGTATATGTAGAAGCCAAAGAAGGAGAGGGAAAAACAAGGCCTTGATTATCCTATTATAGAAAAATTGAGGATGCAACAAGCTTCGGGCCTTTTACAATATCAAAATTTGAAAATTAAGGAAAAGAGAGGAAAAAGGATCAGAAGTGATCAAATCAAAACTAGAAGAAAAATAGAAAAGAGAGAATAAAGGATTAGAAGTCTTCAAATCCACATTGTTTGAGGTCATGAAGAGCCTTGAGATGTTGTTGATAGTTGTCATCTTCAATTTCTGGCTTGATCACCTCTATTCTGGTCATACCATTGTTGAACCTTGAGAGTGAATCCATGTAGGATTCTAAATTCTTAATTAATTGTGTATCATCTGACGTTATATCTAGCAACATTTGATCCTGAATCGTTTTGATATCGGCGTTCCAATCTGCTTTGGATCTTAGGACCTTTTCTCCTTATGCTATGCTTCTTTCTCTATCACAGAGAGTAGGCATGAGGCCGGTGACTGAACACTAAAAGCCTCTTGATTTGATGATCAGGATGATGAGATGATTTGGAAAATTTAAGAGATTTAGCACTAGCAGTTACTAGGTATTTATTAAACATTTGGTTGCATATTGCATAATATATTTCATCTGTCACATTACAAAATCCTAATTGTGCTCGATGATATTTTATGTTTCTATCAATGCCATTTAATTTTGATATGCAATTGCATTTTTCAAATTTCTATTTACAAGTTAATAAATTAACGTACTACTATTTTTCAATGTTCAAGAATAAGGTTGCATTAGTAATTATTTATTTGATAATTTTGATTCAACATTCAAGTGTCAAAAAAGTGTAGTGTTGCATTAGTAATTACATCATGATCGTGGAGACAATTAATTACATTATTATTAGAAATAATGATTATTATTTGTTATCGACCATAGCATGAGATGAATTTTCCCAATTGCAACTTACTACTTGTTCTCTACATAGAATACCTTTGAATGGAGTAAGCAATTTTAATGTTGTACTTTTGGAGAAGCTGAAACCCATTCAAACCCCACAACAGAGTGTAGACATATGAACCTCAACCAAAAAATCCTCAATTTCATTGATTCATATAAGATTCTGGATAGAAACCATGGTCTTTTTGTATATTATTCACCTTTGGTGAATTAGTATATCTAATTCTATTGGAATTTTGTAGTATATGTAGAAGTCGAAGAAGGAGAGGGAAAAACAAGGCCTCGATTATCCTATTATAGAAAAATTGAGGATGCAACAAGCTTTGGGCCTTTTACAATATCAAAATTTGAAAAGTAAGGAAAAGAGAGGAAAAAGGATCAGAAGTGATCAAATCAAAACTAGAAGAAAAATAGAAAAGAGAGAGTAAAGTATTAGAAGTCTTCAAATCCATATTGTTTGAGGTCATGAAGAGCCTTGAGATGTTGTTGATAGTTGTCATCTTCAATTTCTGGATTGAGCACCTCTATTCTGGTCATACCATTGTTGAACCTTGAGAGTGAATCCATGTAGGATTCTAAATTCTTAATTAATTGTGTATCATCTGATGTTATATCTAGCAACATTTGATACTGAATCGTTTTGATATCGGCCTTCCAATCTGCTTTGGATCTTAGGACCTTTTCTCCTTATGTTATGCTTCTTTCTGTATCAAACAGAGTAGGCATGAGGCCGGTGACTAAACACTAAAAGCCTCTTGATTTGATGATCAGGATGATGAGATGATTTGAAAAATTTAAGAAATTTAGCACTAGCAGTTACTAGGTATTTATTAAACTTTTGGTTGCATATTGCATAATGTATTTCATCTGTCACATTAACAAATCCTAATTGTGCTGGACGATATTTTATGTTTCTATCAATGTCATTTAATTTTTATATGCAATTGCATTTTTCAAATTTCCATTTACAAGTTAATAAATTAACGTACTACTATTTTTCAATGTTCAAGTATAAGGTTGCATTAGTAATTATTTATTTGATAATTTTGATTCAACATTCAAGTATCAAAAAAGTGTAGTGTTGCATTAGTAATTACATCATGATCATGGAGACAATTAATTACATTAGTATTAAAAATAATGATTATTATTCGTTATCGAACATAGCATGAGATGAATTTTCCCAATTGCAACTTACTACTTGTTCTCTACATAGAATACCTTTGAATGGAGTAAGCAATTTTAATCTTGTAATTTACAAGAAGCTGAAACCCATTCAAACTCCACAACACAGTGTAGACATATGAACCTCAACCAAAAAATCCTCAATTTCATTGATTCATATAAGATTCTGGATAGCAACCATGGTCTTTTTGTATATTATTCAGCTTTGGTGAATTAGTATATCTAATTCTATTGGAATTTTGTAGTATATGTAGAAGTCAAAGAAGGAGAGGGAAAGACAAGGCCTTGATTATCCTATTATAGAAAAATTGAGGATGCAACAAGCTTCGGGCCTTTTACAATATCAAAATTTGAAAAGTGAGGAAAAGAGAGGAAAAAGGATCAGTAGTGATCAAATCAAAACTAGAAGAAAAATAGAAAAGAGAGAATAAAGGATTAGAACTCTTCAAATCCATATTGTTTGAGGTCATGAAGAGCCTTGAGATGTTGTTGATAGTTGTCATCTTCAATTTCTAGCTTGATCACCTCTATTCTGGTCATACCATTGTTGAACCTTGAGAGTGAATCCATGTAGGATTCTAAATTCTTAATTAATTGTGTATCATCGGACGTTATATCTAGCAACATTTGATCCTGAATCGTTTTGATATCGGCATTCCAATCTGCTTTGGATATTAGGACCTTTTCTCCTTATGTTATGCTTCTTTCTCTATCAAAGAGAGTACGGATGAGGCCGATGACTAAACACTAAAAGCCTCTTGATTTGATGATCAAGATGATGAGATGATTTGGAAAATTTAAGAGATTTAGCACTAGCAGTTACTAGGTATTTATTAAACTTTTGGTTGCATAATGCATAATGTATTTCATCTGTCACATTACAAAATCCTAATTGTGCTCGATGATATTTTATGTTTCTATCAATGTCATTTAATTTTGATATGCAATTGCATTTTTCAAATTTCTATTTACAAGATAATAAATTAACGTACTACTATTTTTCAATGTTCATGAATAAGGTTGCATTAGTAATTATTTATTCGATAATTTTGATTCAACATTCAAGTGTCAAAAAAGTGTAGTGTTACATTAGTAATTACATCATGATCATGGAGACAATTAATCACTTTAGTATTAGAAATAAGGATTATTATTCGTTATCGACCATAGCATGAGATGAATTTTTCCAATTGCAACTTACTACTTGTTCTCTACATAGAATACCTTTGAATGGAGTAAGCAGTTTTAATCTTCTACTTTAGAAGAATCTGAAACCCATTCAAACTCCACAACACAGTGTAGACATATGAACCTCAACCAAAAAATCCTCAATTTCATTGATTCATATAAGATTCTGGATAGCAACCATGGTCTTTTTGTATATTATTCAGCTTTGGTGAATTAGTATATGTAATTCTATTGGAATTTTGTAGTATATGTAGAAGTCAAAGAAGGAGAGGGAAAAACAAGGCCTTGATTATCCTATTATAGAAAAATTGAGGATGCAACAAGCTTCGGGCCCTTTACAATATCAAAATTTGAAAAGTAAGGAAAAGAGAGGAAAAAGGATCAGTAGTGATCAAATCAAAACTAGAAGAAAAATAGAAAAGAGAGAGTAAAGTATTAGAAGTCTTCAAATCCATATTGTTTGAGGTCATGAAGAGCCTTGAGATGTTGTTGATAGTTGTCATCTTCAATTTCTGGCTTGATCACCTCTATTCTGGTCATACCATTGTTGAACCTTGAGAGTGAATCCATGTAGGATTCTAAATTCTTAATTAATTGTGTATCATCTGACGTTATATCTAGCAACATTTGATCCTGAATCGTTTTGATATCGGCCTTCCAATCTGCTTTGGATCTCAGGACCTTTTCTCCTTTTGCTATGCTTCTTTCTCTATCAAAGAGAGTAGGCATGAGGCCGGCGACTAAACACTAAAATCCTCTTCATTTGATGATCAGGATGATGAGATGATTTGGAAAATTTAAGAGATTTAGCAGTAGCAGTTACTAGGTATTTATTAAACTTTTGGTTGCATATTGCATACTGTATTTCATCTGTTACATTAAAAAATCCTAATTGTGCTCGATGATATTTTATATTTCTATCAATGTCATTTAATTTTGATATGCAATTGCATTTTTCAAATTTCTATTTACAAGTTAATAAATTAACGTACTACTATTTTTTCAACGTTCAAGAATAAGGTTGCATTAGTAATTATTTATTTGATAATTTTGATTCAACATTCAAGTGTCAAAAAAGTGTAGTGTTGCATTAGTAATTACATCATGATCATGGAGACAATTAATTACATTATTATTAAAAATAATGATTATTATTTTTTATCGACCATAGCATGAGATGAATTTTCCCAATTGCAACTTACTACTTGTTCTCTACATAGAATACCTTTGAATGGAGTAAGCAATTTTAATCTTGTACTTTAGAAGAAGCTCAAACCCATTCAAACTCCACAACACAGTGTAGACATATGAACCTCAACCAAAATATCCTCAATTTCATTGATTCATATAAGATTCTGGATAGGAACCATGGTCTTTTTGTATATTATTCAGCTTTGGTGAATTAGTATATCTAATTCTATTGGAATTTTGTATTATATGTAGAAGTCAAAGAAGGAGAGGGAAAAACAAGGCCTTGATTATCCTATTATAGAAAAATTGAGGATGCAACAAGCTTCGAGCCTTTTACAATATCAAAATTTGAAAAGTAAGGAAAAGAGAGGAAAAAGGATCAGAAGTGATCAAATCAAAACTAGAAGAAAAATAGAAAAGAGAGAATAAAGGATTAGAAGTCTTCAAATCCATATTGTTTGAGGTCATGAAGAGCCTTGAGATGTTGTTGCTAGTTGTCATCTTCAATTTCTGGCTTGATCACCTCTATTCTGGTCATACCATTGTTGAACCTTGAGAGTGAATCCATGTAGGATTCTAAATTCTTAATTAATTGTGTATCATCCGACGTTATATCTAGCAACATTTGATCCTGAATCGTTTTTATATCGGCCTCCCAATCTGCTTTGGATCTTAGGACCTTCTCTCCTTATGTTATGCTTCTTTCTCTATCAAATAGAGTGGGCATGAGGCCGACGACTAAACACTAAAAGCCTCTTGATTTGATGATCAGGATGATGAGATGATTTGGAAAATTTAAGAGATTTAGCACTAGCAGTTACTAGGTATTTATTAAACTTTTGGTTGCATATTGCATAATGTATTTCATCTGTCACATTACAAAATCCTAATTGTGCTCGACGATATTTTATGTTTCTATCAATGTCATTTAATTTTGATATGCAATTGCATTTTTCAAATTTCTATTTACAAGTTAATAAATTAACGTACTACTATTTTTCAATGTTCAAGAATAAGGTTGCATTAGTAATTATTTATTTGATAATTTTGATTCAACATTCAAGTATCAAAAAAGTGTAGTGTTGCATTAGTAATTACATCATGATCATGGAGACAATTAATTACATTAGTATTAAAAATAATGATTATTATTTGTTATCGACCATAGCATGAGATGAATTTTCCCAATTGCAACTTACTACTTGTTCTCTACATAGAATACCTTTGAATGGAGTAAGCAATTTTAATCTTGTACTTTAGAAGAAGCTGAAACCCATTGAAACTCCACAACATAGTGTAGACATATTAACCTCAACCAAAAAATCCTCAATTTCATTGATTCATATAAGATTCTGGATAGAAACCATGGTCTTCTTGTATATTATTCAGCTTTGGTGAATTAGTATATCTAATTCTATTGGAATTTTGTAGTATATGTAGAAGTCGAAGAAGGAGAGGGAAAAACAAGGCCTCGATTATCCTATTATAGAAAAATTGAGGATGCAACAAGCTTCGGGCCTTTTACAATATCAAAATTTGAAAAGTAAGGAAAAGAGAGGAAAAAGGATGAGAAGTGATCAAATCAAAACTAGAAGAAAAATAGAAAAGAGAGAGTAAAGCATTAGAAGTCTTCAAATCCATATTGTTTGAGGTCATGAAGAGCCTTGAGATGTTGTTGATAGTTGTCATCTTCAATTTCCGGCTTGATCACCTCTATTCTGGACATACCATTGTTGAACCTTGAGAGTGAATCCATTTAGGATTCTAAATTCTTAATTAATTGTGTATCATCCGACGTTATATCTAGCAACATTTGATCCTGAATCATTTTGATATCGGCCTCCCAATCTGCTTTGGATCTTAGGACCTTTTCTCCTTATGTTATGCTTCTTTCTGTATCAAACAGATTAGGCATGAGGCCGGTGACTAAACACTAAAAGCCTCTTGATTTGATGACCAGGATGATGAGATGATTTGGAAAATTTAAGAGATTTAGCACTAGCAGTTACTAGGTATTTATTAAACTTTTGGTTGCATATTGCATAATGTATTTCATCTGTCAAATTACAAAATCCTAATTGTGCTCGATGATATTTAATGTTTCTATCAATGTCATTTAATTTTGATATGCATTTGCATTTTTCAAATTTCTATTTACAAGTTAATAAATTAACATACTACTATTTTTCAATGTTCAAGAATAAGGTTGCATTAGTAATTATTTATTCGATAAATTTGATTCAACATTCAAGTATCAAAAAAATGTAGTGTTGCATTAGTAATTACATCATGATCATGGAGACAATTAATTACATTAGTATTAAAAATAATGATTATTATTTGTTATCGACCATAGCATGAGATGAATTTTCCCAATTGCAACTTACTACTTGTTCTCTACATAGAATACCTTTGAATGGAGTAAGCAATTTTAATCTTGTACTTTAGAAGAAGCTGAAACCCATTCAAACTCCACAACATAGTGTAGACATATGAACGCCAACCAAAAAATCCTCAATTTCATTCTTTCATATAAGATTGTGGATAGGAACCATGGTCTTTTTGTATATTATTCAGCTTTGGTGAATTAGTATATCTAGTTTTATTGGAATTTTGTAGTATATGTAGAAGTCAAAGAAGGAGAGGGAAAAACAAGGCCTTGATTATCCTATTATAGAAAAATTGAGGATGCAACAAGCTTCGGGCCTTTTACAATATCAAAATTTGAAAAGTAAGGAAAAGAGAGGAAAAAGGATCAGAAGCGATCAAATCAAAACTAGAAGAAAAATAGAAAAGAGAGAGTAAAGTATTAGAAGTCTTCAAATCCATATTGTTTGAGGTCATGAAGAGCCTTGAGATGTTGTTGATAGTTGTCATCTTCAATTTCTGGCTTGATCACCTCTATTCTGGTCATACCATTGTTGAACCTTGAGAGTGAATCCATGTGGGATTCTAAATTCTTAATTAATTGTGTATCATCTGACGTTATATCTAGCAACATTTGATCCTGAATCATTTTGATATCGGCCTTCCAATCTGCTTTGGATCTTAGGACCTTTTCTCCTTATGTTATGCTTCTTTCTCTATCAAACAGACTAGGCATGAGGCCGGCGACTAAACACTAAAAGCCTCTTGATTTGATGATCAGGATGATGAGATGATTTGGAAAATTTAAGAGATTTAGCACTAGCAGTTACTAGGTATTTATTAAACTTTTGGTTGCATATTTCATAATGTATTTCATCTATCACATTACAAAGTCCTAATTGTGCTAGATGATATTTTATGTTTCTATCAATGTCATTTAATTTTGATATGCAATTGCATTTTTCAAATTTCTATTTACAAGTTAATAAATTAACGTACTACTATTTTTCAATGTTCAAGAATAAGGTTGCATTAGTAATTATTTATTTGATAATTTTGATTCAACATTCAAGTATCAAAAAAATGTAGTGTTGCATTAGTCATTACATCATGATCATGGAGACAATTAATTACATTAGTATTAAAAATAATGATTATTATTTGTTATCGACCATAGCATGAGCTGAATTTTCCCAATTGCAACTTACTACTTGTTCTCTACATAGAATACCTTTGAATGGAGTAAGCAATTTTAATCTTGTACTTTAGAAGAAGCTGAAACCCATTCAAACTCCACAACACAGTGTAGACATATGAACCTCAACCAAAAAATCCTCAATTTCATTGATTCATATAAGATTCTGGATAGCAACCATGGTCTTTTTGTATATTATTCACCTTTCGTGAATTAGTATATCTAATTCTATTGGAATTTTGTAGTATATGTAGAAGGCAAAGAAGGAGTTGGAAAAACAAGGCCTTGATTATCCTATTATAGAAAAATTGAGGATGCAAGAAGCTTCGGGCCTTTTACAATATCAAAATTTGAAAAGTAAGGAAAAGAGAGGAAAAAGGATCAGAAGTGATCAAATCAAAACTAGAAGAAAAATAGAAAAGAGAGAGTAAAGGATTAGAAGTCTTCAAATCCATATTGTTTGAGGTCATGAAGAGCCTTGAGATGTTGTTGATAGTTGTCATCTTCAATTTCTGGCTTGATCACCTCTATTCTGGTCATACCATTGTTGAACCTTGAGAGTGAATCCATGTGGGATTCTAAATTCTTAATTAATTGTGTATCATCTGACGTTATATCTAGCAACATTTGATCCTGAATCGTTTTGATATCGGCCTTCCAATCTGCTTTGGATCTTAGGACCTTTTCTCCTTATGTTATGCTTCTTTCTCTATCAAAGAGAGTAGGCATGAGGTCGGCGACTAAACACTAAAAATTAACGTACTACTATTTTTCAAAGTTCAAGAATAAGGTTGCATTAGTAATTATTTATTTGATAATTTTGATTCAACATTCAAGTGTCAAAAAAGTGTAGTGTTGCATTAGTAATTACATCATGATCATGGAGACAATTAATTACATTAGTATTAGAAATAATGATTATTATTTGTTATCGACCATAGCATGAGATGAATTTTCCCAATTGCAACTTACTACTTGTTCTCTACATAGAATACATTTGAATGGAGTAAGCAATTTTAATCTTGTACTTTAGAAGAAGCTGAAACCCATTCAAACTCCACAACACAGTGTAGACATATGAACCTCAACCAAAAAATCCTCAATTTCATTGATTCATATAAGATTCTGGATAGCAACCATGGTCTTTTTGTATATTATTCAGCTTTGGTGAATTAGTATATCTAATTCTATTGGAATTTTGTAGTATATGTAGAAGGCAAAGAAGGAGAGGGAAAAACAAGGCCTTGATTATCCTATTATAGAAAAATTGAGGATGCAACAAACTTCGGGCCTTTTACAATATCAAAATTTGAAAAGTAAGGAAAAGAGAGGAAAAAGGATCAGAAGTGATCAAATCAAAACTAGAAGAAAAATAGAAAAGAGAGAATAAAGGATTAGAAGTCTTCAAATCAATATTGTTTGAGGTCATGAAGAGCCTTGAGATGTTGTTGATAGTTGTCATCTTCAATTTCTGGCTTGATCACCTCTATTCTGGTCATACCATTGTTTAACCTTGAGAGTGAATCCATGTAGGATTCTAAATTCTTAATTAATTTTGTATCATCTGACGTTATATCTAGCAACATTTGATCCTGAATCGTTTTGATATCGGCCTTCCAATCTGCTTTGGATCTTAGGACCTTTTCTCCTTATGTTATGCTTCTTTCTCTATCAAACAGAGTAGGCATGAGGCCAGCGACTAAACACTAAAAGCCTCTTGATTTGATGATCAGGATGATGAGATGATTTGGAAAATTTAAGAGATTTAGCACTAGCAGTTACTAGGTATTTATTAAACTTTTGGTTGCATATTGAATAATGTATTTCATCTGTCACATTACAAAATCCTAATTGTGCTTGATGATATTTTATGTTTCTATCAATGTCATTTAATTTTGATATGCAATTGCATTTTTCAAATTTCTATTTACAAGTTAATAAATTAACGTACTACTATTTTTCAATGTTCAAGAATAAGGTTGCATTAGTAATTATTTATTTGATAATTTTGATTCAACATTCAAGTGTCAAAAAAGTGTAGTGTTGCATTAGTAATTACATCATGATCATGGAGACAATTAATTACATTAGTATTAAAAATAATGATTATTATTTGTTATCGACCATAGCATGAGATGAATTTTCCGAATTGCAACTTACTACTTGTTCTCTACATAGAATACCTTTGAATGGAGTAAGCAATTTTAATCTTGTACTTTTGGAGAAGCTGAAACCCATTAAAACTCCACAACACAGTGTAGACATATGAACCTCAACCAAAAAATCCTCAATTTCACTGATTCATATAAGATTCTGGATAGCAACCATGCTCTTTTTGTATATTATTCACCTTTGGTGTATTAGTATATCTAATTCTATTGGAATTTGCTAGTATATGTAGAAGCCAAAGAAGGAGAGGGAAAAACAAGTCCTTGATTATCTTATTATAGAAAAATTGAGGATGCAACAAGCTTCAGGCCTTTTACAATATCAAAATTTGAAAAGTAAGGAAAAGAGAGGAAAAAGGATCAGAAGTGATCAAATCAAAACTAGAAGAAAAATAGAAAAGAGAGAATAAAGGATTAGAACTCTTCAAATCCATATTGTTTGAGGTCATGAAGAGCCTTTAGATGTTGTTGATAGTTGTCATCTTCAATTTCTGTCTTGATCACCTCTATTCTGGTCATACCATTGTTGAACCTTGAGAGTGAATCCATGTGGGATTCTAAATTCTTAATTAATTGTGTATCATCTGACGTTATATCTAGCAACATTTGATCCTGAATCGTTTTGATATCGGCCTTCCAATCTGCTTTGGATCTTAGGACCTTTTCTCCTTATGCTATGCTTCTTTCTCTATCAAAGAGAGTAGGCATGAGGTCGGCGACTAAACACTAAAAGCCTCTTGATTTGATGATCAGGATGATGAGATGATTTGGAAAATTTAAGAGATTTAGCACTAGCAGTTACTAGGTATTTATTAAACTTTTGGTTGCATATTGCATAATGTATTTCATCTGTCACATTACAAAATCCTAATTGTGCTCGATGATATTTTATGTTTCTATCAATGTCATTTAATTTTGATATGCAATTGCATTTTTCAAATTTCTATTTACAAGTTAATAAATTAAAGTACTACTATTTTTCAATGTTCAAGAATAAGGTTGCATTAGTAATTATTTATTTGATAATTTTGATTCAACATTCAAGTATCAAAAAAGTGTAGTGTTGCATTAGTAATTACATCATGATCATGGAGACAATTAATTACATTAGTATTAAAAATAAGGATTATTATTTGTTATCGACCATAGCATGAGATGAATTTTCCCAATTGCAACTTACTACTTGTTCTCTACATAGAATACCTTTGAATGGAGTAAGCAATTTTAATCTTGTACTTTAGAAGAAGCTGAAACCCATTCAAACTCCACAACACAGTGTAGACATATGAACCTCAACCAAAAAATCCTCAATTTCATTGATTCATATAAGATTCTGGATAGCAGCCATGGTCTTTTTGTAGATTGTTCACCTTTGGTGAATTAGTATATCTAATTCTATTGGAATTTTGTAGTATATGTAGAAGTCAAAGAAGGAGAGGGAAAAACAAGGCCTCAATTATCGTATTATAGAAAAATTGAGGATGCAACAAGCTTTGGGCCTTTTACAATATCAAAATTTGAAAAGTAAGGAAAAGAGAGGAAAAAGGATCAGAAGTGATCAAATCAAAACTAGAAGAAAAATAGAAAAGAGAGAGTAAAGGATTAGAAGTCTTCAAATCCATATTGTTTGAGGTCATGAAGAGCCTTGAGATGTTGTTGATAGTTGTCATCTTCAATTTCTGGCTTGATCACCTCTATTCTGGTCATACCATTGTTGAACCTTGAGAGTGAATCCATGTTGGATTCTAAATTCTTAATTAATTGTGTATCATCTGACATTATATCTAGCAACATTTGATCCTGAATCATTTTGATATCGGCCTTCCAATCTGCTTTGGATCTTAGGACCTTTTCTCCTTATGTTATGCTTCTTTCTGTATCAAACAGAGTAGGCATGAGGCCGGCGACTAAACACTAAAAGCCTCTTGATTTGATGATCAGGATGATAAGATGATTTGGAAAATTTAAGACATTTAGCACTAGCAGTTACTAGGTATTTATTAAACTTTTGGTTGCATATTGCATAACGTATTTCATCTGTCACATTACAAAATCCTAATTGTGCTCGATGATATTTTATGTTTCTATCAATGTCATTTAATTTTGATATGCAATTGCATTTTTCGAATTTCTATTTACAAGTTAACAAATTAACGTACTACTATTTTTTAATGTTCAAGAATAAGGTTGCATTAGTAATTATTTATTTGATAATTTTGATTCAACATTCAAGTATCAAAAAAGTGTAGTGTTGCATTAGTAATTACATCATGATCATGGAGACAATTATTTACATTAGTATTAAAAATATTGATTATTATTTGTTATCGACCATAGCATGAGATAAATTTTCCCAACTGCAACTTACTACTTGTTCTCTACATAGAATACCTTTGAATGGAGTAAGCAATTTTAATCTAGTACTTTAGAAGAAGCTGAAACCCATTCAAACTCCACAACACAGTGTAGACATATGAACCTCAACCAAAAAATCCTCAATTTCATTGATTCATATAAGATTCTGGATAGAAACCATGGTCTTTTTGTATATTATTCACCTTTGGTGAATTAGTATATCTAATTCTATTGGAATTTTGTAGTATATGTAGAAGTCGAAGAAGGAGAGGGAAAAACAAGGCCTCGATTATCCTATTATAGAAAAATTGAGGATGCAACAAGCTTTGGGCCTTTTAGAATATCAAAATTTGAAAAGTAAGGAAAAGAGAGGAAAAAGGATCAGAAGTGATCAAATCAAAACTAGAAGAAAAATAGAAAAGAGAGAGTAAAGGAATAGAAGTCTTCAAATCCATATTGTTTGAGGTCATGAAGAGCCTTGAGATGTTGTTGATAGTTGTCATCTTCAATTTCTGGCTTGAGCACCTCTATTATGGTCATACCATTGTTGAACCTTGAGAGTGAATCCATGTAGGATTCTAAATTCTTAATTAATTGTGTATCATCTGACGTTATATTTAGCAACATTTGATCCTGAATCGTTTCGATATCGGCCTTCCAATCTGCTTTGGATCTTAGGACCTTTTCTCCTTATGTTATGCTTCTTTCTGTATCAAACAGAGTAGGCATGAGGCCGACAACTAAACACTAAAAGCCTCTTGATTTGATGATCAGGATGATGAGATGATTTGGAAAATTTAAGAGATTTAGCACTAGCAGTTACTAGGTATTTATTAAACTTTTGTTTGCATATTGCATAATGTATTTCATCTGTCACATTACAAAATCCTAATTGTGCTCGACGATATTTTATGTTTCTATCAATGTCATTTAATTTTGATATGCAATTGCATTTTTCAAATTTCTATTTACAAGTTAATAAATTAACGTACTACTATTTTTCAATGTTCAAGAATAAGGTTGCATTAGTAATTATTTATTTGATAATTTTGATTCAACATTCAAGTATCAAAAAAGTGTAGTGTTGCATTAGTAATTACATCATGATCATGGAGACAATTAATTACATTAGTATTAAAAATAATGATTATTATTTGTTATCGACCATAGCATGAGATGAATTTTCCCAATTGCAACTTACTACTTGTTCTCTACATAGAATACCTTTGAATGGAGTAAGCAATTTTAATCTTGTACTTTAGAAGAAGCTGAAACCCATTCAAACTCCACAACATAGTGTAGACATATGAACCTCAACCAAAAAATCCTCAATTTCATTGATTCATATAAGATTCTGGATAGAAACCATGGTCTTCTTGTATATTATTCACCTTTGGTGAATTAGTATATCTAATTCTAATGGAATTTTGTATTATATGTAGAAGTCGAAGAAGGAGAGGGAAAAAGAAGGCCTCGATTATCCTATTATAGAAAAATTGAGGATGCAACAAGCTTTGGGCCTTTTACAAAATCAAAATTTGAAAAGTAAGGAAAAGAGAGGAAAAAGGATTAGAAGTGATCAAATCAAAACTAGAAGAAAAATAGAAAAGAGAGAGTAAAGGATTAGAAGTCTTCAAATCCATATTGTTTGAGGTCATGAAGAGCCTTGAGATGTTGTTGATAGTTGTCATCTTCAATTTCCGGCTTGATCACCTCTATTCTGGACATACCATTGTTGAAACTTGAGAGTGAATCCATTTAGGATTCTAAATTCTTAATTAATTGTGTATCATCCGACGTTATATCTAGCAACATTTGATCCTGAATCATTTTGATATCGGCCTCCCAATCTGCTTTGGATCTTAGGACCTTTTCTCCTTATGTTATGCTTCTTTCTGTATCAAACAGATTAGGCATGAGGCCGGTGACTAAACACTAAAAGCCTCTTGATTTGATGACCAGGATGATGAGATGATTTGGAAAATTTAAGAGATTTAGCACTAGCAGTTACTAGGTATTTATTAAACTTTTGGTTGCATATTGCATAATGTATTTCATCTGTCAAATTACAAAATCCTAATTGTGCTCGATGATATTTTATGTTTCTATCAATGTCATTTAATTTTGATATGCAATTGCATTTTTCAAATTTCTATTTACAAGTTAATAAATTAACGTACTACTATTTTTCAATGTTCAAGAATAAGGTTGCATTAGTAATTATTTATTTTATAAATTTGATTGAATATTCAAGTGTCAAAAATGTGTAGTGTTGCATTAGTAATTACATCATGATCATGGAGACAATTAATTACATTAGTATTATAAATAATGATTATTATTTGTTATCGACCATAGCATGAGATGAATTTTCCCAATTGCAACTTACTACTTGTTCTCTACATAGAATACCTTTGAATGGAGTAAGCAATTTTAATCTTGTACTTTAGAAGAAGCTGAAACCCATTCAAACTCCACAACACAGTGTAGACATATGAACCTCAACCAAAAAATCCTCAATTTCATTGATTCATATAAGATTCTGGATAGCAACCATGGTCTTTTTGTATATTATTCAGCTTTGGTGAATTAGTATATCTAATTCTATTGGAATTTTGTAGTATATGTAGAAGGCAAAGAAGGAGAGGGAAAACCATGGCCTTGATTATCCTATTATAGAAAAATTGAGGATGCAACAAACTACGGGCCTTTTACAATATCAAAATTTGAAAAGTAAGGAAAAGAGAGGAAAAAGGATCAGAAGTGATCAAATCAAAACTGGAAGAAAAATAGAAAAGAGAGAATAAAGGATTAGAAGTCTTCAAATCCATATTGTTTGAGGTCATGAAGAGCCTTGAGATGTTGTTGATAGTTGTCATCTTCAATTTCTGGCTTGATCACCTCTATTCTGGTCATACCATTGTTGAACCTTGAGAGTGAATCCATGTAGGATTCTAAATTCTTAATTAAATGTGTATCATCCGACGTTATATCTTGCAACATTTGATCCTGAATCATTTTGATATCGGCCTCCCAATCTGCTTTGGATCTTAGGACCTTTTCTCCTTATGCTATGCTTCTTTTTGTAGCAAACAGAGTAGGCATGAGGCCAGTGACTAAACACTAAAAGCCTCTTGATTTGATGATCAGGATGATGAGATGATTTGGAAAATTTAAGAGATTTAGCACTAGCAGTTACTAGGTATTTATTAAACTTTTGGTTGCATATTGCATAATGTATTTCATCTGTCAAATTACAAAATCCTAATTGTGCTCGATGATATTTTATGTTTCTATCAATGTCATTTAATTTTGATATGCAATTGCATTTTTCAAATTTCTATTTACAAGTTAATAAATTAACGTACTACTATTTTTCAATGTTCAAGAATAAGGTTGCATTAGTAATTATTTATTTGATAATTTTGATTCAACATTCAAGTGTCAAAAAAGTGTAGTGTTGCATTAGTAATTACATCATGATCATGGAGACAATTAATTACATTAGTATTAGAAATAATGATTATTATTTTGTTATCGACCATAGCATGAGATGAATTTTCCCAATTGCAACTTACTACTTGTTCTCTACATAGAATACCTTTGAATGGAGTAAGCAATTTTAATCTTGTACTTTAGAAGAAGCTGAAATCCATTCAAACTCCACAACACAGTGTAGACATATGAACCTCAACCAAAAAATCCTCAATTTCATTGATTCATATAAGATTCTGGATAGCAACCATGGTCTTTTTGTATATTATTCAGCTTTGGTGAATTAGTATATCTAATTCTATTGGAATTTTGTAGTATATGTAGAAGTCAAAGAAGGAGAGGGCAAAACAAGGCCTTGATTATCCTATTATAGAAAAATTGAGGATTTAACAAGCTTTGGGCCTTTTACAATATCAAAATTTGAAAATTAAGGAAAAGAGAGGAAAAAGGATCAGAAGTGATCAAATCAAAACTAGAAGAAAAATAGAAAAGAGAGAGTAAACGATTAGAAGTCTTCAAATCCATATTGTTTGAGGTCATGAAGAGCCTTGAGATGTTGTTGATAGTTGTCATCTTTAATTTCTGGCTTGATCACTTCTATTCTGGTCATACCATTGTTGAACCTTGAGAGTGAATCCATGTAGGATTCTAAATTCTTAATTAATTGTGTATCATCTGACGTTATATCTAGCAACATTTGATCTTGAATCGTTTTGATATCGGCCTTCCAATCTGCTTTGGATCTTAGGACCTTTTCTCCTTATGTTATGCTTCTTTATCTATCAAACAGAGTAGGCATGAGGCCGGTGACTAAACACTAAAAGCCTCTTGATTTGATGATTAGGATGATGAGATGATTTGGAAAATTTAAGAGATTTAGCACTAGCAGTTACTAGGTATTTATTAAACTTTTGGTTGCATATTGCATAATGTATTTCATCTGTCACATTACAAAATCCTAATTGTGCGCGATGATATTTTATGTTTCTATCAATGTTATTTAATTTTGATATGTAATTGCATTTTTCAAATTTCTATTTACAAGTTAATAAATTAACATACTACTATTTTTCAATGTTCAAGAATAAGGTTGCATTAGTAATTATTTATTTGATAATTTTGATTCAACATTCAAGTATCAAAAAAGTGTAGTGTTGCATTAGTAATTACATCATGATCATGGAGACAATTAATTACATTAGTATTAAAAATAATGATTATTATTTGTTATCGACCATAGCATGAGATGAATTTTCCCAATTGCAACTTACTACTTGTTCTCTACATAGAATACCTTTGAATGGAGTAAGCAATTTTAATCTTGTACTTTTGAAGAAGCTGAAACCCATTCAAACTCCACAACACAGTGTAGACATATGAACCTCAACCAAAAAATCCTCAATTTCATTGATTCATATAAGATTCTGGATAGCAACCATGGTCTTTTTGTATATTATTCAGCTTTGGTGAATTAGTATATCTAATTCTATTGGAATTTTGTAGTATATGTAGAAGTCAAAGAAGGAGAGGGAAAAAGAAGGCCTTGATTATCCTATTATATAAAAATTGAGGATGCAAAGAGCTTTGGGCCTTTTACAATATCAAAATTTGAAAAGTAAGGAAAAGAGAGGAAAAAGGATCAAAAGTGATCAAATCAAAACTAGAAGAAAAATAGAAAAGAGAGAGTAAAGGATTAGAAGTCTTCAAATCCATATTGTTTGAGGTCATGAAGAGCCTTGAGATGTTGTTGATAGTTGTCATCTTCAATTTCTGGCTTGATCACCTCTATTCTGGTCATACCATTGTTTAACCTTGAGAGTGAATCCATGTAGGATTCTAAATTCTTAATTAATTGTGTATCATCTGACCTTATATCTAGCAACATTTGATCCTGAATCGTTTTGATATCGGCCTTCCAATCTGCTTTGGATCTTAGGACCTTTTCTCCTTATGTTATGCTTCTTTATCTATCAAACAGAGTAGGCATGAGGCCAGCGACTAAGCACTAAAAGCCTCTTGATTTGATGATTAGGATGATGAGATGATTTGGAAAATTTAAGAGATTTAGCACTAGCAGTTACTAGGTATTTATTAAACTTTTGGTTGCATATTGCATAATGTATTTCATCTGTCACATTACAAAATCCTAATTGTGCTCGATGATATTTTATGTTTCTATCAATGTTATTTAATTTTGATATGCAATTGCATTTTTCAAATTTCTATTTACAAGTTAATAAATTAACATACTACTATTTTTCAATGTTCAAGAATAAGGTTGCATTAGTAATTATTTATTTGATAATTTTGATTCAACATTCAAGTATCAAAAAAGTGTAGTGTTGCATTAGTAATTACATCATGATCATTAAGACAATTAATTACATTAGTATTAAAAATAATGATTATTATTTGTTATCGACCATAGCATGAGATGAATTTTCCCAATTGCAACTTACTACTTGTTCTCTACATAGAATACCTTTGAATGGAGTAAGCAATTTTAATCTTGTACTTTAGAAGAAGCTGAAACCCATTCAAACTCCACAACACAGTATAGACATATGAACCTCAACCAAAAAATCCTCAATTTCATTGATTCATATAAGATTCTGGATAGCAACCATGGTCTTTTTGTATATTATTCACCTTTGGTGAATTAGTATATCTAATTCTATTGGAATTTTGTAGTATATGTAGAAGTCAAAGAAGGAGTTGGAAAAACAAGGTGTTGATTATCCTATTATAGAAAAATTGAGGATGCAACAAGCTTCGGGCCTTTTACAATATCAAAATTTGAAAAGTAAGGAAAAGAGAGGAAAAAGGATCAGAAGTGATCAAATCAAAACTAGAAGAAAAATAGAAAAGAGAGAGTAAAGGATTAGAAGTCTTCAAATCCATATTGTTTGAGGTCATGAAGAGCCTTGAGATGTTGTTGATAGTTGTCATCTTCAATTTCTGGCTTGATCACCTCTATTCTGGTCATACCATTGTTGAACCTTGAGAGTGAATCCATGTAGGATTCTAAATTCTTAATTAATTGTGTATCATCTGACGTTATATCTAGCAACATTTGATCCTGAATTGTTTTGATATTGGCCTTCCAATCTGCTTTGGATCTTAGGACCTTTTCTCCTTATGTTATGCTTCTTTCTCTATCAAATAGAGTAGGCATGAGGCCAGCGACTAAACACTAAAAGCCTCTGAGTCCACCACTATTTTTTTGTGTATACATCCTGTGCATAATTAAGAGCTTCTTTAACATCTAAAACCTAGTTTTAAAACTTTTGTTCATGTCATTTTAGAACTTAGTAGAAGCTTAATCAATGAAATCTCCAACATTGTAATTGTCTTGCTCATATGAGATAATGAGCAGGCCATGAAATATGTCCATCTCAAATGTTCTTGAGAAAATCTTAGCAACTCCCTATGCTCGTCCCATGCTGCATCAGCATGGTCGAAAATTTCATTAATCTTTGATTCCAACAGTGATTTTTCCATGTCTATCTTTATTCTTCTCTCCATCTATAAAGAATCCATCTTTAGCACATCCCTTCTATTTCTCAAACTGACTATCTCTAATATAGCTTGAGCTAGATCATTCCTTAATCCCATATCTTCATCATATGTATGCTTAATCATGTCTAGAGGTGTGTATAGTTGTCTTGCTCTCAACTGTTCTTCTAGAGCAGTTGCCTTCTCTCTCAAAATTGTGACCTCTTCCTTTGTCTTCAAAGCCACCTTATGAGTAAATTTTTCCACATTTAGATTGAGGCTTGTTGCCTCTATAGTGGAAGTGTCAATCAGTCTTTTGAATAACAGACCCCCAAATAATTGACCAACTTCATAGCTCATACTAGGCCTTTTTGTGACTCTATGAAGACACGAAATAACTAGTTGATCAAGATGATCATCCAATAATGCTCCCGAAAGTACTTCCTCTGTCCGCACTAGATCCATTGATTCTATATCTATGTCATATATCCTTCTTAATTCATCAAAAACAATAGTAGAGGAGATGTCCCATCCTTCCAAAAGGAGTACCCCGCTCCTCTTTACAATCTACCTTCCTATCTCTGGGGTCATAGCAATAGATTATTACTTTGCAGCTCTTAGGACCTCATCTTTCATTCTCAATATTTCTTCATTCCCCAAATTATCAAAGTTAATACCTATGCTCTTTTCCATGTCATGTGTCAAATTTCTTATAACAAAATTCTTGAATTCCCTGGTATTTATGAAATCATCATCGCTCATGATTTTTTCACAATCATTCACTCTCACATCTTCATTGAGATCTTTCCCAAGTTTAAAAGCATCAAGGGCCCACTCCTTAGGAGGATTTTGAATGGTAACCCCTATCCTTGTATCAAATCTATGAGGAGGTAAGGGCTCATCCCCTTGGAATTCAAAACCTTGATATGACTGGAAAGGGATTTTTCTTCTCAAAGACAATATATGAAAGGGAGTGATAGCCCTAGGGCTCTATGGGGCTTGAAAAACATAACCACTTGAAGATGGTGCACTCATGGGCCTCTTCACAACAACTTCTACAAGTAATATTTGTGAGGGGTCTGAAGGGTTTGATGATTATGGATCAAGATTAGATGTGGATGGAGGTTCTTGAGGGCTCAGGGGAGGGGAAGCAGGGCCAATGGGAGAGCCAATTGACTGAGGAGATTTTGGCCTTTCCTCATCTACTACTTGCAATGGGGGTATAACATCGAAGCATGGTCTCTCATGAGGTAGGGGTATTCTATCAACATCTATATAAGTATCAAAAATTACTCTCATGCTTGCTTTTGGGATTAGTTGCATCTCCCATGCTGGAGAGTAAGAACTGTCCTCCTTTCTTCTATTTTCCTCATATTGGATTTTATACCACCTTTCCTTTATTTTCAATACTTCCTCATAGTTTTTTGCATTCCTTATGATTTATTCATCATCTTCCTCATCCCATTGATGCTCTGGTGTTTTAGCCTTCCCAAGCATTTTGGCAAGCCATTCAGAGTCATAAAACCTATATCTATCTCGGGGAAGTCTATACTTGTTCAACATAAAATCCAAGATATCGTATGCTTTCCTATTTAAAAAGTGATACATCCCAATCACAACATGTGATGGGAACATTGATCCTTTCTTGTGTGACCCTCCCATCAAAGACTTATCAATCTCATTTAATTGATGCATGATTTTTAAAAAGGCCTCCCTATCCTGAACAGTAATAGGCAAAATCCTAGGAGTAACAAGACTACCAAAAACCCTTATGATTGTGTGGTCCTTAAAGTAAAACCAAGATCCTCAATTGTGCATGATACCTAACTCAGGCTTAAGGGCTTTGGGTCTGAGAAATTCCTTAGCCTTTGGGCTTAGACCCTACCTAACTTCCTTCTGCAAAATAATCAAAAAATTTATCACAAAGAAATTTTCAAAAACCAAATAGTTAAAATCATTCATATGTGAGTCCCAGATATAGGTCCACCCTTGAATAGGTAGCAAATCTCCTTTAGCCATGGTTACAATCTACAAATTAGGATGCCATACCTTAAGACCTTTGAACAAAAGTATATACATCAGGAGATAGTAATACCTAAAAAAAATTATTTGCCCATTTTTAAATCACACAAAGCATTATGCAAACCTTGAGCTACCACAAAATCATATTCGAAAGGCCTATTAATATCCCTGCTTTGGATATCCATACAAACCATAAGCATCCAGTTTGGAATTAGGTGCCTTGCATCTGCAACACAGACTTGACATAAAGCATAGTATGTATCCAAAAAGTAACTGATAAATAAGTCTCTACTGTAAGGAGCGGTCTACTTTGATGTCAACTTTCTATCATTTCCCTTTATGTGTACAGGCTTGAATGATAACAATCTTGTTCTATACAAGAGCTCATTTTTCTTATACTCCATATCTAGCTCTTGGGGATCAATAATCCAATCAGTGTTAGGGTTGAGCATGAACACTTCATTGATAACATCTCCTGTGATCTTTGTTAACCTGTCACCTTCATTGGACACAATCTCTCTAGCAATAGACTTGTAATTTGTAGCAATTACAACAATCAATTCAATATTTACATAGACATTTGGCACCACAAGTTTTTCTAGATTTCAATTCCATATGTTGGATGCTAGAATTCTCTCCTTCTTCTTGTTGTAGTCTCTCCTCCAGAGATTGAAACCTAATGGTGGAATCAATGTATCCCTAATTCAAGTAGAGTGATCAATGATGAATTCATCTGGCCGGGACCTAGGCTTGGATCTCTTTTGCATCTCTCATGATCTAGGGAGTTGTGCAATTATTTCTTCAGAGAACTTTCTCTTCCCCAAATCAGAGGCTCTGCCATTCCTATGGTTAGGGTTATACAGACTAACATAATTGATAAGCTTATATAATTTAACTCCAATTAAATCCTACGACATTGAAACAACAATGATCATTGACAATCTGGAAATATGCAGAGAAGGTCAAAAGTTAGCAGGAGTGTAATGAAAGTGCAAACAATAATCGCTTCTTAGAAACCCTAATTATGATAGCAAAAAGCACAATTTTTTTTTGAGAATATGAAGAGCACTGTAAATACAAATTAGTTGCAAGATTCCTACATGGGAGGTCTTAAGTTCAAATCTCAAAAAACATTGTTCAATAAAAAAAATGAATTAGTAGGAGATCGGTGTTAATATAGCAGAGACATTTTTAGATCATAACGAGCAAAATGGATTCATTAAATGTGGGCACGTATGTAGGTGTGATGGTCAATTGGCGTTGGAAGTGAGCATTTAGTAGATTTAATATTTTTTATTTCATTGTTACCAAATTACCTCTTAAGCCTCCTTGACATTGCAGAGTTAGCTTGGTCGTGCACCTTTTCCCAATCGCACAATCACGTGACAATCTTAGCCATAGATCTCATGTGAAAGTGTCTCTCTTTATCACACTAAAAAAATGGGGGCATAGGTCCCACGCTCTTATTCCATGGCTTATATTTCCATATGCTCTTGTCTTATTGGTCAAGAAATTTACTATCATCCTTCACAGGTCCCACATGCCACATTTGGAGCGGCATTGTGGAATTAGACTTTGGATGCATCTTTGATTAGTTGTGCAGCTGCGCAATCACTTCTGGTCGTGGATCTTTGCCAAACTATTCATTTAGTAAACTACAAAGGATGCGGCCATCTCGGGCCCACCTTTCCACCATGTCAACGACCACATATATGCATAGCGAGTGTGAGCGGGTCCCATCTACCATGTAAGTGGCGGGGTTGTGGAGTTAACATTTACTATTCCATTAATCTAATCACACAACTATGCACAAACACTGGCCGTGGATCTAATCGAAGATGAAGGACAATTAAGCAAAAAAGGAAAGAGGGGAAAACCAGATGGCTAACACAAAGAGTCGGTCATATGACAACATAATGGGCCTCAATGGATAACTTAAGACACCGAAAAATGGTTCCTGGGGGTCACCGATGAAATAGATCAAAAAGAGAATGCAGCCTGGCTAGGACCTAGGGTTTAGGGTTTTAGAATTAAAATTTTTAAAACATAGAAGATAAACCCTAAACCATATGGAAAAAGTTTTCAAAAACTTCCTAGCACTAAGATCTACCTTCCACTCTGATTTAGATCTAAGGACCTTTCTAGAATTAAAACATAGTTAATTCAAGCCATGACAAAATATTCATAGAATCATTAAATATAGATAAAATAGAGTTAATTCAAGCCATGAAAAAACATTCATAGAATCATAAAACAAAGATAAAATAGAGTTAAATCAAGCCACAAAAAATTAAAATATTCTTGGAAATACAACAAAGTAAATCAAAAAGTCTGAATGTATTTTGGGAATACAAATTATACAATGCATATTATGAAATCATTGTATGAGCTTCTAGAATTACAATACATATTTATTATTTTCAATTATAATTACAATAACAATATTCTTAGAATTACAAACCCTCATATATTAAAATATTCTTGGAATTACAAACAAAGTAAATCGGAAAGCCTGAATGCATTTGGGAATACAAATTATACAATACATATTATGAAATCATTGTATGAGCTTCTATAGCATGCTCCACTCTCCATCTGATGGAACTCTAAATTTTTCTAACATATAGTAAGTGACTTGCAAATTTGTGAGCAATTCATAATTGGAAGTGGAAGTTGACATCAATGTTTCATCCAAAGCTACATTCAAGGTTATCAATGGTTTGGTCAAGGATAGAAAATTATCTAGATTTATGTCCTTAGGAAACAGGTCCAAATCATGCTTCATTTTCTCCTCCATCTTATTTTTTAAAGTAGCATCTCTAATTTATTACTATGTTGTATAAAAACTATCGGCAAATCAAGTTTTGTCAATCTTTGCACCTTTCCATGCAGCTTCTTCATCTTTTTTGCAGCCTTATCCAAACATTCTTGTGATTCTCGTAGTTTCTTACATATTTAAATGACAGATGAAGCATTTACTGAGGCATGAATGTGATTGTGAATTCCCTTGGATGCCAATTATTTGTCATTGGATTCGTAGACTGTTTGCAAAATTTGATTTGTAATTTTCTCTCTGAATTCAACTTTCTGTTCTGAGCAATATATTCAGTCAACTTCACATAATGTACACTGAGATTTTCAATCAATTCAAACAACTGATACAATTGGTTAGCCTTCTACATTATTTGATCTTGAATCTTTTTTTTTATAAACCTCATTGTTTGTTTCCAAGATCCACTCAATTTTCCTTTGAGAGAGTTAATATCATTGTATGTCTTTTGCAACTCTTGTGTCAGTCTTTCATTATTTTTTCTTTCTTCCTCTACTTTTTCTTCCCACTGATTTGCACTTTCCTTCTCTCTATTCAATTGGTCTTGTAAGTTTTTTGTTGAGGCAGTGGCGTTCTCCAGATTTTTATATAATTGTACTGAAGAGGCTCTTTCACTTTCAAATTTTTGGCTTTCAGCTAAGCTTTTCTTCATCTCATTTAGTTCCACCTCTGACTGTTCATTCTCTGCACTTGTAGATGTAGAGGTGGATTTTTTTATTCTTTTGTGTAATTCATTGCAACTGTTATCTGTAGCTTTCCTCTTTGCTTTCTCATTTTCGAGGTCTCTCCATAGCTTTTTTATCTCTCTCTCTCTCTCTCTTGCTTGAGAAATGATGTGTACACCAATTCTTTGGTCTTCCTTGGTAAACACATTAATTTTGTCTTCATTCTTTACTCCTGAGAAATCTATTTGGACAATGATAATGTGAAATTGGGAGGGATCAATCTAATTCTTTGGTTTATTTTGATTTAGAATTGGGGGCACAACAACCATGAACTCCATTATTTCTTTATTTGGGTCATATGTGGGAAATCCCCTGTTCATTGTAGGTTCTTCCTCTACACCTGTAGTACTTGCAAACTTCATCATTTGCTTCCTTTTTTCTTTATTTTTTTTTGCTCTCTCTTGCTCTAAATTGATCAACAAAATTATTGTAATTAAAATCTGGGGTTGCTGAAGCAATTGAATGTTTGAATGGTGAAATATCACTTGTAGTGATGTAGGAACCTCCACCCATGCATGTGCCTCTAACTATTTCATTGTGAGGTGGAGGTCTAGCAAAATATACAAAACCCATTCCTAATCCTGTCCCACTCTGACGTATAGTTGGGGTTATTAGACTTGTTTGAGGGCCAGGGGATTGGTCGAAATCTGCAAACAATAAATTCATGATGAAACTTGATGTAGTTGGAGTTGTACCGATACTCGTCATTGTTGTCATAATATTTTGCTTCTTTAGCATTCCTTGATCACTAGGATTCTGTATATTATCTTCTATTATTGGCCTCTTCTAAGTGTCTTTTTGTCCTTGCACTTGTTGACCACAACTAGAACTAGTACCCATATCATCCCCACCAATGGGAGTAGCACTTGATTCTCCACCATGTTCTATTTGTGATTGAATCTGAGTGTCAAGATTTGAAGTTATAACAAAATGAGGTTCAGGTTTATTGTAATAACCCACTTTAATGAACCCAACAAAATTTGCCCACTTCTTTTTATTTTGTTTTTTTGTTTTTTTTGTTTACTTAAATCATTTGTGTTTGATTCAATCGCATACTCTGGGCATCCATCCATTAGGATTAGGCATTTATCCATCTGGGATGAGCATCTAACCATATGGGTTAGGCATCTGTCCATACGGAGTAGGAGGTTTAATCTATCCAATATGGGATAGGCATCTACCCATACGGGGTAGGCATCTATCCAATTGGGATAGGAGGTGCTCTGGCCAGAGACTTAGACTCATCAGGACCATTCGGGTCCTGAGTCACTCACTAAGTACTACACTCTTCTAATAGGAGTGCACCAAGGTCTCCATCCTTAGGAGAAATTAAAATAATGTAATACAAGCTTGAATTTCGCCTCAGAATTTGGCTTAAAGCCTCGAGAAGTCAAGCAAATCCATACGGGATTCCTTCCGAGTATGCATTGAATTACTTTTTCCTTTTTATTATACTTATCTTTCAAATTAGGATTCTACTCAATCCTTCATCTTACCAAACCTAGACCCCATCCATGAACGCCTGAGTACTACGGACAACTCCATCCCTAGACTACCTATATACCCGTTTCGACACAAGATCAAGGCGTAAAGTATGTAGTTCTGTTTTCTACACTATAGTTTGATGTAAACTGATTAGTGGGTACGCAACCCTTTCTAGGGTCAATGTCCCAGACAGTTTCTCTGTGGTTGCTACCCATGGTGGTAGCACTTAAGCAAAGGCTCAAGATGGCCTATTGCTTGTGGCCTAAAACAACTAGATCCTAATACCTATCATAAGCGTCACCCTTGACCAAATTGTCAATCGTCAACAACTCTTAGAGATTAAATCAATTTCATAAAAGCATTTCACTCAATCAACCTTAAGGGGGTTTGCTATGGTTTAACTCAGCGGATGTAAAAATCATTTAAGGATTATCTTATTAGATTATCGATCCAAGGGGGATTACCCGCCCCTTGGATTTTAACTTCCAAGTGTCCCTTATTACTCCCGGATGATTTATAGGGACGATGCCACAAACATCGTTGATGCAGCTTTATTAGGCATTAAGTGTAGTAGTTCAACATGGCAACATTACCCGTAAGCGTGACCCAGAGGCACTGTATATACCGAACGCTACTAGGTTTTGGTTTTCTGACTTCCTTTATTTAGTTTTCTAACTAAGAAGCTATGAAAAAAATCATGCTTAAAAAGCAATTATGAAATGAATGTACGTAATTTAGACATTGCAAAGTTTAATTAATTGAAATAACTACCTCGATGGTATTCATGTACCACTTGATAAAAAAAAATACCATCTTCCTACAATTAATATTTCAAACTTGAAATCCAACTTACACAATAATGACAATTATGAAACTCGCATATTGATAATTAAAAAACGTGTCACTTGCATGGAGATGAAAACATCAATAAATGCAATTAATGTATAAGTAATTTGCACGATACAAGAATAATGTAACTTACGTGCAAGATTAAGCAATGTTTTATTCCTACCACAGGAGTAATTAATTATAGTCATAGGTTCCAAAAATAGCAATTAGTTTAGACATTTGATAATTTTGGTTCAATCATGAATTAATTAATTTTGATGAATCCAAAATGCCAACTAAGTGGCCCAACGAATCTTAAATAGATTGAAAGATCTAATTATGAAATTTGATATAATTTAATTTACAATTATAAAATTTACTAAAGGTAAATTAATTGTAAATTTACTAAAGATAATTTAATTATAAATTTACCTAGGTTTGATTTTATTTAAACTACGTAAATAAATATATATATAAAAAGAATTTAACAAATTCATTTGCCAATAATAAAATTTATGTCGTGGCTTTTAATAGGCAAGTGGGAGTGGGGGTCCACGGGTCCCATCACCATTGCGGACCTACGGGTACAGGCCCGTAGTGATGAGGGGACTGCCGTGGTCCCCTCCACTACCCTGCGGCCATTGCCATAATAGTGACCACGGGTTAGTGGAGGGTACGACTCCCCTACGGCATTAATAACTTTGCCCCCCCCTTCCCTGTGTCGGCCCACTATTCCATGCGAAGTTTAATCTACGGATTTCCTTTTACGATTTCGCATATAATTTGTTTGTATAAATTTTAATGATAATATATATATATATATATATATATATATATATATATATATATATATATATATATATATATATATATATATATATATATACAGTTTTTCATTCCAATTTATTTAATAACATAAGAGAGAAATACATAAACAGATATATGTACAAGAGAAATGTTAATGTAAAACAAATGAGAATAAGAATTTAATCACAGGGATGAAATAACAAAGAGAATTAAATTGTTTCAGCAATGTACAAAACTGATATTCACAAAGAGAGATTTATACTCTATTTCCACAGAGAATAATGAATACAGTGAGGTTTATATTTTATTACCAGACATTTTTTGTTCACAGAGAAGTAAGACTGCTCTTAAGGAATTAAGATTTATGATCAAATCTACATTCAAAGAGAGAAATGGGTTTTTACTCACAGGAAAAATATTTGAATAACTTCATATACAGAAGATCAAACTTGCATTCACATAGAGGTGAGATTTAATGTAAGAAATAAGGTTTACATTCAAATTCCCATTCCAGTAATGAATTTAAGAGAAGAATAATAAGGAACAAGATTCATACACAAGTGATTATCATTTAATCACACAGAGAAGAGTTTATTCTCAGAAAAAGTAATTAAATAAAGGAAATATGATTTTTGCACAGATCTAGAAAATCTTTTCTTTTTTTGGAAAAGCAAAAGCAAGATCTAATATTTTTTTTTTCTAAAGAAAATTAAATAAATAATAAAGCTATCTTTTACATGCATTATACGAAAAAGTACTTTTATCAATATTTGTCCCTAAATAAAGAAAGATTTACAATCTATTTTTTTTTTTTTTTTTTAAGGAAGATCTAGTAGCTATATTTTTTGAAAATACAAATTTCTCATATGTAAATGAGAGATGACAAAAGAAGAGAACCTGGCTTATCGAAGCTCGATGTTGAATCCTCTCCAATCTTCTAGCTATCTTCTTAGATCCTTCCTTGCAACTTGAGAGAAATATTCAAGAACAATTTAACAATCCTACAACCAAAATGTAACTACCAAGGAAGATCCTACTACTAACAACAAGGAAATTTGGGAAATTTTCTTCAAAACATAATCAACTCCCTCTTATGAAAACTTGCATATAAAATATAGGAAAAATCCCTTAATTCCACTATCTAGAGAAATTAATTAAGAATGAGATTCTTTTCCAATATTGGACCCATGCAAAATTGATTAATATCTTAGTGGGGGAGTTACATGCAAGGTATTGAAGATTCCTCTAGAAGCTTCTAATTCCTCCTACAACATGTGCCATAATTGGAAATGGGAAAATAAAAATAAAAATAAATAATTCCTTTTGAATTATATTCTCCAAGTGTGTGTGTGGGTCCATTATTTATTCTTTTATAATATTTATTTAATCATTTTCAATAGCTCAACCAAAAATATAATAGAATTGTATCAAATCAAAAAGTGATAAAGGAGGGTTATGACATTTATAATTATCACCTTTGCTTGTTGATTCAACTCCAATGCCTCCATGATATGAACCTTTTGTTGGTAACTCTACCTCCAGTGGCATCCAAGGGCCTTGTCCTTTGGACTCCAAACTACCACCTTGATAACTCAATTTTTCCATTATGGCTACCCCTGAAGAATATTTTTCAATCATGGCCTCACTAAAAATAGATGTTTTTGCAGATTTTGTAACAACTGTTGGAATTTGACTTGAGGGTATCTCATTATCACTTTAATGATCTCTATCATCATCAATGACATCATATGCTTTAGAGGGATTCTCTATATTCCATAGTTTTTTAAAATTATAATCCCCTGGGTTATAATCAAAATCTGCAATAGTCTTTGGTTCACCTACATTCTTCCTCATAGACCAAAAATCTTTGATTTTGTTTCATGTCCAGTTTTCCTCTGCACAAGCTTGTGATAGAAAATATGGGATTCTTATTCTAGTAGATGAAACATCTGCTGTTTTGTAAAAATTGTCTGACCTCCTAGTTTGGATGTCTTGCTCTATTTTTCTCTATGGGTGCAATACCATAATTTGTGTAGACAATTGTTCTAGAGAAATACTTTTGTTAGCAACAGTTTCCTCCATCACTTTTTTGACCTCATCCCAAGAATCCTTGTTTTCCAATATCTCTAACAAGGGTTTACTTACATGTTGGATTTTACTTGCAAAGCTCTTATTCTCCACAACCATTTCCTTAATGATGTCACATGGATCATACTACTAGTAACTGTCAACATCAAAATTAAAAAAAATCAAAGTTTCATAGACCACACTGAATGCTTCTCTCTCAAATGTGTACCCTCCACATGAAAAAGGTAATGAAGGAAATAATCTCTTCTTTTGCTGACCATAAAAGTAGCGCTTATCTGTACTCTCCATCTGCCATACATATTCCAATGCAAAAACCCTCTCTGTCACATCTATTGGAAGTTTGTAGGATTCTACTCCTGATCCATAAAACCTTAACATGGTATATTTTTCCATGAGGTACCAGTCAGCTAGTTGTATTCACATCCCAGTTGAATGCAATCTCTACAAGACTCGGGCAATCTAGGCATTAGAGTGTTTGTAATTGCATGATACATTGGAGCCAAAAAGAAATCTACAAAATGGTTGTAGTTACCTCTGTTATCATGCATCCTTATCTTAGTGGTCCATTCATATACTGGATGAACTGTTCTCACCTCAACATCCTTATAGACTTGAATCTAAATCTTGTTGGAGTCAAAAGTTCCACTATATTTCACTAGAAGAAGATGGCACAGGTAGGTTGTAAACCTAAATTTCTTAGAGGAACCTCTTTTAATCTCTACAAATTGTTCATGCATGGATTGAACAATGTGCTCAACAAAACTATATCTAACAGGTTGATTAAGACAATGGATATTAAATACCATTTCAAGGAGGTTTGCACCCACTTCCATATTATTTTCCAATCCCAGGCAAAATGTTAGCATGGCAATAGTATCTTGAACCCATGGCACAAAAATATCTCCTCTATAAGGAGGCTTATGATTTTGATCCTGCTGTTTACCATCCTGTTGGATCTCAAATCAACAGATTGGATAGGTTCTAAGGAAATGCCAACTCCTATGATCAAACCCTCCAATTGACTTGGCCAACTTATAGAGCGAACCTATGTGGTTACTAATTCCCTCACTTTAGGCTCTGCAAGACCTAGGCAGGTATACCTATTCACTAGTGGCTTTCGATGACTAATGATTTTTATAGAAAATTGTTTATCTTAATCTAACTTCCTCCTATCTTAGAATGGCATAGGTTCCTAGGATGGGTGGCTTTTAGATGAGTTCAAGATTGTTGTTGTGGAAGCTATTCGATCTTTGTACTTAAAATTTATAAGTATGTATACTATTTCTAACTAGTTTTATGTGTCCTACTCAACTAGTCCTATTGCTTTAATGTAAAAGTAATTAATATGGTAAAGGTTGTGATTTGTGAATGACCAGTGTCTTTCCTGTTATTTGGGCTACAAAGTCTTATATTTCTCTAGGACTTAATGTATGATTTGTGAGACAGTTTTTAAACCTACCCCCTTTGGTAAATCTGTCAGTTACCGTTTCTTATGAGATCTACTAAATGTTTATATCATAAACCGCTTTAATGAATTTAACCTTAACCTTAAAGGACCATCCAAGGAAGAACTACAAGGAACAATTACAATTCACAAGTAGATCCTATTAATCCAAGTTTATAAAATAGAAACATAAACTTGACTGTAAGAATACGAATATCCTTATCTCCTTTAGATAATATCACAAACAATTGCCTACAGAAAATGAAATAACTCACAACACATATGTGAAAGAAAGCTACTGATTGTATTAAAAGGTTCAAAATAGTACAATATTATCCAGAGTCTCTCCTATATTTTTCTCTCATTCTCCCCCTCATATCTGCATTTTTTAACCATTTATATATGTGGTTGAATGGGAACCATACCCCTTTTGGGGTGAAAAGTCACCATTTTACATTAAAATTAACAAAACCCTTTGAAATTAATATGCAAACTAGTTAGTCAATAACCTTACTTTAAGCTATCTTTCAGGTTTTTGTTTGGTTGGTAGCCTTAAACTTCAGATACGAATCTCAAATTTTTTGTGGTGGTAGGAAACATCCACTTATAAAATGGGTCTTCATCAGATTTGATATTTGCATATATTTTCATTCCAAGTCGACATATTCTTTCATGTAGGTCGAAATAACAGGCTTTTAAACCTTCTTACGGTCTTCTGTATGGTCTATAGCCAAAAACACATTGTACAGATCTAATATTTTTTCTGGAGCTTGGAAACTTGATTTTATGAAATGGGTATTTATTATATTTCCAAGTTTTATTCATTTTAATTCTCTATTCATATCATCTTTTCTACAGATCAAAAACACTAGTCTTTCATGGGGTTCATTGTAATTAATTTATTCATATCCTCCTTTACTCTAGTTGTTCAAATCATTAATCATCCATTATGTGTCATTTCCATGAAGTGACCACCATTTTTAATAGTAGGGTGCTTGAAATTATTTGGAAATTTGAAGCCCCAACACATCCATTGTTATTTCTTTGAGATAATTATTTCTCCCCTCTTCATTGATTGCTTCAAAATCACAGGCAAGATTTCCTATGTCAATGTGGGCGTTTAAGTGTCTAAAATCTCCTGCTCCAAGCTTTGAGTCCAACAAAATTTTAAATTCATCCTTGGTAATGGATAAAATTTCCTTTTGAATATTTTTATTAACAGTTGCTCGTCTATTTTCATCATAATTTTGGGCACAAACCATGACAATTTTTGGGCAAGGGAAAACCTCAGGGGGCATCATGCGTCCCAATCCAACATCCCACGTTGCACTTTTATTTATTTATTGACCTAATATTTTATTATACACAATCTTTCATGCCTTATCGGGCATGCCCCCTACGACCTTATTCTCACATGAAAATCTAAGAGTAGTGGTTAGCCTACCATGGATTACAGGATCATAAATATCATGGAAACCTAGGGTTTTAACAAATTGGGCATAGTCTATTTTTTGTGTCTCTCTGGCTTTGCCCATCACCCCCGATTCTACAATCTAAACTATAAGATTCAAAAAAATTAAAACGTGGGATGTAGGTGTTCTTTATTTCTCTTAGGAACTTACTCAAAAATTTTAATTTGAAATGATGAAGAAACAAATTGGTGTAGACAAAATTTGTTGCATCCCTGAATTTGGATTCTAATTTCTGAATCTTCCTGGTTAATTGGTTACTCCAAATTCCAATCTCCCTTAATTTCAAGAGAAATAGAGCTTCCTCGAAGGGAAAAACCATGGTTAAAATTCATTTCTTTTTCTTTCTTTTATTAAAAACATTGAATCATTCATTTATTAAAACCTTTCATTCTTGACAGTGCTCACATGTGTCTCTATTTCGGTGACTTTTTGAAGAAACTTGTGTCCTTCACAACTTCTCTCCAAAATAGAGCTTATGCCATTGATCTGCGACCATTCAACGATCACTAAATTGATTAAAATTAATTAAGTATAGACTTATAGTTAATTAAGTATATAGTTTATAAAAGTTAATTAGACAATGCACATGCGTGTTTGTATTCTACAAACTTTTTGAAGAAACCTTTATCCTTCACAACTTCAGACTGAAATTGAGCTTATTTCGTTAATCCACAATCATCCAATGGTCATTAAAATGATTGATTAATTAAAGTTTAAAGTTTCCGATGCTGCGAACTAGGAACAAAGTGATTGATGTGTTGCCCAAATGGGCTAGATCTTTTCGAGAGACACAAGAATATGAGCTTGAAGATTTTAGTAGTATGTTAGTGGATGACGTGGTGGCAAAGTGATTTATGGAAAATCCTAGATTTATGCAAGTTCAAAGTGATGGGAATTGGCCAATCTAATTGGTGTATAGTGGTGGTGGATTTAATGCATGTTTGAATTTGTACAAGATTTCCAATTAGAAGATTTTCACAATCTGCTGGAGGATGATGTGGGCAGAGACATTATGGAAATGGCAATTCTGAGAATGACAGATGGAGGATGCATTGGATGAGGGACAAGCTAGTTGGCACGATACATAGGAGTAGTTATTGCCAAATTATGTGGACACAAAAAGAAATCATACTCAGACAGAGTATTGATGGTTGTGCATTCATGATCCTGGCTTTTGGTGGAGATGTTGGATTTTGAGTTTGGGTGAAGTTCTTAATACATTAATAGCAATAATGGGTGATTTTTGCCTTGTATTTCCATTTTCATTCTTTCTTCTTGCAATTACTGCAATAATTTGCAAAGAGCAGAGATAGGGGTATTAGGGTGGTGGCACTATAACAGATAATCATGAAGGCTTGCTTCACTTTCAAAACAATAAAGGAGCTTGTGCCATTTGTGGGGAAGGTGTCTAATAGGCCTATGGAAGGCTTCTTCCTTCACAAGGATGAAAGATTGACAAAGGTGATGAAACTTGTGCTAGGAGAAGACATTGTCCATATTAGTCATAGATACAGGACAAATATGGAAATATACTCTTTAATCGCTGCTTAGGGACTTGAATTCAAAGATATGGTGGCTAAGGTGAAAAATGTTTTGAATGATTTAATTGCAGAGGATTACTTTGGTGATTTGGACTCCATTTTTAAGTGGGTTGTCCTAGGAGTGGGCATAGACATATCAAAAGGATTGATTGAACATGTGAACCCTATTCCATTTGTTCCTTGGCCAGAGGATGACATGAAAGCAAGATGCAGAGCTTCAACATGGAGAGGTTGGGAGGCTTTCAAAACTTTTGTAGGGCTAATGCGGGTGGAAGAAGCTCTCTACATAGTGCATGAAATTGCCAGGGTGGAAGTGGGATGCGAATTGTGACTAAGGGCATGCACGGAGGAGGCGATGTGAATTATTGCTAGGTACAATGAAGAACATGAAAAATTCTAGTTGATAACTTAGTTTGCATTAGCCCATGTTTACAATTTTTCAATTTTCGTGTTAAAAAAATGGTATGCAATTTTTGATCTTTGTCGGGTTGATAAATTGCCCCTAAAACTGTTTCGTGATGCATGGCTATAGTATGTAGTAGTGACTAGGTGATTCAAGGATATTTTTAAGTGCATGTTTTGGAAGGGATTTTTTGGTAGATGTTTGGGATGTTGATTTTGAGAACTATGTACTTTTTTGTATTGATATATTAATAAAATAAAAAAATTATCACCGACCAAAAAAATAAAATTAAAAGTTATTAATTAAAAATATTAAAAAATATTCAAAAAGTAGAAATATTATAAATAGATCACTGCGCGACTGCGTAGTTAGATCAAGATGCTTGTTCACCTTAACTCCGCAGCCTTGCCTGCACACATGGAACGTGGTCCCTATTGACGTTAGTCTTTTATTAAGTGGACCAATAAGATTTTGCATGCTGGAGGTCAAAGGACACGTTGGAAAGGATTGGCCCAATCTATCATCCTCGTAAGCCACAGTATTGAGTGGTCACCTCTTGATTATCCGATGACCCAAATCATTGCACAATAAATCAAAGTTTCTTGCCAAAACTAACTCCAAAACTTTGACATACACTTGAACACTAAACGAATGACATGTAGAAAGCCATGTAACATGGCTAGGACGTGCATCCAACATGTTCATCTCCTAAGTGTGATAATGTGAGGTTGTCTTTTATAAGATCAATGGCCAAGATCTTCGTGTGATTGTGGAGTTAGATGAAAGTGCTTGATGAAGCTAACTTCGTAGTGTCGAAGGTTTTTATAGACTATGGCAAATAAAAAATAATAAAATTAAAATTAAACCAGTTCACATGCTTGTAATTTGAATTTACCATTGTAAGGATTTATGCAGGATTTTCTATGCGAGCTATAGTTGCATTTGTTACATTAATCATTATTTTCTTAAATTCTGTGTATTTCAATTTCATGAGCCTCTTAGCCTAATTGATCATCTACAGTAATAGAGTTGTAGAGTGAATCATTTTAAGTTTATTTTGAAACCCTAGCTATAACTTGTATCAGTTTAACAGTGTAGTAGGGAAAAATCCAATAACAAAACCAAAATTGAAACCCATCTCATACAAAATTAGAATACAACCTCACCAACTTCCAAAATGAAGCAAACCAGACATAAAAAAATTCTAAAAATGATATTATCATGAAAGAACTTGCATATGATAGGTTAATAGCTTGGTAGGGCCAACACCCATTATATTAAAATAACATTAAAAATAAAGATACAGTTGTATTTGGCTTGTAGCCAAAAATATATTCCAATTGAATGTCCAGTAGTGACATAAAATATGGCACAAGTACTTAACAAAAAAACTTAACAACCCATAACCCACAATACAAAATTCAAAATAGAACGAAGCAGCTGCACGATACTTCAAGACTAGGAGACATTTCAAGCCCACCTTGCCACTTCATGTTCCTCCTTTATTATGTCCTGTCTGACTTTCTTAGCTTGTAAGATGAGCATGCAGTCCTATTTGCAGTTAGCATGAGCTTCGCTTGCTACAATTTCATCCACACCACATCTGTCGTCCTCAATCCATTTCTTTCTGCTCCCTAGCTACAACGCCCCTACAATATCATTTGCATCTTCCTCATCATTTTCAACTTCATATAGCAACCCTTAAGTGGTTAGGTAGTCCCAATGACAATCTTCCTCATCAGGTTCCTTGATTTTGGCTACATATAGGAGGAAATTGATACTACATAGTATATCACTCCTCCGCCCTTGCAACAATTGGGCATCTTGCATTTGCACAATCAAGAATTTAGAAACCCCCCATGTAATATTTCTATGGTAGGGGAATTAGGAGGTTCTCATCCACATTATCGATCAGTATATCAATGTTGCACAAATATGCATGCTCAAACAACATCTGGGTGAGTTTTTTCACCCACTCCTTGGAAACTCTCACATATAACACCATGGTAAGAAAAAATGTCAGAATGTCCGAACTGGCCCTATGCCTATTATATGCCATCATAAACTCCAACCCCGACACTATCTTGACCACATGCATTATGCATGGGTGGTCATTCACTAAGATCCCTCCTAACCGTTTATCAGTGACTTCACCTACAAACGCTTTCTATTGTTTTGTTTCCCTAAGCATAATCGACGTGTCCATCACTCCCACCTTTGTGTTTCCAACTCGAACATGTAATGTATAAATATGGTAATATCCCAATTCCCAATTTAAAGGCATTCGATCAACTTGATCAATGATCATAAATGTCTCATTAATGCACACTTACCATAAGTTGCCTTCTGCGGTATAGATTAATAGTATATATATCTTCTTTTATTATTTTTTTAATTTTTGATATAAGTTACAATGACCATGGAATTTTTTCTATATGGGTTATTTTCCAAAAAAATAGTGAATAGCTTCAACAGACCAATGCTTATGTATAGGGCACAGAGTCGAATTTGAGATCAAGAATGTAAACCCAAGCAGCAGATCATTTAAAAATGAGTGAACCACTAGAGCATTAATTCCTAACATTAACACATTGACAAGGACCACACAGTGATAAGGAAATTTCCAAGACAAGACAAAATATCCTTAATACTATGATTCATCATTCATGTAACATCTAAAAGTACTAATGGAGACAATCTTAGAAACATATAGTAGTCTATTCATTAAGTAATTGAAAAAATACTTCAAGAGAAAGTGTACCTTCTATTTCTTTCACCATGAAACCACCCTACACAAATAGACAAGATAAATCCTTATTTCTACTCTCCTTGGAGATAAGAAAATTTTAGAATCCTTCTTTACAGCCTTGGCATTCCTTTTATAATCATAAGGAATGCAACAAGCTAGCGGCCATTTAGCAGAATGTGTAACATGCATTGCATGTATAGGATGCCATAAAACTGTTAGGCCAGTATACATGAAAGTTTTGGTACCGAGACATAGAAAGCTTCCATGAATGCCAATTACCTTATGAGCCATGCCACTATCACACATTTGTGGTTATTGATGCAGTGGATACCTGGATACAAGATTCTGATTGCATTTACCTGTAGGGGAGAACTTTGAGAGTCTTGATCAAGCAAGATTTCTTGACTCCAAAACTACATCTTTTGTGTCTTCACCTAACTTTCTCTTTGCATTCCACCGATTATAAGGTGAAAAGGGTGGTTGGCAGAGAGATCAGAATTATTTGCAACTACAGCTGAATCCTGTAGTTTCACTCAAGCCATTTGATAACCCTTTGGTTATCTTTGGTAATTTTAATAACCCTTTGGCTACAAGGTAAGTCATCAATCTTCTTTACTTCATGGCATCTGCAAACCTTCAGCCATATCTCCTAATGCCAAAATTCAACTGCACCTTCTATGCACTTCATTTTAAAACCTCTGCAAGCAAGGCAACAACACTTCCTAAAAAAATATCCTAGAAATATGTCTATCTTCTACAATCTGAATTGTAGCATGTGGATTATATAGCTTCTATCCTCTACATTCTGAAATGCAGCATGCAAATAATGACCCTATTTCTCGATTTAGGAAGTGGCGACAACTAACAATCAGGTCTATACTTTGGATTATTCCACATACTGTATTAATCTGTGTGAGATGTACTTTTCTTTCATTCCACAAGAAATATTTCATTCCAATAGTCTTGACACTTGTACATGACTCACAGACCTCAACACAGATTAATACTGGTAGCTTCTCATTGAAAATTAAATATGTGCTATCCTATGCATTTTTCTTCCTCTGACATGTGCAATGTTTTCTATGCAAAAGGATAACAGAGAGTCCTCAATCAAGATTTCATCCGTACCAAAAAGCATCTTTCTAAAAGATTTCATACGGATATGCAGGACACTTATAGCTAAGATGTGATGTGTTTGCTATATTAGTTTTTTTCTCCAATTAGTAATGGAAGGTTCGCCTTAATTATTCCACAATTTTTATAAGATTGAAAAACTTTCACCAATGTAATTATTACTTTCCCCCCAAAATAATGAATGATCTGCCTTAATTTTTCTACATTTTTCATGCAATATGATAAAAATCGCCAATGTAATTATTATTTTCCCCCAAAAATAATGAAATATTTGCCTTAATTTTTCAAAAAAATTTACGCAATAGAAAAAGATTCTCTTATAAAATCAATTTTTTTTCCCAAAAAGAATGAACAATTCGCCTTAATTTTTGTACAACTATTATGCAACTGAGAAAAATTTGCCAACAGAATTTAATATTTTTTCCGTATTAAAAAAATTTCGCCAAAAAAATATTTTCCCCCAAAATAATGAAAGATTCATTAGGATTTTACACCTTTACCCAGTGGGGTTTCTTAAAGTTATCATTGGGTATAATATATTGTTTTATCAAATTTTTTGATTGGCCAATATCTTTCTATAGTTTGGGTTTAATTTTTATTTATTGCCTTCTCTGCGCGTTGCTGGGGGTTGGCTTCTTTGTGAATTTTGGTGATTGCTGAAGTTTTTTGTTGGATTGGAGGCTTGGAATTAGATTGAAGCTTGAGGATTTTGGTTTTTCTCTTCATCGGTTTTCCCTTGGCCATAACTTCTATTGCTTCTAGGTTGAAGGATTCTACCTTTACAATTTTGGGTTCCAGAAATATTATTTCTCTGTCATTGTGCTTGTGAAAGATTACTTGTTTGGCACTGCGAGAAATAATATTGTAAATTAAATGGGGTATTGTAATAGATAAAAACACTTAATACAATTTTGGGGATGTGATTTATCTGTATTCCTTGTATTGCTGGTAGTTTGTTGAGAATGCCATTGAGACATTTTTTAGTATTTAGATTGTGCAATGTCTTTATGTAGATTCTCATTTTGGGTTTAAGAGGTGTGAAATATAATTTTCTATTATTTATTTAAAGCTTGGGATTCATTTGATTTGTTATCCTTGTCTTATTTGTATGGGTTTATTTTGGAAAATTTGTCGTGAAAGGCTTTGAGTAAAACTATGTTTTTCTAAAGTTGATTGAATGCATTGTTTCGGGTCAATTGATAGTTTATATTAGTTTTACACAATCCCTTATGAGTTTTAGGAGTGATTGTATTCTCATAATGATATTTCATTTGTTTGATTTGAGTATTTTCTCTCTGTGTGATGTCGGGAAGTCTCTATGGATTTTTGAGTCTATGAATCAATTTATGGATTGAATTTCTCCTTTATTATTGTTTTTGAATGTTATTAAATATTTTTGGAAGGTTTCATATTTCAATCTTTATGCCTTAGTGGTTTTCTAGGTTGTCTGAAAGCGTTCCCTTTCCGTTCTGTGTTTTCTAGCTCCTTGACTCACATGCACCAAAATAATTATCAAAAGCACCATAGGATTTGTCATATGCACCAAAGTTAGTTTCAAAAGAACCACTTCCTTGGTCATATGAGCAAAAGTACTGGCATATTCACCATTTTGCATTTCTAGTCTGTTGTTGAGGTTTTTGGCAGTTTCGATCAGTTTTCTTGAGTATAGCTTTTTACTAGAGGCATGATGTGACATGATTCAGGTTCTTGAGGCATTGTGCTATTAATATTTGATTTATTTGAATTCTTTTGAGCTTTGGCAAGAATTTTTGTACTTGTCCATTGAGGTTTTGAATTGTTGCTCCGACAAGTTGAGTGAATCCTTGTTGTTTGAGGAAGGACTATTGTTGCTCTAGCAAGAGGATATGTTGTGCCTCGCTGTAGAGGTTTATGTGGTGTTATCGACATTATGTTTTGTCCTTGTTTATGTGTATTCATCGTTCTCGAGGCTTTTTATTATGTGGCAATTTTGGCATTATGATCTTGATGGATTGTTGTTGATGTACAGTTATTTGTGGATAATTATGGCTATCATTTATGCTTTGGTTGAATGTTGATGTGTTGTCATTGTGATGCTATTGTTATGTTCATCCTAATGTATTGGTCCATAAATGGGAGAGTGGGCTCTTACATGTGTGGACCATGGTCATGAGCATTAGACTTCTAGAAGGGGTCTAGACTTGCCGAGGAACCACATGAAGAGTTTATGTTTAATTGCAAGTGATAACCATAATAATTAGTTAGAGGGTTGGGTAAATAGGATTCACTAAAACAAAGATAATGAATTTGATTTATGTGCTCCAATGGCGGGTCTCAGGGAAATGATTTTGGGATGAAATATTCTAGGGAGATGGTTTTGGAATCTATGATTGGGAAGATCATTAGAATGGTAGATCGACCTCCCTTGTTTGGCTCCAAGGTTGAGGCGGATTCCACATGAGGTTAGCATGTGATGACACATGTCCATTATCCGTATGCCCTTTGTTGTTGATTATGCATCTGGGAGTTTATTGATTCATGATTAGCCTTCTGATGTGATTGGTTTCATTGTTCTTGGTTGTCATCTCATAGTTTTCATGTTGAGTCACTTGGTTGTTAGGTATTAGCCTAGGTCTTGAGTGTAGTTGGAACTCCATGTCATCTCCTAGCATGGGGGATGGTTCCTATTTGATTCCAAATGGTCAGGTGGTTTGACACCTTCCATTGGGATGTTCCTCATTGATGCTAACGTGCGTGGCTATGGATTCTATGATTCCTCATTATGAAATGGACGTGCAACTAATTTCTATGTATTGAGACTGAATAATGTGTTCATGATGGCATTGTAAATGTAAATAATTCTATGTACTTGTATCATGTACTCTTTGTAATAGGATATGATATTGATGTAGAAACTATGATCTTGTAATGAAATAAGATGATATTTTATCAAATGGTTCATGTTATAGAAATGTCTGTTACGTTAGGTATGTGAACTTATGTTGGATGAGAGAATAGAATGTTTAGACTTGGGTCATTCTTGTTATATCATATTATTCTTAATTTGGTGTTATAACATGAGATCCTATTTGGAAGTGAATTAGTACTTGTTATAATATTGCATACATGTATAGCTAGTAATTTGATGCATTTTGTAGAGGGAAATCTTAAGGAAATATTCTAAATCCATTTGTAGAAAAAGATGTATATAGCTTCATAATGTAGTAATAAGGGGATTAGAAATATTTGGTTTGGTGCTTAAAATGAACTTAGATATTTGATGGGGGTTATGAAGTTATGCATTGGAAATTTATAATCTCATGACAAGGAAGTGATGAATAGATCCTAATTGCATTGAATGTTTATGATTTCAGAAAGTAGATATATTAATGAAATGTTTCTAGTAAGTAGTGATGTTAAAGTTATTGGAATCCAAGAACACTAAGATGTGGGGGGGGGGGGGGGTGAATCAGTGTTTTACCGTTATGGAGAAATTTAACCTTATTAATACAATAACTCAACAACCAGTAAACATAAAACCATATAACAATAAGAAACAATGCAACCAAAAAGATGAACATCCTAACACCATAGATTGATACATGGAAAAACACAAGGAGGAAAAACCATGATGGGATTGGAGACCCACAATATCTATCCACTGATCAGATGAATAAATATTACAATAAGGGGCCTTCACATGTAGGAAGGCACACTGCCTAGAGCGCACTGCTCACTACAATGGAGTCTCACTGACTACAGAGAGGTCAACCACCTCAAAATATTTGAACAACAATCCGGAAAGAAGAATAGCCTATGAAAGCATCAAACATGCCAGAATACAGTTCCGGATAAGCTCAATACCGGAGGTCTAAAACCTCTTACGTAAACCCAAATCAATCACCTATGATCGACCAAATCCTCTGCACAAATGATTATTACATTATTCTCTCCTTGTATATTAATACATGATCTACAATGAGATCTTACATCACTTTTATACCAACCTGAGACCTAACCAATTAGGTCAGCCACCCAAATGATAATACAATAGATCCATTACATAATCCAAAAATGAAATCATAAGACATGTCGGCCTAAGGCCAAACAAACATCATCCAATCAATAAAACATCTCGAAAATGCATCAGAGGATCTATCAACACATTTCATGAAACCGGTCCATAACCTAGATAGCACCGGACCTAAATTAGATCCACACATGCCAAAGCAATGACACCAATCAGTCAAGGGATGACACAATCACCATCAGCATTTTGAATCCCTTATAGTAGCTGCACCAACACCACTTATGCATTACATCAATGATCTTCAATAAAGCTCTATTGGTGAAACCCTTACCGGACCTATAAAGTAGGATTACTATATCATAAGATATCATTCAATCATCATGTCAATACCAACTGATTGAAACATACTTCAGAAGCATATGGACCATTCATACAAAATTATTCCATCATCCAAATCATACTGGTGACAATCAACTGATAATCTTCCCAATCCAATCCTTCTACTAGAAGCCGGTAAACAACCATAACAACTAGTGTTGACATCAATGACAAAACATCAATGTAACACATAATCAATTCCTTCATATGGCCAACAATCTCCCCCTTTGTCATTGATGGCAACACTAGATGTGAAAAACATTGAAGTGCCAAGTAATGCCAAACAAGTCTCCCCCTATGGAAGATAGCCAACAATTTCCCATAAAATGATATAGTAATGAAGCTCTAAACCAAATATCTCTGTACCAATTAACCATCCATAGACCTGAACCAAAATTCTCCCAATTGGATACAACCAATCTGAAATTTAGTTTCTCCTCCTTGTGCGAACAATCTTCCCCTTAGACTGATATCTCTGTTAAGCTCTATTTTTCACATATATCTCTCCCCCTTTGACATCAATGCCAAAAATTTGACATAAACACCAAAGCAAAATCATAGAGCCTCTGAACCACACAGCTGACTACTCCCCCTGAGTAGTAGAAGTAGTTCATCAATCTAGAGCAAAAGATAGTTTTGATAATGCATACTGGACTGATGTACATCTATATCATTTAAGTCTCTACCAGAGGGGTAGAAACCCCCAATCTATCTCTCAAATACTCAAATGATTCTTGGGACAAAGGTTTAGTGAAGATGTCTGCTATATGTTCTTTAGTGTTCACATAAACCAATCTGACTTCTTTTGCTTCCACCTTTTCCTTCAAAAAGTTATACTTGATTGATATGTGCTTAGTCTTGGAGTGAAATACCAGATTCTTTGATATGTCAATAGCTACAGAGTTATCACAGTGAATAAATGATGAATACTAAGAGGGGGGGGGCGAATTAGTATACCAAAAAATATTGTACTTAAACACTATAATAGTCTGGCAGTAAACTGGTAAAATAGTTTAACAAACAAACCTGTTAACACACATGCAAACCAAATAGAAAATAAGCCATTCACCCATAGAAGCACAATCACCATAACACAAGAGATTTTGACATGGAAACCCAAATGGGAAAAACCACAGTGAGATGAAACTCACAAGTAACTATCTAGAGAATAGTAACCAGACCGGTTAAGGTCATACAATGTTCCTTACTAGAACAGATCCTGTTAGGAATCTCAGTCTCTGTTAGGAGATAAGTTTGATTAAAGACTACCTTGTGAGAGGATTTCAGATCCATAGATGTGAATCACCTTGTTAGAGGATTTACAAAGGCTTTTCTGGGCCTACCGGGTTAAGGGTTTCTGACTTGTCAAAGATGTGAGTAATCAACAAGTGAATGATCTAGCACATGGCATAGTTTGCTTGATTAGATCCATTGTAGCTCATAGATAATGCTCTTCAGCATTACTTCAGTCTTCAGTAAATTCACACTCTACAGACTTGATCTTCTTTGTTAAGATCGCACATACAAGAGTTTCAAAAAAATAACCACCAAAACCTAACAGTTACACTCATACATGCGCATGCAAAACCCTAGACATGATGTCCTAAAAAGAAATCTAATTTCATGTCGATCCAATAGGATTACATTGCAAGTTCCTAGGTTCATTGTATCTAGACACATTTGATAACACGACACAAAATCACCATCAAAGTGTCGGTGGATGGTAACTCATCACAAAAATATACCGGTTGGTAACTCATCATGGAGTATTACTGGTTTATACAACTTTTCCAGTTACCGGTTGGTAACTCAAAGTAATACCGGTTTAACGGATTATCGGTTGACAAAAAATGAAGACTGGGAAAAGATAACTGCCACTTCTGGCTCCTTTGCTCCACTCCGCTTGAGATCCTTAAACCGTTTGATCTCCCTATGCCGCTTGGGTCTTTATACCGCTTGAGATCGGTAAACACTTTCTTCATAACATCAATAGTCTAAAGACTACAACATGATACCGGTTTGGAACAATTACCGGTTGAGCATAATTCATACATTCACAAAGTGATCTCATAGCAAGTGTGTGTCCATCAATGTCAATCACAACATAATCATCAAATGCCAACAATCTCCCCCTTTGGCATTGATGGCAACACTTAGGAAAATTTTTGACAACTAAGTGTTTTACAACAAAATTATGCCATAAGCAAAATTACTCCCCCTAAGCATATACACTATCCCTTTTGCAAAAAATACAATGTATACTACTTCCTTACTGAGATAAACATGAAAGTATGCAAAGCATGCATAAAAATTTTAAATACAAATTACTACTCCCCCTTTGCCAACAATGACAAAGTACAGTTGAAAAACCCTATTCCATTAGCATTAAAAACTAATTTAAAAAGTTTATGACAATAAAGAGTGAAACTTGTCAAAAACTGATTTAAAATCCTACATAAATGTCTTCATGGATAAAGACCATGATTCAAGCAATGAGGTAGCAACCTCATTCTCCATTTGCATCTGATAGACTTGCTCTTCCATGGCATCTAGGGTACTCATCTCTTGAGTGACCGTTAGGGCATCCAGATTTAGATAGCATTTCTAAAGAATTTGTTGTCTTGGCAGTAGGACCAGTTGAAGTTCCAACAAATTACGTGTCCGGTTGCTTATCTCTGCCTCTAATCTTGCAGACTGGAGTTGAAACTGGTGAGCGGTTTGTCCATATGTGGAGAAGGAATCATATGGCATCTTGAAGGTGCTTATAAATGACTGCATATTAGATTGCAGTTTGGCTTTCTGAGCAAGCACATCATCACAAAATAAATGAGGTTGACATATCTTACTTAGCAATAGTTTGCCCTTATCCATTGCATCTCTAATGTCCTTCTGTGCCTTCTGTAGATTAGACCAGAGCTCTGTTAACATTTTCACCATAGAAGTGTCCAGAGCCTTTTGATGCTCCTTGGCATTTTCTTCTGCAACCTCTTCGAGGCTTTGCACTTGGTCTTCTACAACTATGTATAGGAGCTTTAATTGTGCAAGAGGAATCGGTACTGGGGAGGTTGGTACTGGGTATCAAACCGGTAAGAGTGTCCATCGTAGCTTGGATCACATCTTGCTCTTTCTTCCTCCTTATTACTTCCAGGCATTCTTGAGAAAGCTTAATGCTCTACAACAACTCTAATTCATTTGCAAACTGGAGGTCAATGGGACTGGTAATGTTAGCCGGATTGGCTTGACTACTGGCTGCCTTTGGGGTCTCCATTTGAGTGCTTTGTGCCACTCCCTCTTTCTTTTTAGCTCTTTCCTTGTCCTCTTCTAGCTTCTTTTTCTCCTCTTCTTTCCGCTTCTCTTCCTCTTCATCCTTCTTCTTCTTCTCTTCTTCCTGCTTCTTCTTCTCTTGCTTCTTTATCTTCTCCTCTTCCTTTCTCTTCTCCTCTTCTTGTTCTGCTTCCTTCTTCTTCTTTTCTTCCTCTTGTTTTCTCTTCTCCTCTTCCTTTTTCTTCTCCTTTTCCTGTTTCGCTTCCTTCTTCTTCTTTTCTTCCTCTTGTTTCTTCTTTTCCTCTTCCTTTATTTTCTTTTCCTCTTCTAGTTTCCTCTTCTCTTCTTCCTTTATCTTTTCTTCCTCTTGTTTCCCTTGACCTTCTGTTTCTGTTGGTGCATCTGGAGTAACATTTTCACCATTCAAGGCATCAACATCAATCGGGTCCAATTGAGTAGTGACCGATTCTCCTTCACTATCATATACTTCATCTAGTTGAGTGATTTCTGGTTCTTGCTCAACTTTCCTATTGGCTTCAGCCACTTCATGCAGTCTTAAAGCTGATTGGGCAAGGGAGTGGGTATCTTTGACAACTTCCAGAACTTTTCCTTCCAATAACATGAGTCTTCTTCTTCTCATGAAGAAGAGGCCCTTATATCTCTCCACCACTTCATATAGTTTTGTTTTAGGCATATCAGGAAAGTATTGTGCAAATACTTTCTCTCTTATTTCTTGTTCCTTTTCTATGGCAATGCACCACTTGTTATCTAAAGAATTATACAAAGAATCAGGCATCTCAGATTTAATTTTTGATGGCCACCGGTCATTAATACATAAATAATTGATAACTTCCTGTTCAACTTCTTTCTTTTCATCATCATTAAAATCATTAAATCACTCTTTCAAATCACCAAGTACTTTTCTTCTAATATTCTTAATTGTTCGTTGACAATGTGTCAAAGGTTTGTAAGAGGAAATATCAATATTTACCGGTGCAGATGTTGTCGGTTCACTCTTTGTCTTTTTCCTCGTTTGCCTAGTCTTCTTAGGTTGTTCTTCAGAGACAATGTCCTTTGAGTCTGGTGTATTGCTTTTTGTCTTCCGCTTCCTCTCAAAGACTTTGGCAGGTGCTGCTTCTGGTTTCTTCTTTGCTGGTGACCGCTTGGTTACTTTGGGACTTGCTGTAGTAACCGGTGCCGATGATGAAGGCACTGCCTTTCCCTTCTTTACTGAGGGTTCTTCAACCAGTGTAACCCTTTCCAAATAGGTGCTGGTTCTCTTTTCCTTTGGATCAAGGGGCGAGGCGATTAGGGTAGAGGCATACCCATCTAACATGTTATACATTACCTCATATCCCATTGGTTCCACTTCTTCCTGTCGAGGCTCAACTACCTCCATTATGCACTCATCAGCTTTGATGGTGAAGCAAATGTCCTCCTCATACTTTTTGACAATATCACCAGATATTCTTACTCTTTGGTTCATTTTGCATCTGAACTCATCAAAATATTTGTTCAGCACTTCCAAATAACCGGTTCCTACCGCTTTTAGGCTTTCCTTGATTTGCTTTGTCATCGGTTGGTCAGCAAACCACTGAATATCACCTACTCCTAGAAAATAACCTTGGAAGTAGAAGAACAACCCAACCAATAGTTGTCCAAACTTAAATTTCAGGGCATTGTCCTATTTGATCGACTTGAGGTTCAACAAAAGTTTTCTTTGCATACCAATGCACAGATCAAACGATGCATCTTCCTTGATCATCTTGTAGGCGACATTTACCGCTGCAACAGAGATAGAGTTGATTCTGCTGGCATGGAACATCCGGTATCCTATCACCATACATGCATATTTGACTAGATCGTCCTTGATAGAATTGACAATCATTCCCCATGAATCGCTCACAAAACCGGTGAGCTTGGTCATTTCCATCTTGCTGATCTTCCTTAGGGCTGGCACTTCACTAACATTGCAGAAACTGGTGATGGTATGAATTGCTTCCGGTGTAATATCATGCATCTACTCTAAGTACATTTTATCACCGTGTACTCTGCTCAGAATAATGCGGATGTGATTGTCTAGAAATTCTTCAAGGAAATAGACAACTTTGTGAAGTTTCTTCTTTTCCAGAATGCTGAATTCTGGTTTAATCTTTTTGTCCTTCCCACAGAACAAACTCAACTGAGAATGGATCATCAGAGATCCTATATCTTCAATCTTACAATCAATGTAATCAAAAATGCCTTCCTCCACTATAACACTAGTAGGTATTTGAGATAGGGCATTGTATTTTGCCTTCCATTGAATGAAGTCTATAGAATCAACAGGTACACTAGAACTAGTATGTGATGCGGAAGCCATGATAAACAGAGAATTTTGAAAAATACCTTCGAAAGCCAAAATTTAGGGCTTGCAATTTAAACTTCGCTACACACTCCTTTGGTTGCTGAAATACCGCTTTGTGTTCTACACTTCACCAACATATGTTTGCTTCTAATTCTTCTTCAGGATTTTGATGAATTCTTTGAATCGCAATCCAAATCGCTTTTTTCGCTCTGTGCTTGAAACTTCTTCGCTCGTGAACTGATAAGTGAAAAATGACTTTGAAAAATTCTTTTAAACAAGTTCTTCACCTACCACAATAAATGCTCCACTATTAGGGCGTAAACCCTAATTTGCCTTTTACCATTTCCGGTCTTCTGCCAATTGACAGGTATCACATACTAGTTGAGGTCTTTTACCGGTATAAATTGGGGGTTCGTGAAATTTCACCATTTTCTCCCCCTAAGCTTTTCTGATGTTTAGTTTGCCAGTTCAACGACTTCCACACTAGGTGTAGAAACTGGTTCTACTTGAATCACTTCTTCTAGCTTCTTCTTCCAGGTTTTCTCCATATCTGCTTGAACAACTTTTACATCAATCTATCCTTCCGGAGTGACCAATATATCATTCCATATACTCTTTCTTGTTTTGTAGAATCTTGCTGTATGACTCGGTTTGTTGCAGTGATAGCAAACCATTCTAGGTGCTCTCCAAGGTCCATTATTCATGTTTCCATTCTTCCTTTTGGATGTTGCAACAATGTGACCATGACCATGACAAATCACACAGATTGCTCTCCATCCGGTTGTCGCTTGATAGCCACCGCTACTTGACTGATGACTATAGGTATTAAACCAGTTTGGTATCTGATTCTCAGAGGATTCAGGAAAACCTCCTTGACTCCTTTGAGGATACCTTCTGGTATTGTGCATGACAGACCTGCATTCAAATGCTCTATGCCCAAACTTGTTGCATACATAACAATTTCCATTGAATCTATTGGGTCTAGGCTTATCATTTAGAAAATAAAGAAAATTATTGTAAGCCTTACTTCTACATACATTAGCAGTGTGTCCTTCCTTGAGACAATTAAAGCAAACATGTTTGAACTTTTGCTTACCTTTATCCTTTGATGTCGGTTGTTTCTTTGATGCTCCACTTTTTGTTCTAGAGGTCTCACCTTCCTCATATTTAGAGAAACCAAGTCCATTGGTATTCTTTACCGGTTTAGCTGATTCAAGCTTCTGCTCTATCTTGACAGAGCTCTTATTGAATTTGGCAAGTATTTCCTTTGACTCAGTGAGTTCTTTGGAAAGGGAAGCATTGGATTCCTTCAAGGTTGCATTCTTAGAGATAGCCATGTTTAGTTCATCTTGCACTTCTTCTTTTTCCATTTTGCTTCCATGAAGACAAGCGGTAAGTGCACTGATCTCTTGCTTCAGCTTGGAGATCTCATGATCTTTGTCTTTTACCAGATCTTCAGCTTTCCTCCGGTTCTCAAGCTCTTGACACATTCTGATAGTTAGGCCTTCAAGTTCCCTTCTTAGGTTGGCATTGGACTCATTCAGTTTTCAACTTCTTGAATTAGGGCTTCCATGTCCACTTCATCAGAAGAACTGTTTTCAGTTAGCTCCATCATTTTTTCAGCATGCTCTCTTCTTTTTGCCTAAGAGGCCTTATATTTGACCTTAAGTTCATCATAGTTTGAGTGAGATGATGAGTAAGTTCCCTCACAGTGTATTCCCCCATATCTCTTTCCAAGTGGTTAGACTTATAGAAAGGCTGGCTCTGATACCAATTGTTGAATACTAAGAGGGGGGGGTGAATTAGTATACCAAAAAATGTTGTACTTAAACACTTTAATAGTCTGGCAGTAAACTGGTAAAATAGTTTAACAAACAAACTGGTTAAGACACATGCAAACCAAATAGCAAATAAGACATTCACCCATAGAAGCACAATCACCATAACACAAGAGATTTTGACGTGGAAACCCAAATGGGAAAAACCATGGTGAGATGAAACTCACAAGTAACTATCTGCAGAATAGTAACCAGACCGGTTAAGGTCAGACCGGTTAAGGTCATGCAATGTTCCTTACTAGAACAGATCCTGTTAGGAATCTCAGTCTCTGTTAGGAGATAAGTTCGATTAAAGACTACCTTATGAGAGGATTTCAGATCCACAGATGTGAATCACCTTGTTAAAGGATTTACAAAGGCTTTTCTGGGCCAACCCGGTTAAGGGTTTCTAACTTGTCAAAGATGTGAGTAATCAACGAGTGAATGATCTAGCAAATGGCACAGTCTACTTGATTAGATCCATTGTAGCTCATAGCTAATGCTCTTCAGCATTACTTCAGTCTTTAGTAAATTCACACTCTACAGACTTGATCTTCTCTGTTAAGATCGCACATACAAGAGCCTAAAAAAAATAACCACCAAAACCTAATAGCTACACTCATACATGCGCATGCAAAACCCTAGATATGATGTCCTAAAAAGGAATCTGATTTCATGTCGATCCAATAGGATTACATTGCAAGTTCCTAGGCTCATTGTATCTATACACATTTGATAACACGACACAAAATCACCATCAAAGTGTCGGTGGATGGTAACTCATCACAAAAATATACCGGTTGGTAACTCATCACAAAGTATTACCAGTTTATACAACTTTTTCGGTTACCGGTTGGTAACTCAAAGTAATACCGGCTTAACGGATTACCAGTTGACAAAAATTGAAGACTGAGAAAAGATAACTGCTACTTCTGGCTCCTTTGCTCTGCTCTGCTTGAGATCCTTAAACCGTTTGCTCTCCCTATGCCGCTTGGGTCTTTATACCGCTTGAGATCGGTAAACACTTTCTTAATAACATCAATAGTCTGAAGACTACAACATGATACCGGTTTGGAACAATTACCGGTTGAGCATAATTCATACATTCACAAAGTGATCTCATAGCAAGTGTGTGTCCATCAATGACAATCACAACATAATCATCAAAATGCCAACAATAAATACCGGTACATTACAACTCACTTGTATATCCTTGAACATCTGCTTCAACCATATAATGTGAGTGCAATTAGTTGCGGCTGCAACATATTCTACTTTAGCAGTAGATAAAGAAATGCATGACTACTTCTTGTTGATCCATGAAACCAACTTCTTCCCAAGAAGGAATGCTCCACTGGATGTGCCTATCCGATTATCAACATCACCTGCGCAATCTGCATCTGAATACTCTCATAATGTAAAGTCCTCATAAACCAAAAACTATACTAGAAAAACCTTGAAAATATCTAAAAATCCTAGCTACCAGAGCAAGGATTCAACATAATCAATTCCTTCCTTCTGAGAGTATGCTTTGTAAACCAATCAAGCCTAGTTCCAAAAACATCCAAGTCCATGTATTGTCCTTTTCTAACTGACCAAATTTCTCTTCCATAGTTTACATCCAACATTTATCCTTACAAGTGATGAGCTGAGATATTAGCTCTTTTATTCCTATAACTGATAAGTTTTTGCCATGTTTTAATTTGTATAACGAGATAGTGTTTGAGTCATATGATGCATTAAAGTTTGACTATTTGCATTATAGATGATAACTAAACCCATTAAATACTGTTTTGTTTGACCTTTTATTCCCATTGCCATGCAGATTATCATAGGTGATATCATGTGTGAATGTATAAGTGTTATGATTAATTAAAATAGATATATATGTGTGTGCTTGTATGTTCTATCTTTTTAATTGCAGGAATAAATGAGATGCTGTAGAAGCGGTTATTTTATCACGTCATAAAGGTAGTTGGATATATTCAAGGAGTGGTTAAATATTCAAAATAGCAAAGAGAATAGTGTGCGTAAGAAGCGGAAAAGGAATATCAAGGCGCTGCCAGACTCATTTATGTTTGTCTTTGAAGAAAACATCAATCTTGTAACACCGCCATGCTATATTATTGGCTGCGGTTTAGCAGATATCCATGTTTCCTATGCATTAACTCCTTCTGTTTGATGTCATAAATGTTTTCCACCTCATTTCATTGGTGTGACCTAGATAGAGGGAAGTTGTTATAGTTTTCTTATAAATAAGAGCCCGCGCCTCTTCTAAGAGGTTAGAAACAGGGGATTAGAAATAGAGGTGCATAATATTTTTAATTAAAAGTATTTTCTTTCATTCTATATGTTGTATCGACCTTTGAAAAACAATGAATAAAAATGATGATATTTTGAGTATATAGAATTATCTTTGAAGTCTGGATACACTCATACAAGGGTGCACACTTGGTGAGTATTCATGTGCATTTGTTAGATTCAGTTTTCCTTTTTGCTATAGTAGATGTTCTAGCAATTGACTATTCTTGTAGCCACTGGAACCAGATCCTATGACTATTTCTGTAGCCAAAGATGACAGAGTAATTCCTATTTGTCAGCTCTGAACTTAGTTAATAGTTCTTTAATTAGAATTTTCAGTCAATGCTAAGCTTTCCCGTAGCCATTCAGTTGTTATTATTCTTGCTTGTTTATTGAAAATATATTTAGTTGTTGCAGTAATGTAGACTAGCTATCATAGGAACTTAGTGCATATATAGTGCATACCCATTTCAAGTAATACGTCCCTGGGTTGACAAATAAATGAACTTCATTTATGGAGATAATAATTACACAGAGTGAATGACTAATCTTTGGGTTGAGACTTTAGCTCTAGTTATTGTTCCTATTGGTGAGGCAAACCTTTTTGGCATCATTGTCGGGGATGATGCCAAACTAAGAACCTATTATGGTTATGAATTTTCAAGCTTTCAGTATAGTTGTTTTTGATAACTCGGTTTTAAAGTAATTATCATGAATCTGCATGCATAGATGAAGAAAAGATGCTCAAGGTAGATTCCTTCCTAACTGTCCTAATCATACAAGAGTCAATTGATATGAACTCTCAGATGTAAATCCTTTTGCTGCACTTTGCCAAGCCCCAAATAATTTGAAACCCCTTGAATTTGAACTTTCTGAGAATAGCCTTCATTTCCTCTTTGGACCTCTTGAAGAGGAACTTTGTTTAGTAACTCCTCCTCAAAGACCACTGCAAGGAAATCCACCCCCTGGTGGGAATAACCCACCTCCACCTGTGAACCCAACGTTTGAGTTCCCTATTTCTTATCTGCATGATAATGCTAATCTTAAGAACATCCCAGCTTCTTCCCTTCCTAAATTTTATATATTAGTGACAAAGGATCCTGACACTTTCTTGTTTGAATTTGATGTCCTCTGTAGGAGTTATGATTATACTACATATGCCCATAGACTCAAAATATTCCTTGCCACTTTAAAATAATCAGCTTTGAGATGGTTTATGATTCTAAGGAGTAGTACAATCACTAAATGGGATGAGATGAAATGATTGTTTCTTGTGAAATATAAGGATTATTGTAGAGGGATTGACCACCATGGGGATGATATTTTTAGAATGACACAGAAGGAAGATGAGAGTCTAGAAGATTATCTGGAGAGATTTCTATTTAGTGTCAAGAAGTCCAAGCATAGTACTCTAAATGAAGATTCTCTTAAGTTAATATTTTTAAGAGGAATCAGTGATGAATGCACAGATGCTTTGGATCTTATGGAAGGAGGTGATATAGCATAATTAGCATGGAATGATATTGGACAAATTTGTCAGAAGTATTCCAGATCTTCTTCTAAGAAGAGTAGGCATTTCAAGCTAGGAATTTCTTCATCAACGTCTAGTAATGGAGTTTCTCGAATGGAGCTTAGCCATATTTTGAAGGATTTTAAGGAGGATATCATAAACAATATGGCTACTCAGTTAGACACACTTTCAACTAAGAAGAGGCATGAGGAAGCTGATGCAATTCTTGCAGAATTCTGCCCACATTGTAGAAAGAAGAAAGGAGACTACAGATGTAAGATGGTTGCAAATCTTGAAGTTCCTAATTTCAAGACAATATAAGGAGATGATGAACAAGTTTTCTATGTTTCTCAAAGGAGGCCAAATTTTCCAAGACAAGGTATGCCTCCTGGTCCACTTTCTTTTTCTGGTTATAGTGGAAATTACTATGCACAAAATAATCAATGGCAATCTCCATATGCTCAAAATTTTAGAAATTATCAAAATTGGTATAATCCTCAAGGCCAAGAGAAGAATTTTGCCCATCAAACTGCATAGTGGCAGCAACCACAAGGAAATTGGTCTCAGCCTCAAGGACCACGACAACTATTCCAAGGGAATTGGCAACCTACCCCTCAATGGAGAGGAGGTAAGCCATGGACAAATCAGTCACCCGATTATCAACAACCTCAACAACAGCCACAACAACCTACTATAATGCCTTGTCTTGTTGCCAATACTGTTCCACCTAAATCTACATAGCTTCCCACTCAACCTATGACAAATCCTAATAGAAAGCCTCAACAACAACAACAAGTTTATTCAGCTGATCCTAATCAATACCCAACTTATTCTCTTTCTATAAGTGATATTCACCTTCAATCTGGGACAAGTTTACCTAACCCGTCCCCTCCAGTTATAACTAAGATACAAAAGTAAAATGAAATATCTATCCCAACAACCCAAATACCTAAAAATCAACAAATACCCCCATTTTCTCAGAGGTTGCAAGCTAAAGAGATTTAACAGGAAGAGGAAGTAAATTTTGATATCATAGATTAGCTAAAACACATATGTGTTAAAATTCCATTATTTCAAGCTATTAAGGATGTCCCTATTTATGGTAAAGCAATTAAGGAGGCATGTTTAAAGAAACCTAGTAGAAAGAAAAAGGATCCACAAATAGTGCATTTAACAGGTCAATTGGCTGATATTATGTTAGGAAAGGTTTCAATTCCTAAATATGTTGATCCTGGTAGTCCTATTATGAAAATAGTCATCAATGACACTCAGATAAAGAATGCTTTAATAGATTTGGGAGCAGCCATTAATGTAATGACAAGAGATATTATGCAGGAACTTGACATAACCAGTCTCAGGCCTACACCTATAGTCCTGCAACTTGCTGATAGTTCCACGGTTCGGCCTGATGGTATGATCGAAGATGTAGTTGTTACTTTGGATTCCTGAGAATATCTTGTAGATTTTATCATCCCGTCTCCTAAATCCACATTGGGAGGATATCCGATTATTTTGGGGAGACCTTGGCTTTCTACAGCTAATGCATATTCTAGATGCCGTTCAAGGGATATGACTATTTCTGATGGAAATACTACCAGAACTCTGGCTCTATATTCTCCTGCAACCCCAACTTGATCAAGAACAAGACGTTTGGCCTAATGTGGGAGAAGAATTTGAGGAAGGAGTCGACTCTATCAATCATCTTATGATGATTAACAAAGAATCATTCATACAACTTCAGGATGATGATTCAATCCTCTATAAAATTCTAGCAAATTAGTTAAAACAAGAGCAAAAGTCACAGGAGTTAACATCAAATATTACAGCATCAAATTTTCTTGCAGCCACTGATATATTGCATACCCTGTTGCCGCAAGAAGTCTGCACTTCTCATCTTTTTGAGGCATCTTAGGTTGATCTTATTGTCAAAGTGGAAGTTGATCTAAATAAATATTTGAATATTGACAATCAACTCACAAAGACTCAAAGAATAACACTGGCTGAATTGCTTAAATGTCATCAACGCACTTTTGCGTGGGATTACAAAGACATGCATGGAATTGATCCTACAGTTTTTACCCACCGTATCTATATAAAAGAGGACTGTAGACCACTTAGACAACCACATAGAAGAATTAATCTTTCACTAAGAGAGATAGTTAAAGAGGAACTACACAAATTATTAAATGTTGGATTTATCTATCCTATCTCAGATAGTCAATGGGCGTCACCTCTAGTCATAGTTCCAAAGAAAGGATGTAAATGGCGGGTATGTGTAGATTATAGAGATTTGAACTTAGCAACTAGGAAGGATCATTTTCCATTAACATTTGTGGATCAGGTATTAGATTCCTTGGCAGGGAAGTGGTACTTTTCATTCCTGGATGGATTGAGTGGCTACAACCAGATTCAAATTGCTCTCAAGGATCAGGAAAAAACTACATTTACTTTTCCTGCGAGAACATATGCATATTATGTTCTTCCTTTTGGGTTATCTAATGCTCTAGATACTTTTCAAAGAGAAGCAATAGGAATATTTTGAAATATTTCCTAGGATAGCATGGAGATCTATATGAATGATTTTACCACTTATGGTTCAGAGTTTGAAGAGGCATTGAAGAATTTGAAGAAATTTTTGTAGCGGCGTGAAGACTACAATTTATCATTAGATAGTGAAAAGTTCTTTATGATGATGCAGGAAGGCATATTTATTGGTCATCACATTTCTATAACTAGAATACAAGTTCACCGAACCAAAATAGAAGTCATTCAAAACCTCCCTGTACATATAAAGAAAAAGGATGTCAGAAGTTTCCTTGGTCATGTTGGATATTATAGAAGGTTTATCAAGGATTTTAGCAAAATTGCAGGACCTTTATATTGTCTTTTGACCAAGGATATGGAGTTTAATTGGACCTCTGCATGCCATGAAGCTTTCTTGAAGCTCAAACATGCATTGACTCAAGCACCAGTGCTCAAGGATCCGAACTGGTCATTACCTTTTTATATTCATACAGATGCATCAAATTATGCCATAGGAGTAGTTTTGGGACATAAGGTTGACAATTTCGAGAATGCAATTTATTTCATAAGAAAAAACATGTAGAGACTTGAGCTTAATTACACTTTCACCGAAAAGGAGATATTAGCAGTTATATACACACTCAATAAATTCAGGAATTATATCACAAGATATCAGATATATGTACACACTGATCATACAACAATCAAATATCTCATGAACAAACCTTCAATTATAGGAAGATTGGGTCGATGGTTACTATTGATGCAGGAATTGGATATTATAGTTGTTGATAAATTGAGTAAATCCAATATAGTTGTAGAATTATCTTTCTAGGCTTCAATTGCAGGATGATCCTGCAACCATAGATGATGCTTTTCTAGATGAACAATTGTTCCTGATAGAAGCACACACTCCCTAGTATGCTGATATTGCAAACTATTTAGCTGCTAATAAAATGCCTACTCATTTTTCTCCTAAAGAAAAAAGATAGTTAGTTGAGAAAAGCTTTAATTTCTCATGGAATTCTAATTGTTTATTTTATACTAGACCTGACCAAGTTATGAGAAGATATGTCAGAGAAGATGAAACATATGATATCCTTCATGCATGTCATGATGAGCCATGTGGAGGACATTTTGCTACTAAAAGAACAACACACAAAATACTTGGCACATGATATTATTGGCTAGCATTGTATAAGAATGCAACACAATATACTAGAAAATGTGATAGATGCCAATGAATGGGTAGGCCTACTAGATCTGATGAAATGCCATTATATGTATAGATATTGGTTGCACCATTTGATAATGGGGATTAGATTTTGTTGGGCCGATTGAACCTCCTTCAAATGGGAAATCTTATATTGGAGTATGCACTAATTATGTTACAAAATGGGTGGAAGCATGAGCTATGACACATGAATGAGATAATAAAGTAGCTGAATTCCTCTATGAGGAAATATTTACTAGATATGGAGTTCCAAGACAAATTGTTTTCGATCAAGGACCACAATTTAATTCCACATTAATTGCAACATTGGTTAATGAATATAATATCATACATAGGAAGTCTACTCCATATCATCCACAAGCAAATGGTCAAGTAGAAGTTATAAACAGGGATTTAGAAGCCATTCTTACCAAGATAGTAGCTCTTCATAAGAAAGATTGGTCAAATAGACTTACTGAAGCCATTTGGGCATACAAAACAACATGGAAGACACCAATTAGTTTTACACCTTTTGAAATGGTGTATGGAAAAACAACAATGATGCCCATTGAGTTTGAGGATATAACTTTTAGAACATCTTTGCAATTGAATATGACTCTCTCAAAAGTACAAAGAGACTGCATCCTACAATTGAATGCTTTGGATTAGCTTAGGAAGTTGGCTATCCACCATACATAGCTTATTCAACATCAATGAACTAAATGGCATGATAAGTATATAAAGGAGAGAAAATTTAAATCTGGCGATTGGGCATTGCTATATGATTCTAGATATAGGATACTATCGGGAAGCTGCAGACAAGATGGTTGGGCCCATATTAAATAGATGAATTTTTCACAAATGGAGAAATTCGCTTGACCACAATAGATCCAATTAGATTCAAACTTCTAGTCAATGGTCACCAACTATGCCTATATCATAAGCCTGCAACCAAAGAACAATTCTTGCAGCAATTTGCTAGCCAAGACCAAACAATAGTTCCTGTAACAACTGGAGAAGTCCCTTCATCATCTAACATACACTCTCCTGTCATAGTTCTTGCAACAACTGGAGAAGACATTAGGGACGTGGTTCCTGCAGCTTCTGTAGGAAGCGTTCTTGGTCATCAGCCTTAAATTCTTCATGCATGTTTCATAATAATTATTTCCATGCTTTATGGAAATATCATTCTCTGATAGTAATTTTCTCGTACACATCATCTCATTTCATATCTTTGTCTGTCATTTCATTCATTTCATGTCATCTCATTTCACCTTTTAAAGTGCTAATCGTTTCATGCAACATTAATGAGTACGACTGAAGGTATGTATATTATTATTATTTTTTAATTATGCATTTATTATTTCGCTATGATTATTGCCTATTTTGATTTGCATAATCCACGTACCCATTCCTCTGTCCTTTTTTGCATGTGTGGACATGTGTCATGAGTAATTTGTTACTACTTATCAAGTTGCCATTAGTTTCATGTCAAAGTTATACTATATACTCTAGTCGGTTACTACTACTAAAATATTTAGTCGGTATGCACAGTTTAGTCGATTACAGAAGAAAGTATTCTCAGAGTGTAGTTTACACCGAGCTGTCTATCGAGTACCATTTCATGTCTACCGTGCAACAAAGATAACACACCGAGTTGATATACACCAAGTTAAACGTGTTACCAGATTCATTGAACCTGGACATACATATGAAAACATGTTACAAGATCGAGGAACATCTAACCATTATCACATTGGAAATTGCACTTAAAGATTGTGTATGATTTTGAGGTCATCTAACCAATGAAATATTTTGCATGGTTATTCATTTGATAAAACATGTTTGTAAGATCGAAGCAATGAATGGATCACCGTCATAAGAGATCTATTTATACAACATGAGTTAAGAATTAAAAAAGGTGTGTGCATGAGTGTAAGAAGACTGTTACAGAGACACAGAGGTCACCGAGAAGGTTTTCAGAGAATAGTTAAAGAACAGAGTAAACAGAAGGGTTTACCGAGTTACTATATGGGTTACTGAGGTATGCTATAAGCAAGCTAATCATATTCTGAGTACATAGAATCTGTTATAACATTCCAGATGTAAAGTTGCAGATATTTGTAATGATTTTATTGTAATATTTTGAAGTTGTAAGAGAAACCTTTAACAGGGTAAAATACTCTAATCAAGTCTATAAATTGTAAAGCCTCTAACCAGGTGCAACATTTAGTTTAAGTGTTGTAAAATCCTTTAGCAAGGTAGATCTAATAGATCCTATCAGAAATAGCTAAACATGTAGCTCTAACCGAGCACTCTTTATTATTGCAGCAGTGAAGTTGTGGGTGCCATCCCCACCGTAGTTTTTCTCTCTAACCAAGAGTTTCTGCGTAACCAAAATATATGTGTTATGGAGTGAATAATGTATGATTGTTATCTATTTGTTTTAGCTTTATATTATGTTACTGCACTATTCGGTTTATGCATAACAGTAAAGTTATTATTGAAGAAAAGTTTTGAAGTACTAATTCACCCCTCCCCTCTTAGTACATTAGCTTTCCATATTGGGCATAACAATTGGTCTCAGAGCTTGAATCTTAAAAAAGGGTTTGAATGCTTAAAGATAAAGATCTTATCAATGGAAGGCTATAAACAATCTTAGAGGATTGTGTATCTACAAGAAGAACTGGATCATGCTAATCAAGTGATTGCAGACATGCAAAGGCAAATGCAAAAATCTTTGAAAGTGAGAAGAAGATTATCTAATGATTTTCAGGACTCTCAAGAGTTAGTGGAAAAAATTGAGACATCATCTGAGAATAGCATATCTGAAGAAACTAAAGAAATGATTGGAGTATTGAAAGAAAAGAACAAAGCACTGGATGATCAACTAAAAGCAATGAAAAGAGAACATGAACATTTCAGCACATGGATGACTAAAAATCTCGATGCATTGAGGACACCCGAGGATAAAGTAAGAGATCTAGAAAGAGAGAAACAACAACTTGAAGTCTTAGTATCTGATAAGAATGATGAAATCACAAGGTTGACTGGAATTCAACAAAATCTGTCAGATCAACTAGGTTATACACATCATGAAGCAATTCTGAAAAATGATGAGAATCAAGCATTGAAACTTGAAGTATCAAGGTTGACCAATGAAATTGAATCAGAGAAGAAATCCAAAGAAACACTGAAGAAGAGTTATAAAGCATCAAAGATGTTGGATGAGCAACTGAATACAAGAAGATCCAACAAGGATGCAGGACTCGGTTACAAAGGAAAAGACTCTACCCAGAAGGGAATTCATATTACCGAGAGAGGAGAATCATCAAAGTAAGCCGGAAACAAGAATAACATCAAAAGAAAGAAGCCTATTTGAAACTAGTGTGGAAATCAAGGTCACACTGCCAACATGTGCCAAATCAGAAAAGGTAAGAAACTGAATGTCACTAAGTCCAATGGTTATTTTTACAATTGCAATAAATATGGTCACACATCTAATCAATGTAGGACAAAGTTTGTTAACAATTATCAGAAGGCAAAATTCAAAGGGTTTTGTAAAAACTGCAATAGATATGGACATAGTACCGAGAATTGTTGGTTTAAGAAAAAGAACTATATGTGGTATGCACACCGAGCAAATGCTAGAGGTTATCGAACTCACACAGATCCTTACCGATAGTACTCTGTAGTACCATGGGATTACAATACAAGGATATGGTGTGAATGTTGTGGGAGATATGGACATATAAGTGCCAACTGCTTTATAAGGTTTGGAATGAACAACCGAAGATCATGGAGAAATCCTGGTATGGCATGTTTTCATTGTCACAAAGCTGGACATTTAACTGGAGATTGCAGAGATCAACCTAGAAAAGACACTGAAGAAATTAAAGAAAAATTGAAGATGATTTGGGAAAAGAAGGAAGTTGTGTCAAATGAAGAAAGCACCTTACCTATCGAGTTAGGTGCACCTATTCCAAATTAATCGGTAAAGGTATGAAGGGACTGCATTCTCTCAAGGTTAAATCTTAATAGTTCCTATTTTATTATGTACTTAATTCAATTTTGCATAATTAAGATGTAATAGTTAGTTTGAAATTATATCAAAGTCTTTTGGAGCACTATACAGGAAACCTATCAAGTCGGTGTATACAAGAAACCTGTCTAGTTGGTGAATGAAGGAAGTTTGGTTACTCGGTTAAAGCGGAAAAAGGAAAGAAAGTTAAAGTGAACCGAGAGAATTTAATGTTTTTGACCTAACCCGCACGGAGCCTGATAAGGTATAATGTGTACTTAAAAGAATTTTCGCAGTCATTTTCACTTACCAAGTTTTTGAGAGAGCAGAGAAAAGCGAATCCAAGGCGATCAAAACTTCCTACAAAGAAAATTCAAGGTATTTACATCAATCTCAATGCATTGTTAAGCTGGTTTACCGATCTTATCTAGTTGCCATTATTTGCTAAGTATAAAGCATCCATCATTTGAAAATCCTAAAACCCTAAGGATTATTTGTTAGCTTTTATCTGAAATCTACAATGGCACCTAAGATCCAAGATCCCATTGTTGTCAAGAATGTAGAGAAGCCCTCACTAAAATACTCTTTGACTCCAAAAGTTGCATCTAAACCAGATGACAAAACCACTTTTTCAGTCATCCCGGATAGAGTGTTGTTAGTCGAAGATGTGAGATTCTTCACCAAATGTCGTGTTGAAGAACTCGGTCATGTTGAAATTAAAGACACCTATGATGAATTGTGCACAGATGGTAAATTGAATAGCAAGTATGAACACATCAAGATCAAGGGATTAATTGAAGCCCTAACCTATCCCCGTGTGTTCAAACACCAGTGGGTCAAGTTTGTTCTGAGCAGAGTTCATGATGATTTCATGTGGCTAGAAGAACAACCATTTAAGATTACCAAGGAGATCATTCATCTGATTACTGGTTACCCCATTTATGATCATGCCCGAGCCCAAAAGATGATATCACATAAGGAATTGATCAGTTTAACCAGAGTGGAATCAGATTGCAGAGGATTGAAACTAAATAATGTCACTGATGAAGAAATAAAATTTGCCATAAGAGTTATAGGTTACTGTTTCTTCCAATCGGCAAGGGAAAACAGTGTACCCTGTGCAGCAATAGACCTAGCATACAAAATTGTGAAAAAGGGAATGAAAATCGATCTATGTGAGGTGTTGCTGAAGAACTTGTTTGAGAATCTGAACACCATCAGGAAGCCAAAGAAAAACAACTCGGCTGATACACTAAAGTTTGCATCATTACTTGTATGCGTGTTTTTCTATTTTGAAAAATTATTTCCATTAGTCGGTAAAGTTGTTTGGGAACTACATCGACCAATCACCCATCAGATTAATGACTTCATTAAGAAGTTAGGTGATAATTTCAATGATATTATGGATGACTACTTCAGCAAATTTCAAGAGAAAATGCATAACAGATACTGGATTCCACCCCAGCTAGTAGAGAAATACAAAAATGATATATGTTTTGAAGTTGACATTGATTATTGTTATGTGAATGTTGTGGAGCCGAGAACTCAATCTTTGTCACCTATGGGAGATGAGATTGATTTTGACATCACACAACAACAAATTGATGCATTTCTTACATTACCAAGGCATGCTACTAAGCTAAGGTATGGAACCTATGAGGAAGTGAAGGAAAAGGTAAAGATGAGCATTGTAGTACCCAAAGCTACAAGAATGGCAACAAAAATGATAAAGGCATTGTCAGAGAAATTCGGAGAAGACTCTTCCTCTACACTTGTCAAAGGCACCGTTGCCATTACCAAAGAGGAATCTGAAGCCCAAGAGGCAGCTATAACACTGAGCACTAAATTGCCTAAGGGTAAAGTGTTGAAAAGAAAGAAACTGGATTCATGAAAGGCCTCATCGACTCCACCTCCAAAGCGACCTAACACAAGAGCATCTGCAACCTCACCGAGTAAGAAAACAAAAAGTATTACTTCTCCCAAGGTAACAAAGACCTACAAGAAATCTACTCAAAGACTCATTTTGGCAAAAGAGTCTAGTGATACTGAATCAGAGGATGCAAGCAAATTTCAGATTGTCAAGAGCAAGAAGGTAAATGTACATAGTGTTGAAAACTTCTGGTCTAATCTGAAAGAATATGGTGGATTTGGATCATTTAGATATGTCAAGTATGAAACCAGAAATAATGATGAGAAGAGACAAATTGAAGAAGTTGTCATCTGCACACTTCTAAAATTTTGGTTAGCTCCATTGGAACTAGCTAAGTCACTTCCGAATGAACTTTATTTGCATATTGAGAATAGGTGAAAGTATGCAATGGACTCAGAGAAACAGATCAGAGAAAGGAGTCTGGTTCATCTCTTTCCTGACATGTCAGTAGTTGAAATTAAAGAACATCTGACAACCTACAACTCAAAGTTTCTTGTCAAACAAAGAGCTTTAAAACTGATGAATGTGCTGTATATTGAAATGGAAAATGAGACAAAAGCAAAGTGGTAGGAAATCTTTAAAGTCAAGGATGCCGGTGAGAAAGCTATAGTTGAAATTGTTGATGTCACCAAGCAAGATCCTGATGTTACCAAGCAAGACCCTGCTAACACTATTCAAATAGATGAAAATGTCATGGATACATAGGCACCAGAATAGGAAATGATAGAAGGCAATGCATATGCAAAACTTGTATCTAGAGAATCAGTCTTGGAACAAGTTCAGCCTTATCCACTAGTCCAGCAACCTATCTCAACCAAAATCCCTCATGACACAGATCAAGGCATCGAAGGTCTCAAGTCTACAATAGGAGAAGGTACTACTGAAGAACAGATATCTCAAGCACCTTCTAGCACTGAGAATGTTGCAACTAAGACACCGAGCACTGAGACACCAAAGGACTCTATAGAGGCTAAAGAAATTGATCAAAGTGTTGCCTCTACCGAGCAACCTACCGAGGGTCATCAAGCCTCACAAGCCATTGTCTTAGTTCCATCGGTGAAAGGTAAAGAAAAGAAGATGAAAAAACTTAGTTTTAAAGTTGATTTATCAAAACTAGTAGTGTCGCCCAATGTTGATATATCAAAATTAAAGGGGCAAGCACTCATTGATTTCGGTGAACTATGCAAAGAAAAGGCCAAACAAGAGAAGCAAATGGCCATTCAAAAGAAAAATAAAGTACTTCAGAAGGTAAAAGCACTCTTAATAGATATGCTACCTAAAGCTACAGTATCAAGAGATGCAGCCATCCACATTCAACTGGATGAACTCCTAACAAAAATAGAGACATCTGGAGTAGATGCATCGGAGTATTTGAGCAAACTAAAAGACAAAGAGCTCACTGCAAAAATGATAGAAGAGGTACATAAAGCTATAGCTATTGGCAAAGTTAAACTTGTCAAATTTATTGTTGAGTTGACTCCTCAACTCAAGCACATTCTTTATTTATTTCAAAAACTCTGCACATTTTCTTTATTGATTAAAGACATTAAAAATAAAACAGAGGCAATTGAGAAAGAGATCACCGATCTCTCAAATAAGTTGACCACAGAGCCAAATTTAGTTTAGAATTTTATACCAAGCTACAACAGCTCATGGCTCAACAATTGGACTTAAGAAATGAAGAACACAAGATCAGGATGGATATAATGACACTACAGACATTATTCCTTCCTCATCTTTCATCTGTCCAAGAACAGATCAATCGAGCCACCTCCCTATCTACTACACAAGAGGGAAGCACTCTAGATGGCTTAATATCATTATTGACTGATATTCAAGCACAAAATTCTTTAATGGAGAGTGTAAAGAATGCACTCTCTGTCTCTCTCACCGAAGCCCAAACCAAGTACAAATCCATTTTTTATCAGTTACGACCCCCGAATGGTAATTAAGTTTTGATGTTTGTCAAAAAGGGGGAGTAATATAGTATTGGGGGAGTGATATAGTATTCAAAGTATCAAACAAAAGGAGTATCGTATATAGGGGGAGTATACCAAGCAGAGCAAGCAGAGTATCCAAGTTCAGTGAACTGAGCAGTGAACAAGATATTAAGCAAAGATCAAGAGCAGCACATGGAACATTAATCACCGAGCATGCAAAATTAGAGTTTTGTACAGTATATCGATAAGGGGAGTATATCTGGATATATTATATTATTAACTATTGTATATACTATCAGTATAGTCAAATTTTGCAAGTATATAGATTTTTGAGTTATAACTTTGAAAGTAGTTTTTGTCAAACATCTCAACTAATGTCAAAAGGGGAGATTGTTACTACTTATCAAGTTTCCATTAGTTTCATGTCAAAGTTATACTATATACTCTAGTCGGTTACTACTACCAAAATATTCAGTCGGTATGCATAGTCTAGTCGGTTACAGAAGAAAGTAGTCTTAGAGCGTAGTTTACACCGAGCTGTCTACCAAGTATCATTTCATGCCTACCGAGAAGCAAAGATGACACACCGAGTTAAACATGTTACCAGATTCATTGAACCTAGACATACATATGAAAACGTGTTACAAGATCGAGGAACATCTAACCGTTATCACATTGGAAATTGCACTTAAAGATTGTGTATGATTTTGAGGTCATCTAACCAATGAAATGTTTTGCATGGTTATTCATTCAATAAAACATGTTTGTAAGATCGAAGCAATGAATGGATCACCGTCATAAGAGATCTATTTATACAACATGAGTTAAGAATTAAAAAAGGTGTGTGCATGAGTGTAAGAAGACTGTTACAGAGACACAGAGGTCACCGAGAAGGTTTTCAGAGAACAGTTAAAGAACAGAGTAAACAAAAGGGTTTACTGAGTTACTATATGGGTTACCGAGGTATGCTATAAGCAAGGTAATCATATTTCGAGCACATAGAATCTGCTATAACATTCCAGATGTAAAGTTGCAGATATTTGTAATGATTTTATTGTAATATTTTGAAGTTGTAAGAGAAACCTTTAACAGGGTAAAAGACTTTAATGAAGTCTATAAATTGTAAAGCCTCTAACCAGGTGCAACATTTAGTTTAAGTGTTGTAAAATCCTTTAGCAAGGTAGATCTAACATATCTTATTACTCCTAACAGGGTAAGCTATCAAAAATAGCTAAACATGTAGCTCTAACCGAGCACTCTTTATTATTGCAGTAGTGAAGTTGTGGGTGCCATCCCCACTGTAGTTTTTCTCTCTAACCAAGAGTTTCTGCGTAACCAAAATATATGTGTTATGGAGTAAATCATGTATGATTGTTAGCTATTTGTTTTAGCTTTATATTATGTTATTGCACTATTTGGTTTATGCATAACAGTAAAGTTATTATTGAAGAAAAGTTTTGAAGTACTGATTCACCCCTCCCCTCTTAGTACATTAGCTTTCCATATTGGGCCTAACATAATTATCTATCCTTGTCACTAATTTTCTTAAATTTTTCTAACATCATTTTTTAATAGGACATTCTGTGGCACGAGTGAGTAGTTCATCCTACCACTGAAATCAATGAGAGGTACTGGAAGTAAGTAAATTATTTCGGAACATGTATTTTTCAGTTCTGCAGGTTATTTCAATCCTTCGTTCTGCTACGGAAATTGTTTTGAGAGCTGAGAGTCATGGGAGGAGCTCCTATCCACCATGAAGTAATAATTCATGATATGTTGCTGTAGGATGTCCAGTGTGAGAATTACTTCCTTATATATGGATGGATTGACTATTTTCTAAAAATAACAGATTTCAACGAAGAAATTGCCCTTGAATTCATGTGTACATACAATGAAGGAGAGGCCTCTGTCAAAGGGGTAAGAGTCATTGACACAGAGCAATGGATAGCTAAAGTCACTGGGTTGTTGTAGGAGGGGGAACTATTTCTTGAGTTGAAGGATGCGAGAAATGCTAGGGTAGAGTTTACTCACTCAACAGATGGACCCCTATGTGTGGACGAGTAGGGAGCCAAACAGATATCTCTTTGAGCAGAATGGCCCCAGGTGGCATTGTATGTGATGAAATATATTACCTATGATGGTAGGTACTCAAATTTGCATTTGGTCCATTTTAAATTACATAGTCATTTATGGCATAGCCGAAGGGTGAATGTTCCCAATTTTTTGTATCATCTTATTTTTATAATTGCAAAAGAAACACAGAAGGGTGGAAATATTTCTGTTACCCATCATGGCTTCATTAAATTATTGGTAGAACATTCTCTCAAAGATGTCTCTCAGATGGCATGGGGGAATTTGAAGATATCCTACAATTTAGGAAGGAAAATGTTCCTGTTGTAGAAGAAATAGCAGCCCAAGAGGAAGATATCGGAGAACCCTCATCTCCTAGGGTTTGTGTAGTGGATCAACCTCCTGTTGCCAATGAAGCCTTGCCTGTTGTAGAGGAAATGGTAATTGAACCAAATATTGAGCAGCCCTCCAATCATTTTCAAAGTGGAGAGGCATATTATAGAAGAAAAGGGAAATAAATAGAAACAACTGACGTAGAGGAAGAACCCATAAAGAAGCCTCAAGCAGCACAAGTTTCTCTTGTTGCTAAAAGGCGCAAGGTAAAAGAAAATTCTCCCGCAGCAACACCTCCTACAGTCACTCCGAAAATGTATTCGATAAGGAGTTGAAGGGGTAAATAGAAAACTCAAGCAACAGGGGATGTGATTGAAGTCATTTCCATGGAAACATCGGAAGAAGGGCATGTAAGTCAAATAGAGATTCAACTACAAGAAGAACATGGAGCCGAAAGGCTGTCAAATTTGGCACATGTAGTAGAATAGCTTGAAGAACCGATTGAAGAAATATCATGCCCTCAGTTTTGGAGAAAAGATGCTTTAGAGGGTCAAATTTAATGATAACATGGACTGCAGCATTGAAAAGGTAATGCCTTAATTTTTGGGTTGCGAAGACTAAAGAAAGACATTGTCTTTCTATTGCAGAATATCAAACTTCGTAATCGAGTAGAGTGCAACTTATGTAATAAACAAGACATTCTCTACCATCCTTATCACATTGTGCCAATAAGGTTGCAAGAGCATGAAGAGAAGCAACTGTGTATACAAGGAAGGGCTTAGAAGGGTTAGCGGGTTGAAGAATGGGAGGATTGGCCAAATATGTTTTTAAGTCTTCGAATGCTTGACGACAATCCTCATTCCATTAAAAGGTGATATTTTTTTTAAGAAATTGAGTAAAAGGAAAGGTATGATCCATGAGTTGATAAACAAACCTACGAATAGCTTGAATCTTTCATTGCAAACTTTTTAGTTGGGAAACATTTTTAAGAGGTGGCATGTTAACAATGGCATCTATCTTCTTCATATCCACCTCAATTCCATGACACGAGACTATGAATCCTAATAGTTTTCCACTATCCACAACAAAAACACACTTTCGGGGATTCAAGTGCATGTTGTACTTACGAATTATTTTAAAGACTCGACGAAGGATCTTAACATGATCTATACAAAAAATGGATTTAGCTAAGATACCATCAACATAATCTTATTAAATTTTATGCATGTAATAATAGAAGATGAGGGTTATAGCACGTTGATAGGTAACACCTACATTTTTCAATTCAAAAGGCATCACAACCCAACAAAAAGATAGCTAGAGAAGAACCAATTGGAGATGATTTGGACGTTGATATTTGTAGACAAGCCTAGAGATTGGTATCACCTATCAAGGTATATGTCTTATTGCTGTAAATGAATTTAACTTTCCTATGCAGTGTAGAGGGGACAAATTACATTCTATGAATCCACGGTCTCCCTAATAACAATGTATAAGTTAGATTTTTCAGGCATGACATGAATAGGTGTGGGAAAAGTAATAGGACCTACCTTAATAGGAAAAGTGATGATACCTAATGAAGATCTAGCAACATTATCGAAGCCTCAGATAGTAAGAGGAGCAGGCTTAATGAGAGATGTATCGACGCTGAGTTTATGCAACAAGTTAATGCTACAAACATTAAGGCCAGAACCATTGTCCACTAGTGTTCATCTTATTGCACTATCATTTATGATAACCACAATCATTAAAGGATGATATTGATGTTGAATTTCACTAGTAGGTAACTCATCTTGTGTAAACACAATTTGAGCCTTAGAAGATGTGATAGAATCAATCAAGGAAGCCATATTATTGGATGTCATTGCAGGTGGGACATTAAAATTTTTCAAGGCATCTTGTAACATTCCATGATGAGATGAAGAAGTTGGAATCAAATCCCAAAGAGATATCTTGGCAGGAGTAGCTTTGAGATGTTAAATAAGATCATATTGCTTACCAAGAGTTTGTGAAATGCGAGGTGCTTGAGGAAGAATAAGTTGGGGATCAGGAAGAGAAGTGGGGATAACCAAAAGAGGATTAGATTGCCTATTGTTTCTTGTGTTATAAGTATGGGCAACTGCATGATGGCTCCCCTTAGTCAGTTGTTTAGCCTAACTATAAGGACTCTTACTGGGATTTCTTCCTTGCACAATAATGACAGGTTTGTTATGAGTACTAAAGGAATCATGACCATATCCACCTTGAACAATGAAAAGGGGTTGGTTGGGAAGTTGTAGAGTTGAAGAAGGATAAGCACCTTGGACTACAAAAAGAGGCTTGCTATGTTCATTCACATTTATCATGTTGATTAATCTTTTAGATGTATTGTTTTTGTTTTAAGATTTGGAAAGAGACAAAGTCATCAAGGGCATCATCCAACAAGGCATGGTCATATTGATTGAAAGGTTTATCTTTTGATTCAAAAGGAGACATCTCCTCATAAAGGGAATTGTTGTAGGCAACCATGTTTCTATATTTAGTGGAAGAGTTGATAGGAATGTACCCATGAGAGGAATCATTCAACTTATCTTTCTCATCACCACGAAATGGCATAGTAACAAGGTTAATTAGTTTTTGGCAAAATGAGGGTTTAGAAGGCTTAGGGTTCAAAAAATCATCTAGAGATTCATCTAATTCATCCTTACTAAAATCATAATCAACATAATTGCATACATCATCAAAAGTATGAACATCTTGCAAAAAAAAATCTGACATTTTGAAATGGAAATTGAATGAAATCTACACATAATGCAAGCAAGTAAAATAAATCTCTTCTTTTTTTTTTTTGGAATTTTATGTTTATAAAACAAATGAAAGATAATAAATCTAGATCTAACAATGCAATGTAATGAAAATAAGATTGCTTTCATGTCGGGTCCACCAAAGATGTGTAGGGGAAAAAGTGAGACTAGGTAAACAAACCCTAATCACACTCTCATGTACACACTCATGGAATACGAAAGAGCCTAGGGAGGTAACATGCTTTGACTACTTCTTGTGAGGAAGAGAGAGTTCAGGATTACCTCTTAGGGTTTGTATTCATTTATTGTAAATCAGAGAGAGGAGAAATGCAAAGTAAAAATTTAAATAATGAACCTAGAATGTGAGTATACACAAGCAACCCTAATCTGGAAATACAGAACTGAGAGTAACCGATATGTTGCTGAAAAAGTACAGATTAGGAGGAAAATTTAGAGGTGCACCTATGCCAGAAATTTGAGCCAAATTTTCTAAGACAGGAGTGCTACGCCCATGTCCTAATTCTATAGACTAGAAGATGTAACTAACAGGTTGAGATCTGAAGACTATGAACTGTTATCCTACCAAAATATCAAAGGACTAGGGTGCCATGCTCGTGTCCTAGGTAGGGCCAGGGTGCCATGTCCCTGTCCCAATGGTTTCTTCTTAGATTTGGTCCCTAGAACTGTGTCTGTGTGCTCTGTCAATACTGAAATCTGTAGCGACAGTCGGATCCTGAATCTACACCTATAATTCAAAATAGGGTTTCGGGTGGCTATATAGGGTTTTTCCTTAGTCAAACCCCTATTTTGGTGATTTACACCTCAACAAATAGCTGATTTGTATAGTAAAATAGTGTGTGCAAGAATCTTGTGTGTGTGCAAGACCCTAAGATGAATGCAAACAATCTAGAGCAACCCTAAAGAGTAAACCCTAAATGCTTGTAATTGACAAAGTAAATGCTCTAAATCAATGATGCAAAGTGATCTAAATAATGAATGTAAATAAAATTTATGTAATGAAGCTCATACAAAGACATGGAAACAATGTGAAACCATACCCAACCCCAAGGGAGAGAAACAAGCCAATCTTCAGTCGGTGATCTCCTATTGCTTTCCTACATCTTCAAAAGCTCCCAATTGATGAAAAAAATGCTTGATGAATGCTTGATAGGTGTTGTTGAATATTTTTGAAGACTTTAAAATATCTTCTCTTTCGCTACATAGAAGGCTCCTTGCTTTGCTCCAAACTTCTCTAGATTTTCCATTCCCCCCTTCAAATGAAGAAAGAGAGCTCTTATGTATGAAACCCTAGATCTTAATTCCACCTTTAGGCTAACCTAGGATTTGAATTTCTTGCCAATTTCTTGGGGTTAAGCATTATAATATCATAGAATTATGCTCCTGAAATTTTGAGAAAAATGTCGGGGACCAGGTGCAACTTGCACCTCGTTCAACCAACTTTTCACCAAATTTTTCAAGGTCGTCAGATATGATGATATTAGAGTGAATCCCAAAGTTAAATTTGATTCTAAGATATTTGGACATGTGAAATTGGGCCTTAAAGGTCGAAATAGGACATAATTGGGGTTTATGATTTAATGATTTATTGGAGGAATAAAATGAAAAAGGGGCATGCTTAGGGTAAAGGGCCCAACTTTATAATGTATGCAGTGATAAAATATGAATTTATATTTAATTAAATTAATTAATTAAATTCTTAAAGGAGATTACAAATTCAGAATGCAAAACACACTAAGGCGGGTGCTAAACCAAGTGTGGAATTGTACCACCCTAGCAAGGGTGTACAATATACGACTCTATACTTGTAATTTAAAAATAAAGTATTATGATGGGATTTAGATGATAGGATTTATATCTCTAATTAAATTCATTAATGTAATGTTTTATCATGATTTAAGCATAGAAATATTAATGTTATCTCATGCAAAGTATGAACATTCATTGTCTTGTGTAATTAAGTTCCTAATGGATAGATATATATCTTAAGTGGATTAATTGACCTTAAGTAAGGGTTAGTTTAATTAAGTAATCCACATTGAGAAACCCTTTAGGAGTTTGAGTTAAGTCTTCTGCTTGTTGAAATTCTATTACAATGTTTATCTTTTACGCTATGCGTTCGAAATTGTTTAAAAAGATATATTCTACACTCTTTTCGAGTATTTGTAGTTGAATCATTTAGGATTTTTTGGCGGGGGCATTATAGTCCTTAGGTTAGGACAATGGATAGGTCTAGGTATAATTTGGGCATTGCACTATCTCCTTTTTCAACCATTAGGAATTTAGAGACACTTTTAGACCTGTGGAACCAGGTGGACTCGATGTCCAGTACCTGCAATCTTGCACAAAAAATGTGTTGTATACAAACACATGCATATTTATACATCTAATCCCATTTAGTGAAAGGAAATCATGAAATCATATGGAGCTCATGAATGAGTAATATTAAATCTTTCCTTTCACCCTAATCCCCAAGCAAACAAACCAACAAAGGCCTATTCTAAACATAAAATCCAAAAGCATCAATATCATCAAATCTAAACAACAACATCTGATCATAGATTAACATTTAATAAGAATTATCATGAATCATCAACATAAAATTCAAGTCATAGTAAACCATTATGAACATCAATATATTTATCTCAAATGAAATATAATAGTTGTCATATCTTGAAACATAAAAGCATAGTATAATTGTTCAATAACAAGAATCACATGAATGTATCCACACACAAGACAATGAAATGTACCACACATATAGATTCAAAACATAACCTAACAAGTTAAAGTAACAAGTCTCAGATGCAAGGCATAGAGAGGCACTACATTTACAGAGGGAAATGAAGGAGGACGGCTAGAAATAGGTGCTTAATTCAACGGCAAGGTCTTGATCTTTTTGTAGGGCTAGGTTCCCATCTTTCCTCTCTTTCTTAGTAATTTCCTTCGTGCACTCTTTCAAAATGGAAAATGAGGTGTTGAAATTTCTTAAGGAAAAATTAACAGGATAAATGTAGTTTAAGGGTTTTAGACATTTTTTCTTAAATCTAAAAGTGGATTTTAAACATGTTAGTGATGCAAGAGCATCCTTGTTCCATAGCATTCTTGCATCAACCAAAAACATTTTCTTTTTATTTTACTTTTTGTTTGCAGCTTCAACATTTCTTTCTCTATGTCCCAGTTTTGGCTCACTAGATCCTATGGAGTTGGATCTAATTGAAGACTTGATCATCTTTATTAGTTCTAGACCACATTGCATTTGGATCATTTTTTGGCAAGTTATCGCTATCGATTTCCTTGGCAATTTTCTATTACCAGTTGACAGTTCTTGTTACCAGTTTATTGGACCTATTTTGGTGATCTACTAGGACCCCTTCCAAAGCTTGTGGAGCCTTGGGTGTTGATTTCGATGTTCCTTGGCGTGTGGCCGACCTTGTTAATTTTACACATTAAGTCTTGTTCTTTGGATTTTGATCCCTTTTTAGGCCAACTCGATCCTTCGGATCGTATATATAATTATAATTGCACATTAGAATGTAATCAATCAAAGAATCAAGTAGTGAGACTGTGCATAGAAGATATATCTTAAGATTCAAGGTCCCAGTTGTGACCTATTCTGTATGTTCTACCAGGCCTATGAGCTGGTTGTTACCGGTTGGTTGTAATCAATTTTCATGAAATAAAAAAAATTGTTTTGCATTGCCTCCATCATGTCTTTGTGTTTCTATTGTGTTACTCTTGCTGACCGGTCTAGATTTATCTCTTTGAGGTCCCTCACTGGTGACTTCTTCAAGTGGTATCAGAGTGAAGTTTCATTATGGGGGTTGGGTGTCCTGAAATTTTTGTTGTAGGGTGGCGGATTGTGGATCTGACCTGCAGTTGCAAAGTACTAGCGTAAATGATGGTGTGAAGAGGAGATAGGAATGGTGGAGCACATAAGAATGTAGACCCTGCTGTGATGGAGATGTTGTGAGGTATAGCATCTCAGTTGGAAGTTGCAGAGACAAACCAGAGAAGAGGTCAACATATCGAAGATGTAAGTGAACATGAAGGAGAAGAAGCCTCGACAGAACAAGCATACCCACCAGTGGTTGATCCAGATGAGGAAATGTTTTTGAGGGTTTTGAGTAGGGCAAATATTAAACCTAATTTTACCCCACCAGAATATGATGGGAGGTTATATTTAGATGAATTGATGGAATGGATCTTGGAGATGGAGAAGTATATCAATTTTGAAAGCACTACAAAAGAGAGGAAGATGAAATACACTTGTACCCGGTTGAAATCTCATGCATCTTCTTGGTGGGAGCATTTGCAAGTTGATAGATAGAGAAGAGGTAAAGAGAAGATTAAGACATGGGATCAGATGATTGATAAGTTGAAGTCAAAGTTTATGCCAGTTGATTATCAAGTGAATCTATTTTGGAAGTTGCAGAATTTGAGATAGAAGGAATCTAGTGTGAATGAGTACACCGAAGCATTTTACAAGTTGAACATTAGATCCGGACAAGTTGATGATGAAGTTGAATAGGTTGCAAGATATTTGAATGGATTATGGATGTCTATACAAGATGAACTTGATTTGATAAAATTGGAGAGTGTTGAAAAGGCTTACCAGTATGCCCTAAAGGCGGAAGAGAAGCTAAATAAAAGACATGAGCAGATGTAGAGAGGCATGTTGGCAATATGAAGGAATTGATTATGTGTTGCATTGATGTTTTGTCATTGATGCCAACACTAGCTATTATGATTGGTTACTGGAAGATAATTTTTGGTTATCGGTAGAAAAACTAGTGTTGTCAGTAGAAGGTACTATCAGTTGGATACTATCGACATGTCTGGATCAATGGAATATGTTTGGTTTGATGTTTAGGGAGTCTATTTTGGTTAGTTGGTATTGACTTGATGATCAGATGCTATCATACACTCTAGTAAGCCTATACCAGTAAGGGTTTAAGGTTTTACCAGCATAGCTTTTACTGAGAATCTTTGGTAGGATGCATAAGTGGTGTTGGTGTGACTTCTAGATGGAATTCAAGATGTAGAAGGTGATCCTTGATCGTGCCTCGAATGATTGGAGACATCACTTTGGCATGGTCGACCCAAATTAGGTTCGGTACCTATCTAGGTTATGGACTGGTATCATGTAATGTGTTGTCTACACATTACCAGGATGATTTATGGATTGGTTAATGTTGTTTTGGTCTAAAGCCGACATGGCATATCATTGTAATATGGATGTATGTAATGATCTTATTGTAATATCTTTAGGTGGCCGACCTAATTGGTTTAGGCCTTAGGGTTTGTATAAATTGATGTAAGATCTCATTGTAGATCATGATCGTGGTCATGGAATGAAAAATCACATGCGAAAGAGATTTGGTCGATCATAGGTGATCAAATTGGGTTTATGTAAGAGGTCAAGGCCTTCGGTATTGAGCTTAACCGAGATAGTAATTAGGCATGATAGATGCTATCACTGATAGTTCATTCTTTTGGATTGTTGTCCAGATATATTGAGGTTGTTATAACCTCTCTATAGTCGATGAGACTCCTTTGTAATGAGTAGTACGCTCTAGGCAGTGTGCCTTCCTGCATGTGTAGGCCCCTTATTGTATCACATACTTTCTGCATAAGTATTATCTGACTGTGGGTAGGCTTCCCACCATGGTTTTTCCCTTTACTGAGTTTTCCACATACAAATCATGGTGTTATGTGGTATGGTTGCATTGTGTTAATTCTACGTTTCATTCTTAAGTTTTATTGCTTACCGGTATCTGTTTCTGCTATTTTGATATTCAATGTTTATGTGCTCCAGTTAAAGGTTATAAAGTGGTTTGATTAATATAATCTATTGACAACTAATTCAACCCCCCCCCTCTCAATTGTCCACTGGTTATTCTAAAAATTGGTATCAGAGCTTTGGTCCTTTTTTGCAGAAGCTTAACCGCTTGAGGTAGATCCTATGGCAAACAATACTTCAAATCCACCGGTAACTATTTTCAGAAGAGAAATCCCTAAGCTTGATGGAACAAACTATTGGATATGGAAAATCCGAATGTAGACTCATCTTAGATATCTTGGCAAGGATAGTTGGGAGATTACTGAGAAAGGATATACACCTTATGATCTAGCATCTGGAAATCTTGCTCCTGCAGAGTTGGACAAAAATATTGAAAATGATTGCAGAGCTAGAAAAGCCCTCTTGTGTGCACTCACTAATTAGCAAATCATGGGATTGACTGACAAATCATCTGCAAAGGTTATGTGGGATAAATTGAAAACTCTGAATGAAGGTGACCCTACTGTCAAAATTTCTAAACTTGATGGTTACCGGGTAAGATATGAGAACATGAAGATGGAAGATAATGAAAGAATTGCTACATTTATGGAAAGAGTAAATGAGACTGCCATGGAAATTCAATGTTGTGGAGAATCTCTGAGTGAAGATGAAATAGTTTCTAAAGTTTTGGGAGCCCTACCACCGACTTACAAGATAAAGGCTACTGCAATTAATGAATTGAGAACAATGGCAAACACTTCAGTTAACAAAGACATTATGATTGGGAAATTATCTTCTTTTGAGCTTGAAGAATTTGGACCCTCTAGAGCTACAAAGTCTGAACTTGCTTTTCATGCATCATCATCTACTGGCAAAAGTGATTGGAAAGCCCTATATGGAAAATAATTGGAAGATATGAGGAAAGAGGATGAAGAATTTAAGAAACTTGAAGCCTTATCTGCTAGAAGAGTACCTAAAGGACTGATAGGTAGTAAGTATGAAGGAAAAGCACCTTTTAAATGTTTTGCATGTAATAAGATTGGTCATTTTTCATCTAGATGTCCTGAAAGGAATGCATGATTTGAAGAAAGAGTTAAGAAATCATTTAAGCCTAATCTGAACAAATATAGATTCAAGAAAAACAAACTATGCTACCTAATAGATGAGGAAGGAGTAAGTGATGACTTTGAGGATGAACCAGTAGGAGACTCTGCTAGTGGATCTAGAAATGGAAAGGAATGGGTGTTCTATGCTTTAAAGGAAGATGAACCAAAATCAGCTATCAAGAATGAAGAAAAGGCCCTGGAAGGAAAAGTTGAAGACAAGGATGAATGGGTAATTGATAGTGGATGCTCACATCATATGACTAGAGATAAAAGAAAATTTCCATCCCTGCAAGAATACAATGGCGGTCAAGTTAGGTTTGGGGATTACAAAGCATGTATGATGAAAGGTAGAGGTATTATTTCTCTAGATGGAAAGCATAATACCGATAATGTCTATTATGTAGAAGATTTAAAGCATAATATTTTAAGTTTTGGTCAATTGGTGGATAAGGGATTCCAACTTTAGTTCAAAGATAAAAAATGCAAAATCATTAACATAACTGGTTTGGAGATTGCAACTGGTACTCAAATTGGAGGTAATATCTTTCACTTGAACACTGGTAATAAGACATGTTTGATTTCTCATATTGATGAGAGATGGTTATGGCATAAGAGGTTGTGTCATGTTAATTTTTATTGTATTGTTAAGACCAGTTCAACAAAGGTAGTTAGAGATATACCTAAGATTATAAAGCCTCATAATCCGGTATGTAAGGAATGTCAATTGGGAAAGAAAGTTAGAACTTGTTTTAAGAGCATACATGATAAATCAATGATGTGCTTGATTTGATTCATATTGACTTATGTGGTCCAGTAAGGACCAGAAGCTTTCAAGGTGATAGGTACTTCATGCTAATAATTGATGATTATTCTAGAATGATGTGGGTGACTTTTCTAAGGGAGAAGTTTGAAAATTTTGAGAAATTCAAGATCTTCAAAGCAAAGGTGGAAATAGAAACTGGATTTAAAATCAAATGTCTAAGATCAGATCAAGGTGGTGAGTTCACTTCTCATGAATTTAATAGTTTTTGTGAGATAAATGGAATTAGGAGGCAGTTATCTGCACCCCAGACTCCTTAGCAGAATGGAGTAGTGGAAAGGAATAATAGAACCATTTTGGATGCAACAAGAACCATGATGATGGAATCCAAATTGCCTCACATTTGCTAGAGAGAAGCAGTAAGTACAAAAGTCTACACATTCAATAGAGTTCATATCAAAGGTAAAACTGGTAAGACTCCTTATGAATTATGGTTTGGACATACACCTACTATTAAATATTTCAGAACTTTTGGAAGTAAATGTTATATAAAAAGGGATGATTCAATTAGGAAGTTTGATCCTAGATGTGATGAAGGGACATTTCTTGGATATTCAATTTAGAGAAAAGCATATAGATGTTATAACAAAAGATTGCAGAAAATTATGGGGAGTGCAAATGTGAAAGTGGATGAGAAATACAGAGATCAATCTATATCATAGGACATAGAACCGATAGTGGAAATGATCATAACTAAACTGACAATGCCTCAAATTGTACAAGACACTGAGACAGTTACACCAGTACAATCAGAAAATTCAACTGTGACTGATGACCAGAACAGTGAACCTGAAGTTTAGAAGACACCAAGGTATGTAAGATTAAATCATTCTGAAGATCAAATCATTGGAGGTAGGAATAAGGAACTTATGACAAGAAGAAGACTGGAAAATGAAGAGGTGTGTCTTATTTCTCAAATTGAACCGACATCTGTTATTGAAGCTTGTAAAGATAAACATTGGTTAAGGCTATGGAAGATGAATTAGATCAGATAGAGAAGAATAAGACTTGGACTTTAGTTCCCCGACCTAAAAATAAAATGTTATTGGAACTAAATGGGTTTTTAGAAATAAAATAAATGAGGATGGTCAATTTGTAAGAAACAAGGCTAGACTAGTTTGTAAAGGATATTCTCAAATGGAAGGAATTGATTATGGTGAGACATTTGCACCCATAGCTAGAATTGAAGTTGTTAGACTATTTCTTTCCTATCTAGCATACAAGAACTATAAGGTCTATCAAATGGATGTTAAATGTGCATTTTTGAATGGTGAACTTGAGGAAGAAGTATACATTGAGCAACCTGATGGATTTTCACTGACAAATGACAAAGATATAGTTTGCAAGTTAAGGAAAGCATTATATGGATTGAAACAAGCTCCTAGAGCTTGGTATGCAAGGTTGGATAAATATCTTTTGAAGCTTGGTTTTACTAAAGGAAGTGCTAACAGTAATTTATATTACAAGATCATTGATGATGATATTTTGATTATTAAAGTATTTGTTGATGATATCATTTTTGGAGGTGAAGATAAATTGTGCATGGAATTCTCTAATAGTATGAAGAATGAATTTGAAATGTCTATGATTGGTGAGTTGAGTTTTTTCTTAGGTTTGCAGATTACTCAAACTGACAAAGGCATTTTTATCTGTCAAACTAAGTATCTAAGGGAATTGTTGAAGAAGTTTGGTATGGATAATTCCAAACCGGTAAGTACTCCTATGGTGACAAGTGAGAAATTATCTATCAAAGACACATCTGCACTGGTAAATTCAACAAGGTATAAGTCTATGATTGGTGTCTTGTTATATCTAACTCATACTAGACCGACTATTATGAATGTAGTAAGTATTGTTTCAAGATATCAAAGTAATCCTAAAGAAAATCATGAATGTGTAGTAAAGAGGATATTCCGGTATTTGCAAGGAACAACAGAATATGGCCTATGGTATTCTAGAGATGATAACTTAACTTTATGTGTATATATTGATTCAGATTCGGTAGGAGATACTGATGACATGAAGAGCACTTATGGTGGAGCTTTCTTTCTTGGAAAGAAATTGGTTTCATGGATCAGAAAAAAATAGTCATGCATTTCTTTATCTACTACAAACGTTGAATATGTTGTTGCAACAACTAATTGCACTCAAGTATTATGGATGAAGCAAATGTTGAAGGATATCAAGGTAAATTGCAGTGAGCCAGTAGTTATCTATTGTGATAACTTTGTGGCTATTGACATATATAAGAATCCGGTATTTCACTGTAAGACTAAGCACATTTAAATAAAATATAACTTTCAGAAGGAAAAGGTGGAAGAAAAGGAAGTCAAATTGGTTTATGTGAACACTAAAGAGCAGATTGCAGATATATTCACTAAACCGCTGTCTAAGGAATCATTTGAATATTTGAGAGATAGGTTAGGTGTATATACCCCTCTGGAAGAAACTTAACTGATGGAGAAGAGCATCGGTCTGGTATGCATCATCAGCTTTATCCTTTGCTTTGGATTAATGTAGTGGTGCTACTACTCAGGGGGAGTAGTCAACTTTGAGATTCACAAGATTTTGATATCTATGTCATATCTTTTGCATTGGTGTCAAAAGGGCGAGAGTTATATGTGAAAATAATGTCATAATATGTCATATGGGAGAGAGATTCATATCAGTATCAGATTGGACTACACTCCTCAAGGGGAGTTGCTGGATTTTTTAGTTTTTCATTGTTATATGTAATGCCCCACTAGGAAACCCCGAAGGGATTAAACTAAAACACAAGAATAGAATGCATATATATATATATATATATATATATATAAGTTAACTACAACATAATGATACAATGAGTTATCATAAGTTCAGATAACACAACGGAAGACTTAAATAACACCTAAAGAGTTTCCCAACATGATTACTTAATTCATCACTTAACTCAACCCACGCTAATTAATCCAATTGAATTGATTAACTTAATGACATGATAATACTTTAAATGAGGATAAATTTGTTCGGTAAGATAAAAATATAGATAACATGATAAGTTTCATCCATTACAATATAGCCATACATTACATTCAAACTTTCATTAAAAGCTAAGTCATACAACTAATTTCATTACATACTTTAATTTCATAATAAATTAATGAATACTTTCCATGCATACTTTAATTGCATTATCAACAACTCAATACATTCCATTAATTAAATCTACATTCTTCATGATCCAAATTACTGCATTTAATAAGATGACTACATACATGCATTTAAGATCAACATCATCTAATACACATTATACATTTTAACCATAATTCCATCCATACATGCTACAATTAAAGAAAAAGAAAACATAAGAACATAAACACCACATAACACCAAAATGATATCAGAGTTCACACCTAGTGGGCTACATCACCGGGTCTGCTCAACTACAAGACCCCTCTAATAAAATAATAGGGTGAAGAATACATAAGGTTCACATCATTTACATCCTACCATCACAACGTTCATAAAACAATAATACATACAACCACATTGGTCCAATAAATACATGAATGATCCCTAAATAGGAAAAGGATCTAACTGAACATAATGAGAAGCAAATACAAAAGATCAACTAGAGCATCTGCAAAACTAAGTCTTCGCAACCCATAATAAGCAACCCATGGTCTAACATTAATATCAGGTTCTCACAAGGGAATAAACAAAAGGATGACTCCACAATAGTGCTCCTAACAAAGACAACACAACCAACACACTAGCAAGCATAAGGGATGAGTGTCATCACATAACTTGGTATGGTTACCATGGTAGGTCTCCATAGGTTCCGGCCCCATCTATTGGGTTACCCTAGCAACCTATCTCAAACCTCCAGCCCATCCAAGCCTCATGTGGACCCACACATCCTTTCATGAAGACAAAGTTGTTGGTTTGCCATTTCAAGCCTTCTCACTGCATGTCGAGTCTGTACTAGCACTCATCCCATGTGTGACGCACAATTGTCTTCTTAGTGTTTATTAACTAAACTCTCTAATATGATATTAGGTTATTACTTATTTAGACACACTTTCGCTGGGTTACCCAACAACCACTTTGGGTGCGACCCCCAATTGAAAGCCAATTTCTCATATGACACTAGACCATAAACATACAAAACTCCTAAAGCAAGGCATACACCAGGACAAGATTACGGAGTTCAATATGGTAGGATTACCCGCTTGGTCAAACAAGACTTCATACAAGCTACACTGACTGACGATACTCTAACTAGAGATCTGACCAACTATGGTCAGCCACGAACCAACATTCAAGACTTGCATAAAGGACATGACTGGATACAAAACCATCACAAGAAAACAATAAATACTCGAGATCAAGGACATGAGTAGATACCCAAATCAATATATGACAACATCCAACAATCACAATCAAGGACTTGTCATTTCTTAAGCAAATGCAAATACAAAAATTTAAACATGCATAGGCATAAACCAGAAAGGACAACCTTTTTCCATATTGTTTAAACATTAAAATCAATCTAGTTTCCTAATAGATCTAATTAGATTGCAATTTTGCCTACCTTGTCTAGGTACATGTCATTCATGCTTTACTAACTCACTAATTCTCGATTGCATCGTACAATAATTTAAATACTTCATCGTGAGTTTCCAAACCAAAATCACATGATTGTAATTATAATGTATGCAATATACACAATGATATAAAATCAAATATTCATTAATCAACTAAGAAATATGATATTCATTTATCAAAATAAAACATCTTTCTCATACTTGTTCGAAAATAATAATCTAATCTCATCTCTTGTGACACAATTACATACTTTCCAAAAATGGAAATATAAATAAAAGGAAATAAATATCGATGATCATTTTCCAAATAAATTGATACTTCCTGCAATACATATAGAAAAATTCAAATTAAATATTAATTAATATATATAAATATTAATCCGCAATTAATAAAAAATATACTAAATAATAATTAATAAAAAAATTTTACAAATTAAATATTAATTAATATATATATATATATATTAATTCTTAATTAATAAAATATATATTAAATAATAATTAATAATAATAAAAAAACTATTTTAAAACTTTTTAATAAAATAATATTAAAACTTTTTTTTAAAACCCAAAATTTAAATTGTGATGCATTTTTATTATAAATAAAAAGAATAGGGCAAACCTCGGGGCCCACCTCCCTCCACGGGAGTGGAGGTGATGCCCTAGACATGGAGGTTGCAGCCACCGTGGTGGACGCAGGCCCGCAACATCCACACAGTGGAAGCGGGGTCTTTGTGGCCACCATGGGGTCGCAGGTCTCTGCAGCCACATTGTGGTCGTAGAGCTCTGCGGCCACACTGTTGTCGCAGAGCTCTACGGCCACCAGGGTGGTCGTAGACCTCCAAGGTTGCGAGCCCATGGAGGAGAGGGGGGGCATGGGTTGAGCCTCGGCTCCTCCGCTCTCCAAACCCTAAAATCTGCCCCAAAGAAATATCTTTTTTTTTTATATATTTTATTTTTATTTTTAATATTAACTTTTAAAAAAGAACAACCCCCATTTTTTATTTCATAGTCTCAAACAGAGACTCAAACAAATTTTCCAGAATGTCCATGTTTTTCTAAATAGTAAAATTTTGTTGAATAACCTTCCAAATAAGCAATTTTTTTTCAAACAAAGCCATATTTGGGCAAGGAATCATTTCTCACAAATCTATTCCACCAATATGCCGAACTTCAAACTAATTTCCAATATGAAACTTAATCTGAGAACTTTCAATGGGGATTTAACAAAGTTTATTGAGAACAACCAAAATTTTAATCTGGAGATTATCACAAACACAACCAGAAACCTTCAAGATCCATAAAATCTCTATTTAGCAAAGAAACCAAAGAGATAAACCAGAAACCTACCTTATTCAGCAATCCTAGAAAGATTTGAAGGAGAGCCCAACCTACAAGCTCCAAAAATCCTTCTTCCCCCAATTGCCCAAAATTTTCTCCATCCAAAATTATTTTTCTAAAAATACTCTCCAAAAATAATCCTCCAAAAATATTTTCCAAACCTAGGTTAAATGGAAAAAGTTTGACCAAAATTTCATTTTTGGATTTAAAATACTTTCTTTCAATTAAAATAAAAATCATTCTTTTCAACAAATCAAATATACTAAACTTGCCTTTCCTTTAAAATTTGATTTTCTCCGATAATTGAAATTAACCTTTTTGTTTCCAAAATGCCAAAGAGGATAAAATATTTTTATTTTCGAATAAAAGTTATTCTTTCCTTTCAAAATGAATAAACTGAATAAATTCATCATTTAAGAATTAACCATTTAAATCAAACTTGCTACAAACATGAATTGAGCAATTCTAATTAATGATTAATCCACAAAGGGGACCTATTTAATTTAGTCCCTTAATTACTAATGCGTAAAAGAACACATTAAATCAAATTACTACTTAGGATTAAATACTCAATTTTACCACACACAAAGCATGCAACCCAAGAGAGCGAACTAGATACACGACCTCCATACCCAAACAAAGGGAGACTAATGGATGACTGACGACCCTCACTTGAGCATGAATAGGGTAAAACAAGTGTCTTACAACCACCTAATCCAATCTCTAAGGACCAAAGAGGTACACTCGAACCTGCGAATCCAGGTGGAGACGAACCTCGCACCTATGCAGTACTATACCTGCAATCTCCTGCAACCATGCAACACACATGCATACATATATATTTCCAATGAAAGTGTTAGCTCGAGATTAATAACATGAATTAGGAGAACAATTAAACTTACATAAGAATCGATGCGAAAATGACATTAAAACGTACGCACAATAATCATAACATGTGACTATAGCATTATAACATGGTAAACTAACCAAGGTCAAACTGAGATTAGAATTTGATTAGGGCAGGGGTACTACATCCTCCCCCCTAGGTTCTGACTTACTCCTGGAAGTCGCAAAGCTAGATGGAAAACATGCAACACGCATTAGCCTTGAAACTCATTTAACAAATATCAATTTGCACATATGAATCTTTCCACAAATAAATGATACATTATTGCTAAAACCTCTACGAAAGCCATTATCCATTGGCAAAATACATCTAAAACCATACATTTCTTAAAACATTCTAGGAACTATCTACAATCATAGTAGAGAAATAATAATTTTCTTCCTTCCATCACACCAAATTAAAGCATTAAAAGAGGTAAACAACATTTACTGTACTCATCTACCAAATACGACAAGAAAAAATGCTATCATGATCAATTTCCTTTACCAATCCATCCTCTTCATATAAATTTTATCGCATAGAACTAGCTTCAAATATCAAATTCTACAACCAAGTTAACTTTCATGAAATAAGAGAAACATATATAACTCAATTGCTTACAATTGCTAGGCATATAAAAAACTTTCCAAACACTATGTCCCATAACACAGTGACAAGAACATAATTTACTCCATGATTGCACATAATAACCATTCACATAATTGGAATGAACAACTCAAAAGGCCACATGTGAGCATGTCTAATTCTCGGTCATAGGTAATAAGCATGATCAACATCTCTATGCCTGATCTCAGAACAAAATAACATGATCATAAATATCCATCATCTCACTCAAGGGCTTGATGGTGCTAGGGCACACCATAGCGATGCTACCTTCTATACAAGACCCTCATGAACATCCCTTGTTGCGCAAGGTGGTTAGCCTCCAAGAGATAGTCATTACACATAGGTAGGTAGTGGATCCTAACTGCATCATAGCCTCACATACCCCCGTCCTCAAGGTTCCCTACGTCTACTTCCTTGTACACACTCAACCAAGACCATCTCATACGTCCTTGGAGAGGAATTTACATTTCAACACAAGACCAGCAAACAAAAACAATAAGGATAAACTAGTTTAGCCACCAAAATACAGATGAATAAAAATAAATTATCAATTCAAACAGTAAGGCAAGAAAATAATCTAGAATTTGCAACACCAAATCAAGTAAGCAAAAGATTGCAAGATCGTGGCTAAACCTTCAAAGTCAAAATAGAATAAATTGCTGGTCCACAAAGAAATAAATAAGAATATCACAACTACACATAACATCACCATGTGACTAGCATCTAGCCACCAACAAGGGAGGGAACAATCATATAGTTGTCACAGTAGCTCATCATGTGGTGTGGCCTAGTCACACATCCACACTACATGGTAGTGTGCACCTCGACATCACCCCGCATCATGTTGTCACATGCCATGGCAATACTCCAAGAAGAAAAGACACACAATGGACATATCCCGCATGGTAGTGTACCTCGCGGAAGAAGGCACACGCGGGTCACATCCCGCATAGCGACATACCTCTTAGGATAATCCCTGTAAGCTAGAGGTATACATGGCTAAGGTCCACCCACATGCCTACCAACACCTACTAACTGGCAGCTCATGTGGACAAAACCTACCTTTCATGAAGACAAGGCAAACGATCCTCCAAAATACACCATCACTATGCTCAAGAGTTTCCATCAAAACGCTCAAGAAAAAGAGAGGAATAGGCTGGCACACATAAACCTTATAAATTGGTTCATCAAAAAGGGAAAGTATTGAGTACACCTTTAATACAGTTTCATTATATAACTATATTTTTCCTCGAAATAGAGAAGCTAAAGTCACTTCGTGCCAACATACTCTTACACCGATCCATACTATTCAAGGAACGGTGACTTCTAATACTACCCCTTAACATACTGAATTACCAACAACTTGAGGTTTGGTACTTAGTAGGGTAACAAATAAGAAACATCACATAAACAGTATGGTTTCCCACACTCATAAGAAAACATATCCTCCATGGCTGATTACTTCACCAACCTATGGGAACTAAAACTAAGCACGGGTTTCTTACAATACACAATGAAAGCACCAGTATTGGTTTGTTCATATTTACGAGGAATACTTTTTCGTACCCTATCATCTAATCAAGGAAGGTTTTAATTATGCTTCCCACATGAATAACTGAATAAAATTTATTCTCGATACAAGTACTCAAATTATTTATAGATCAAAATTACCTAAGGAAGTAATGTCCTTCCTATATCTTTCACTAATTCCACTAAGCACTCATAATCACATTACTAACCATGCAAATTTTCTTTCCAAAGCGTAAGACTTCCATTTTTCAATATGAAGCCAAAATGCAAAAATACAATTTCACGTGCTTTATAAGCATTCTATTTAAATCAATGCATTCTTTAGTAGCATTTCTAAAAATCTTATAATCTAGGAAAAGAGAAGGGAAAGAGAGTTTGATATTCAAACTATTTTATACATAAGCACAAGATTAACAAGATCACACAACATTATAAAATTTCACACTATAAGCTTATCCTCTTAATTGAACGGTTTTCATTTCACTACCTTTTAGAAGAATGCCAATTGGCCTAACATGACATCTCCAAATATTATGTTTGCAACAAAATGTCCTAATTTTCCAAACAAAAGAAATCAAGACAGACAATCTCTTCATTCATGCAAGACCTCTTGTGAACAATCACTACTCTTAATTAATACGAAACTTATCATAATCTGCAACCTTTTATTGAAAATTAAAGTACGATAAGAAGGTACATGAGGAACTATCAACTAAATAATACATATTAATGCATGCACATCAAACAAGCTTTTCATTTGCACTTTCTATTCATGCTAAGTCAATTATATATACCCAAAAGCAAGTTCAATGAAGCATTGTTAAAATAGGTCCTCAAATGAGTCGGTACTGTGAAACACATAAAACAATCTTTCATGGAACACATTAACACACTCTCTTAGACACTATAACATGTTTCCTTTTTATACATCTTTTACAAACAAGACAGTTTCACATAACCGCTATTCACACATTAATGCACATTACTAAAGATAGAATTTCCATTATGTTACTCCTACCAAATGCATGGAGAATTCTTTACAAAAACATACAATTTTCCTCCCAATAACCATTATGATCTTTTAAACCCATAGCCCTCTAATCATCTAAATACACAGAAGAATCATTAGGCTCACACAAGGGTTCAAGAAGTCACAATCTTTCTCTCGCAATAAGAAAACTCACATAAGTGATAAGCACACATAAAACAAACATTTTAATTTCTATAGAGAAAGAGGAGGAAGGATGGTAAACATTCAATTCACTACCAAAATAAGCATTAAACATATACCATACAAGTCATTCAAATTAATCAACACCAAGCTAGATCATAATCTTAATACAAGCACATTTTGTACTTCCAGATTCAAGACAAGCACTGACCAACCCAATGGATTAGTCAAAAGAGTACAATAATCAATAAGGAAGGTACATACGACTCTCTTTCAGAATAAGAGTAATCATAGACCAAGATATCAATAAGCAATAAAGAACATATAATCACTCAAAAGCACCAACATCAAGAAGGTGAAAGCAAGGTGTGAACACACACGTTACACACAATTTAAGGTTTGCTCGAAAGAATATGCAAAAGAACAGAACACGAGTCCTTAAGATCTTCTAGATCCTATGCCTCAATCACACATATACAAAAGGAGGAGAAGCATACAACATAAGGTCTATACACCTCACACCAACCAAGGGCACAAGCGACACCAAAGATCCCAGTGTTTGCAACATGGGCTCTGATACAAAATGTAATAAACCCCGAAGGGATTAAGCTAAAACAAACGAATAGAGTATATATATATATATATATATTTAAAAGTTAACCACAACATAATGATAAAATGAGATATCATAAGCTCAAATAACACAGTGGAAGACTTAAATAACACCTAAAGATTTTCCCAATGTGATTACTTAATTAATCAATTAGCTCAGCTCACGCTAATTAATCCAATTAGGTTGATTAACTTAATGACATGATAATACTTTAAGCAAGGATAAATTTTTTCGGTAAGATAAAAATATAGATAACATGATAAGGTTCATTCATTACAATATAGCCATACATTACGTTCAAACTTTCATTAAAACATAAGTCATACAACTAATTTCATTACATACTTTAATTTCAAAATAAACTAACGAATAATTTCCATGCATACTTTAATTGCATTATCAACAACTCAATACATTCCATTAATCAAATCTGCATTCTTCATGATCCAAATTAATGCATTTAATAAGATGACTACATACATGCATTTAAGATCAACATCATCTAATCCACATTATACATTTTAACCATAATGCCATCCATACATGCTACAATTAAAAAAAAAGAAAACATAAGAAAATAAACACCACATAACACCAAAATGATATCAGAGTTCACCCCTAGTGGGCTACATCTCCGGGTCTGCTCAACTGCAAGACCCCTCTGATAAAATAATAGGGTGAAGAATACATAAGGTTCACATCATTTACATCCTACCATCACGGTGTTCATAAACCAATAATACATATGACCACATTGGTCCAATAAATACATGAATGATCCCTAAATAGGAAAAGGATCCAACTAAACATAATGAGAAGCAAATACAAAAGATCAATTGGAGCATTCGCAAAACTAAGTCTTCGCAACCCATCATAAGCAACCCATGGTCTAGCATGAATATCAGGTTCCACAAGGGCATAAACAACATGATGACTCCACAACAGTGCTCCTAACAAAGGCAAAACAACCAACACACTAGCGAGCATAAGAAACAAGTGTCATCACATAACTTGGTATGGTTACCATGGCAGGTCTCCATAGGTTCCGACCCCATCTACTGGGTTACCCTAGCAACCTATCTCGAACCTCCAGCCCATCCAAGCCTCATGTGGACCCACACATCCTTTCATGAAGACAAGGTTGGTGGTTTGCCATTTCAGGCCTTCTCACTGCATGTTGAGTCTGTACTAGCACTCATCCCATGCGTGAGGCACAATTATCTTCTTAGTGTTCATTAACTAAACTCTCTAATATGCTATTAGGTTATCACTTATTTAGACACACTTTTGATGGGTTACCCAACAACCACTTTGGGCGCGACCCCCAATCGAAAGCCACTTTTCCATATGATACTAGACCATAAACATACAAAACTCCTAAACCAAGGCATACACCAGGACAAGATTACGGAGTTCAATATGGTAGGATTACCCGCTTGGTCAAACAAAACTTCATACGAGGTGCACTGACTGACGGTACTCTAACTAGAGACCTGACCAGCTATGGTCAGCCACAAACCAACATTTGAGACACGCATAAGGACATGACCAGATACAAAACCATCACTAGAAAACAGTAAATACTCGAGATTAAGGACATGAGCAGATATCCAAATCAATATACGACAACATCCAACAATGACAATCAAAGACTTGTCATTTCTTAATCAAATGTGAATACAAATTTTTTTACTGTGCATAGGCATAAACCAGAAAGAACAACCTTTTTCCATATTGTTTAAACATTAAAATTGATCTAGTTTCCTAATAGATCTAATTAGATTTCAATTTTGTCTACCTTGTCTAGGTACATGTCATGCATTCTTTACTAACTCACTAAAGCTCAATTGCATCATACAATAATTTAAATACTTCATCGCGAGTTTCCAAACCAAAATCACATTATTATAATTATAATGTATGCAGTATAAACAATGATATAGAATCAAATATTCATTAATCAGCTAAGAAATATGATATTCATTTATCAAAATAGACCATCTTTCTCATACTTGTTTGAAAACAATAATCTAATCTCATTTCTTGCGACACAATTATATACTTTCCAAAAATGCAAATATACACAAAAAGGAAATAAATATCAATGATTATTTTCCAAATAAATTGATACTTCCTTGCATACATATAGAAAAATACAAATTAAATATTAATTAATATATAAATATTAATCCGCAATTAATAAAATATATACTAATATATATTAAATATATATTAAACAATAGTTAATTATTAAAAAACTATTTTAAAACTTTTAAATAAAATAATATTAAAAACTTTTTAAAAAACCCAAAATTTAAATTGTGATTCATTTTTATTATAAATAAAAAGAATAGGGAAAACCGCGGGGCTCACCTCCCTCCATGGGAGTGGAGGTGGGGCCCTAGCTGCGGAGACTGTGGCCACCATGGTGGATGCAGGCCCATGACATCCACACAGTGGACGCGCGATCCCTGGGGCCACCATGGGGTCACAGGTCTCTGTGGCCACACGGTGGTTGCAGGTCTCTGTGGCCACATTGTGGTTGCAGAGCTCTGCTGCCACCAGCATGGTCGTAGACCTCCAAGGTTGTGAGCCCGTGGAGGAAAGGGGGGGCACAGGTTGAGCCTCGGCTCCTCCGCCCTCCAAACCCTAAAATCTGCCCCAAGAAATATCTTTTTTTTTTTATATTTTTATTTTTATTTTTAATATTAACTTTAAAAAAAGAACAACCCCCAGTTTTTATATCACAGTCTCAAACATAGACAAAAATAAATTTTCCAGAATGTCCATGGTTTTTTAAATAGTAAAATTTTGTTGAATAACCTTCCAAATAAGCAATTTTTTTTCAAACAAAGCCATATTTGGGCAAGGAATCATTTCTCACAAATCTATTCCACCAATCTACCAAACTTCAAACTAATTTCCAGTATGAAACTTAATCTGAGAACATTCAATGGGGATTTAACAAAGTTTATTGAGAACAACCAAAATTTTAATCTGGAGATTATCACAAACACAACCAGAAACCTTCAAGATCCATAAAATCTCTATTTAGCAAAGAAACCAAAGAGATAAACTAGAAACCTAACTTATTCAGCAATCCTAGAAAGATTTGAAGGAGAGCCCAACCTGCAAGCTCCAAAAATCTTTCTTCCCCCAATTGCCCAAAATTTTCTCCATCCAAAATTATTTTTCCAAAAGTACTCTCCAAAAAAAATCCTCCAAAAATATTTTCCAAACCTAGGTTAAATGGAAAAAGTTTGACCAAAATTTCTTTTTTAGATTTAAAATACTTTCTTTCAATTAAAATAAAAAATCATTCTTTTCAGCAAATCAAATATACTAAACTTGCTTTTCCTTTAAAATTGATTTTCTCTGATAATTGAAATTAACCTTTCTATTTCCAAAATGTCAAAGAGGATAAAATATTTCTATTTTCAAATAAAATTTATTCTTTCCTTTCAAAATGCATAAACTGAATAAATTCATCATTTTAGAATTAACCATTTAAATCGAACTTGCTAGAAACATGAATAGAGCAATTTTAATTAATGATTAATCCACAAAGGGGACCTATTTAATTTAGTCCCTTAATTACTAATGCGTAAAAGAAAACATTAAATCAAATTACTACTTAAGATTAAATACTCAATTTTACCACAGGCAAAGCACGCAACCCAAGAGAGCCAACCAGATACACAACCTACATACCCAAACAAAGGGAGACTGATGGACGACTGACGATGCTCACTTGAACACGACTAGGGTAAAACAAGGGTCTTACGACAACCTAATCCAATCTCTAAGGACCAAAGAGGTACACTCAAACCTGCAAATCCAGGTGGAGACGAACCTCGCACCTATGCGGTATTGTACCTACAATCTCCTGCAACCATGCAACACACATGCATACATATATATTTCCAATGAAAGTGTTAGCCCGAGATTAATAACACAAATCAGGAGAACAATTAAACTTACATAAGAATCAATGTGAAAACCACATTAACAGGTACGCACAATAATCACAACATCTTACTATAGTATTATAATGTGGTAAACTAATCAAGGTCAAACCGAGATTAAAATCTGATTAGGGCAGGGGTAGAACATTATATCTTCTATGAGAAATGTTTGGTATTTCTTGGCACTTAGATGTTTTATTTTTCACATCTAGTGTTTCCATGAATGCCAAATGGGGGAGATTGTTGGAAATATGAAGGAATTGATAATGTTTTGCATTGTAGTTTTGCCATTGATTACAACACTAGCTGTTATGATTGGTTACCAACAGACAAATTTTGGTTACTGGTAGAAGAACTAGTGTTACCAGCAAAAGGGACTATCAGTTGGATACTATCGACATGTCTGGATCAATGGAATATGTTTGGTTTGATTTTTCTGGAGTATGTTTTGGTTAGTTGGTATTGACTTGATGATCGGATGCTATCATACACTCTAGTAAGCCTATATCGGTAAGGGTTTAAGGTTTTACCGGCAGAGATTTTACTGTGAATCTTTGACATGATGCATAAGTGGTGTTGGTGCGGCTTCTAGATGGAATTCAACATGTAGAAAGTGATCCTTGATTGTGCCTCGACTGATTGGAGACATCTCTTTGGCATAGTCAACCCAAATTAGGTCCAGTACCTATCTAGGTTATGGAGTGGTATCATGTAACATGTTCTCTACATGTTACCAAGATGATTTATGGATTGGTTAATGTTGTTTTGGTCTAAAGATGACATGGCATATCATTGTAATATGGATGTATGTAATGATATAATTGTAATATCTCTTAGGTGGCCACCCTAATTGGTTTAGGCCTTAGGGCTTGTATAAATTGATGTAAGATCTCATTGTAGATCATGGTCATGGTCATGGAATTAAAAATTATATGCGAAGGAGATTTGGTCAATCATAGGTGATCAAATTGGGTTTATGTAAGAGGTAAAAGGCCTTTGGTATTGAGCTTAACTGGAACTATAATTAGGCATGGTAGATGCTATCACTGGTAGTTCCATTCTTTTGGATTGTTGTCTAATTATATTGATGTGGTTATAACCTTTGTGTAGTCAGTTAGACTCCTTTGTAATGAGCAGTACGCTCTAGGCAATGTGCCTTCCTGCATGTGCAGGCCCCTTATTGTATCACATACTTTCTACAAAAGTATTATCTGACTATGGGTAGGCTTCCCATTGTGGTTTTTCCCTTTACCAGGTTTTCCACGTACAAATCATGGTGTTATGTGGTATGGTTGCATTGTGTTAATTCTCTGTTTCATTCTTAAGTTTTATTGTTTACTCATATAAGTTTATGTTATTCCAGTATTCAATGTTTATGTGCTCCAGTTAAAGGTTATAAAGTGGTTTGATTAATATAATTTGTTGACAACTGATTCACCCCCCCCCCTCTCAATTGTCCACAGGTTATTCTAACAAGGCAGAGGTGGAAGGTTTACCAGAGGAATATTTCAAGGAGGAAGAGGATATACTAGAGGTAGAGGAACCTATACAGATCAAAACAAGGACAAGGAAGTGAACAAATAAGGTAATTCATACCAGAAGGATGATATAAATTTCTACCAGAGGAGAGAACTAGATGACTACCAGAATGAGAACTTTGGAAGACAAGACAAGAGAACATTTAGAGGAACTTTCTATAAGTGTGGAGGAGAAGGACATCATAGTTTTGAGTGTAAGAAGATAGAGGATACCGAAAGAGAAGCAGTGGTGGAAGAAAACCCCACTCAACCAGACAATAAACTAGAAGATGGAGAACCGTTGATGATGAGGAGAGCTTTGTGTCATACCGAATGAGATGAAGAGCCCTTGGAGAGGAAGAATTTGCTCAAGACTAGACGTAAGGTATCTGGTAAGTGTTGTAAATTTGTTATTGATAGTGGTAGTTCAGATAATCTTGTTTCAAAAGAGATGGTGAATAAGTTGAATTTGGAGAGACTGAAACACCCTAAGTCTTATCAGATAGCATGGATTCAAGATGAACATAATTTGTTAGTAAGTGAACAATGTTTGGTGAAATTAAAAATCTGGAATTATCCTGATGAATCCTTTTGTGATATTATTCCTATGGATATTTGTCATCTTTTGTTGGGTAGACCTTGGCAGTTTGATAGACATGCAGTCCTTTATGGGAGGAAGAATACATACACTATTGTGGCCAATTGGATGAAGCAAACATTGTTACCTTTGGATGAACCTTTAAAGAATGAAGTCTGTATGAATTCTAGAATCTGTTTGGTAGACGGAAGGGAATTCCTGGATGGACTGAGACATGAAAATGTATGTTTTAACTTAATTCCTAAGAAGGCTGAGAAATCGAAACTGGAAGGAGAATGACTGAAAGAGATTAAAGATTTGCTAACAGAATATGAAGACATCATTTTAGATAATGAACTTGATGGATTGCCACCTGTGAGAAGTATTAGTCATTGTATGGACTTGGTTCTCAGAGCTAGTTTGCTTAACAAAGTTGCACATTGGTTGACACCGACAGAGAATGAAGAGATGAATAAACAAGTGTAGTAGCTATTGAAGAAAGGTTTGATCAGGGAAAGTCTAAGACCTTGTGCAATACCAACAATATTATCACCTAAGAATAATGGAGAGTGGAGAATGTGTACTGATTCCAGAGTAATAAACAAGATCATAGTGAAATACCGATTTCCTTTGCCTAGGATGGATGACATAATGGACTATTTGAGTGGAGAAAAATAATTTACAAAGATAGATTTGAAGAGTGGATATCATCATATTAGGATCAGAGAAGGAGATGAGTGGAAGACAATATTTAAGACAAATGAAGGATTGTATGAATGGTTGGTGATGTCTTTTGGGTTAACTAATGCACCGAGTACTTTCATGAGGCTGATGAATGAGGTATTGAAGAAATTCTTGGGTAAGTTTATTATTGTGTATTTGGATGACATTCTGATTTTTAGTAAGACAAAAGAGGAGAATTTGTTGCAGTTGAGACAAGTTTTGCAGAGGTTGAGAGAAGAGAAGTTGCTGATAAATATCAAGAAGTGTACTTTCATGAAGGATGAGTTAGTCTATTTGGGATTTTTGATATCTGAGGATGGTTTGAAGATGGACCCTGAGAAAGTAAAAGCAATTGTTGAGTGGCCTACACCATAAATCATTGGAGAGGTAAGATCATTTCACGGATTGGCTAGTTTTTACCGAAAGTTTATCATAAATTTCAGTTCAGTTTGTAACCCTATGACTGAGACCATGAGATGAGATCGGAAGGAATTTAAGTGGACTACCTGAGAAAACAAAAGTTTTGAACTATTGAAGCAGAAAGTGGCTGACAACCTGTGTTAGCTTTACTTTATTTCAATTAAGTAGTTCAAGTGGATTATGATGCAAGTGGAACAACAATAGGAGTAGCCTTCAGTCAGGAAGGGAGAGTAGTAGCTTATTTTAGTGAGAAATTAAATGATGCCTGAAGGATATATTCAGTATATGATCAGGAATTTTATGCCATAGTTCAAGCCTTGAAGAAGTGGAGACATTACTTGTTGCCTAAGGAGTTTGTGTTGTATACAGATCATCAAGTTTTGTAGTATTTGAACAACCAGAGTAAGTTGAATCAGAGACATATGAGATGGGTAGAATTCCTCTAGAGTTACACCTTTGTGTTGAAGCATAGAAGTGGGAAATCTAACAAAGTTGTTGATGCATTGAGTAGAAGAAGGAATTTGCTAACAGAGATGAGAATGACAATATTAGGATTTGAAGATTTGAAGTTCAGTTCTACTTTTCATCCACAAACTGATGGATAGACAGAAGTAGTTAATAGGAGCTTGGGAAACTTGTTGAGATGTTTAGTTGGAGATAAAACTAGAAGTTGGGATTTGATCCTTGCACACGAAGAGTTTGCCTACAACAATTCAGTAAATAGGAGTACCGAAGAATGCCTTTTGAGATTGTTACCGGAGTGCATCCTAGAGGTATATCAGAATTGAGAGACATTAGTAGTGAAGACTGGAGAAGTTCAAAAGAAGAAGACTTTGTGGATCACATGGCAGCCTTGCATATTCAAGTTACGCAACATTTATAGGACATGAACATCAAGTATAAGGAGAAGGCAAATGAGAAGAGGAGACATAAGGATTTTGAAGTTGGTGATGAAGTGATGGTATATCTGAGAAATGAGAGATTCTCGGTTGGAACCTGTAGCAAATTGCAAATGAAGAAGTTTGGACCTTTCAGGATTTTGAGGAAGTTCGGTTATGGAAATGCATATGAAGTGGAGTTACTAGATAGTCTGAATATTTCACTTGTGTTTAACATTGTAGATCTTCATGAGTATCATGAACCAGAATTCAGTGAGGATAGTATTGTAGACTTGTAGAAACAGTTGTCCCAGAAGGAACCAGATCAGATTGAAGAAATTTTGGATAGTAGGATTGGGCATAGTACCCGAAGTAGTCAGTATAAGGAGTACCTTGTGAAGTGGAAGGACATACCAGTTGAAGATTCATCTTGGATTTCTTAGGCACAGGTAGATCACCTTGGTTTTCCTTTGACCCTAGCAAAGTGAGAGGCTCACTTTTTCAATAACCTCGGATGTCTGATGCAGGAGCATCCCTGGTTCATAGCAATCTTGCATCAACCAAAAACATTTTCCTTCTTTTTGTAGTTTCAACATTTCTTTTTGTGTGTCTTGGTTTTGGCTCACCGGATCTTGTGGAGTTGGATTCTACTTGAAGACTTGATCATCTTTCTTAGTTCCATACTGCATCGCATTTGGATCATTTTTTGGCAAGTTATCGCTATTGGTTTCCTTGACAGTTTCATTTTCCGGTTGACAGTTCTTGTTACCAGTTGCCTAGAGCTATTTGGTGATATACGAGAACCCCTTCCAAAGCTTGCAGAGCCTTGGGCGTTGATTCTGATGTTCTTTGGTGTGTGACCGACCTTTTCCCATGATCTACGTTTCATGCTTTGTATTTTCTGGAGAAATCTCTCGGAAGAGGCCGACCTTGTTAATTTTACACATTAGGTCTTGTTCTTTGGGTTTTGATCCCTTTTTGGGCTGACTGGATTCTTTGGATTGTATATATAATTGTAATTCCGCATTAGAATGTAATAAATCAAAGAATCAAAGAATCAAAGAATCAAGTAGTGAGATTGTGCATAGAAGATAGATCTTAAGATTCAAGGTCCTGGTTGTGACCTATTCTGTATGTTCTACTAGGCCTGTGAGCTGGTTATGCTGCAACCCAATTGTTACCGGTTGGTTGTAATCAATTTTCATGAAATAAAAACAATATGTTCTATATTGCCTCTATCATATCTTTGTGTTTCTGTTGTGTTACTCTTGCTGACCGGTCTAGATTGATCTCTTTGAGGTCCCTCCTCACTAGTGACTGCTTCACGTAGGATAAACAATGTAGAAGTTTCCTCCTCTTTCTCTAAAATTCTCTCTTTATTTTCAAATTGAGTTAGGAAAAAAAAAAAAAAAAATTTACCTTCATCAAATTTTAATTTAGAAAAATATTATTTTCAAGAATAATGAATATTTAAATGTGCTTATTATTTATTCCCATTTTTGCATAAAACCCTTTTCCTTACATTTTATCCAATTATTTACTTTGACAATGGTTTGTTTTAAAAAGAGGTTGTTTAAAATTATTAAAATTTATTTAATATTAATTTATATTTTAAAGATTGTTTTAAATTATTAAATTTTATTTAAATTAATTTATATTTTAAAGTTGTTTTTAAATAATTAAAATTTATTAAAATTAATCTATAATTTTTAAGTTTATTTACTTTACTAAAATTAAATTATAATTAAAGTTTTAAAATAAAATAAAAAGGGAATTATTTACATTATTAAAATTATCTTATAATTTAAGTTTTTTACATTATTAAAATGAATAATTTAAGATTATGCAAGGGATTTATTTTAAATAAATGATGTGATAATTTGATTATTAAAATATAAAAAAAAATTGAAGTTATATTTAATTAAACCTAAACTTTTTTATTGGTCCTCTTAATGGAATGGAAATTTAAACCTTCTTTTAAAGAATTTGTTATCTCTTCATTATGAGAAATGAATCTTTTTGGATTAAAATAGATTGACTTTTCAATGAACCCAATACCTTGAATTAATTTTTCTTAGGATGTTGATATAATAGTTAAATCTTTTTATAAAATAAATTAGTTTGATTTTAAAAAAATAAAGAAAAAGGGAAATGATATTGTACGAATGATACACCTTGGAAAGATTTTTCACAAGTTAAGACAAATGATAGATAGACCTCTTTCAACAAATTCAATACTTTTCAAAAATTGGACATCAAAAATACCTTTTAGTATACTTCATTTAGTACAAGTATTAAATATTAAAAGTATTTACCTTCCAAGTAAATGTGTTTAGATTCATAGTTTCTTTTTTATGTATTTCAAGCAATATGGATTAATGTTTAGTTAAAGTTTCAAGATATAGAATATTCATATAACTTTGAATAGTCAAATTTTGAATAGTTGTATCATCTAGCTTTAAAGGAACTTAAGACTAGTAAAAAGAGTAGTTACATTTATATTGCAAAGTAATTAATATAGATGAACTTATTAACATTTAAATTTAGAGGTAAATTGCATTTGTAAATTTTCATATAACTTTAATGATATAATCTATTTTGTAAGAACATTAGTATTAATTAGGATGCAAAGAAAGATTATTTGAAACCAAATATTTGAAAACTGATGAGAAAAATAAATATCTTGAATTCCAATCCATGAAAACAAAAATAGTTTTAGCAAATGGAAATGAAACTAAAACTGAAATATTTGTGGATCTCAAATTAAATACTCATCTTTTATTTGTATGACTAATGAAACTTAGTTTGAAAGTTGAATAAAAGATTTCGTTGTTCTAGATTTTTGGATTCTTATCCAAAAATGAGTTTTCGAAAACCTATCTCATGATCACTTACATAGAAAATTAAATAATAATTTTCATGAAGTAAATTTTAGGAGCAAAGCATTATCTCATTTCTAAGAATTTGAAATTGATAAGGTTATCATTAGAATTACTTCAAGTGGAAGAATTAGTTAGTTTATCAATTAGCAAGTAGAAGTAGATTGATTAGAAATTATTTCTAAGAAATGAAACATATGAGTTTTATTTGCAAGCATTTAGCCTTTACCATTTAAAAGTGTTTAGCATGTACACATTTAGACACTAAGTATTAGCTCATTTTTAATTCATATAAATCTTATTTTCAAAACTTCATCTCAAAGCAAGTAGCATTCCAGAAGTAATTAGATTCTTTACAAACCTTAACAACTATTATTTTTACAAGTATATAGATTCACCTTTCAAGGGATTACTTAATATTTCCTTTCAAGTGGTCTCATTTTTAGTATTAGTTAGTTTCCTTTTTAAGCAAATAGAATTATTTATTTATATTAGGAGCCTTATTATTATTTACATTCTAGTGAACAATATCTTACAAATATTTAGACTCTTTTCCAATCTTATTTTCAAACAATTAGTATTTAAAAATAATGTGGTTATTTTCAAGTCTATTATTGAATAGTTTTTCCCTTCAAACAAGTAAGTGTTAAATTCATTTCCAAAGTCTTGTTATTTAATAGTTGAATTTTATTCCAAGCAATTTAATTATTACCTTTCTAGTATTAGGTTTCATATTTGAAGTTTAATAGGTTTTGTTTCAAAACAATTAGTATCTTACAAGTAATTAAAATCATTTTCATAAGCTATCCCTTACGTGTATCATAGTTTTCAAGAAATTAATACTTTCATAGGAAATAGGACTTAGTTATTTTTGACCATAAGAAAAAGGTCACTTTGAGCATTTTTTCTATAAGAGCTACCATTGTGGGTGATAACCATAGAGAAACTATCTTAGACATTGACCCTAGAAAGGGTTGCATACCCACCAAAAAATTTACATTAAACATAGATAGAAACTAGAACTACATATTTTATGTCTTAATCTTGTGCTAAAATGGGTATGTAGGTAGTCTAGGGATGGAGTTGTCCCTAGTTCAGGATTGGGGATTAGGATTTGGTTAAGGATGAGTTGTTAGATTTTTGAAGCTCCATATCCATGCAATCAAAGGATCTAGATAATACTAAATGAAAGATTAAACTTATTTCATTGCATACTTGGAGGGAAAATCATATGGATTCGCTTGACTTCCCAAGGATTTAGGCTAAATTCTGAGGTGGAACTCAAGATTATTTATATAATTATTTTTATATACTCCTAAGGATGATGAACTCAATGCACTCCTAGTAGGGGAGTGTAGTCTTTAGAGAGTGACTCAGGACCCAGATGGTCTTGATGAGTCTAAGTATTTGGCTAGAGCATTCCCTATTTTTATGAATAGATGTCAACCTCGCTTGGGTAGATGTCAATCATGAATTAGATAGATAAAAATCCTATCCCATATGGATAGATTCTTAGCCCATATGGTTAGATTCTTATCCGAGTTCGATCGATACTTATCCTATTTGGATAGAAGTACTTGAGTATGCAACTGAATCAAACACAAGTAAGAATAATAATAATTAAAAAAATTAGTGGGATTTTTTGGGTTAGTAGGTCATTACATATTATCCTTAACACCCTTGTTAATATTAATCTTCATTTTGATTATATGAATGATGATAATGTTGACTTATCCTCGATATTTGATAATGTTGTCATTTATATATTTTCCACACTCGATAAATAAGATTTTGATACTGACCATGCTATTAATAGATCCCCAATAGTAATATTGCTACTCCAGTCAACTTGAATAATAACCCATGTACTAAGTTAACCTCAATGTTAATCTTGCTAACAATTAAAGATGAACAACTTATATGACTCTTATAATAATTTTACTACAACCCAACATTATAACAAATCAAAATCTTTCCTTCATGATGAGAAATAAATAAATTTGAATATACCAAATAAAATTTAATACCCAACCCCCTAATTAAACTTGGACTTAAATTACACTAGACCACCAATTCTAAGGAATGAGAAAGAGAGGAGTCAAACACTCAACCTTTTCTTATCTCTTTTCATCCCAGATTGGGGAATTGGAATGATGCCCTAGTTATGTGCTTCAATTATTGTTGATAATGGTTCAATATTATAATAATAGATAAAATATGTTGCTTTCTTGAATGTGAATATTAATTGGGAATATATGTCATGGAGATTAGCACATGAGGTCATTGGTTTGCCTTGGAGAAATTTTGCAAGGGAGAAAATCCATTACAATCATGGAAGAAAACTATATAGATTCTTATAAAATTGAGCATGGAATATGGAATCAACAATTTTTTGCACCCAAACGACATGATCTTGCCAATTGAAAGATTTGGATGCCTGAAATGAAGTAGTTTTCAACACAATTTCTTCAATATTGTATTTAATGATAATTTTAACAAAATTGAGGTGGTTTTTAAATATCAAAATAACCATGGGTTTGTAACTAGTTCTAATTCATGTATCGGTACATGAATGGGATCTACATGTTACTAGTAGTGTCTACATTTCTTAACAAATTGGTAAGTATCTTGTTCCCTAGTACGCCAACAATATCCAATTTAAATCAATTTTTTGCCTGGGGTAGGTCCACTAGAGTATGCCTCACAAACACCTTCATGTACCTCATGTAAGGTAGGTTTTCCTTATTTCTAGTTAAGGCATCTATGAAGGGAACCATTGAAACTCCTTTGATAAAGAATATCACCAAGGATAATGAATCATGTTGAGTGGAAGATAAAGGTTTTCTTTTGTTTGTTTGATAGGTCTAATGGAAAGGTATTGTCATGAAGGTATGCGTAAATGTATATTAATACCAAGGGCAATTAGGACCAATGATCTCACACACAAGTTCAAATTATATGATATTAAAATTAGGTATGAATAGTTGGTCAACCAAGAACTCACAATGTTGTGTATTATGTGGCATACCCAAGAGAGATCCTATAGTATCATTTGTGTCAACAACATTGTTGTTCACTCTAGGAATTTTCTCAAATAATATCTAATTGAAGTAGTGTTTAAAGCTATCAACCATCTTCTTATAATGAGGAATTTTTCATCTTTGGTCTAATAATCATCATTGACTTTTTAGATAACTAGTTGTGAATCACCAAAAACTTCAAGCTGTTTGATATGCCATTGTATAACCATTCAAAGTCCTAAGATAAGTGCATCATACTCAACAATGTTATTTTTACAAGGGAATGCTAACCAATATGATTTATGAATAGAGTCTCCTTGTGGTGTGATAAAAAGTATTCCAGCTCTTGAGCCATGTTGAGTCTATGATCCATGAAAGTATAATTTTCACATGATCCATGAAAGTATAATTTTCACATATGTGTATAGACTATTTTGAATACTAATTCATCTCAAAAATTTGAGATGGGAGGATGGTATGCAATCGTGGAGGCATCTGCTAGTTGATCAACAATTACTTGTCCTTTGATAGCTTTTTGATCTAAGTATTCAAGGTCAAATTGTCATGCCCAAACTTTTGGGCAAAAATGAAACAATTTTTTTAATCACTTAATTACTTGTGACCTACGTTTAATTAGATGTGACAACTTATAAAGTTTCACTTAAAAGGAACCTTAATTGGCATAAGAATGGGTTTATAAAGTGAGTGATGTATTATAATTTAACTAGAAGACTTAGGTCTTATCTCTAATTCCTAAGCGATCATATTAGATTTTAACTTACGTAATAATTACAATAACTTTCATTATCAAAAGCAGAATAAATTAATTTTATAGAGACAATTTCCTTTTAAATATTAAATAAATTTGCCCAAAAGATCCTCCAATTTTAATTACATTTTTTAATATTTAAATAGTCCAAAATCCATTAAATTAACATTAATACAATTTTCTTGAATTAATATCAATTATTTAACTAAGTAAAGGAATATAAAATTTCCCCAAATCATTGTTAATATAATCTCCTTCTTATAACTTAAATAATTCTACAATCCATTAAATCAATATTAATACAAATTCATTGTATTAATATTAATTAATTGAGCAAATGAAAATAAAGTGCCAAACATCATTATAATAATTAAATCATTAATAAATGATCCCACTTGGATTAAATGAATCTATAAGATCAAAAGTCCATTAACTCATATTAAAGCACATTAACCCACTACAATACCCCCTTACAATTAAATTAATCATTTACATTACCAACAATGAAAATGGCCTCTTAAATAAAAGAACATGTTTTAGCATTATAAGATTTACTTTATCTAAAATGGGGCTTTCCCTCCCAACCTTTATTTTAAATTCCATAAGACCCTTTGATAATATTTGGAATGTCAGGGGCTTAAATGCCCGTGACAAAAGGGGAAGGATCAAGAAATTTCTTGATTCTTCAAAAGTGGACATCATCTTATTGCAAGAGTCTAAACTTACTCATGATTCTTTTGATAACATAATTTCCAAATGGTCCCTTTGGAAAGTTGTTCATGTTCCTTCTTTGGGTGCTTCTGGTGGTCTTATAACTTTATGGAATCCTAAATTAGTCAAAGTTGAGATGTTATCTTTTGCTTCTCATTGGCAGTTGTTAAAGGTTGACTAGTTTGAAGTCTCTTTTGTTCTATTTAATATTTATGGTCCGACTTCTTCTTTAGATAAAACCGACTTATGGGATTCCTTATCTGAATTGTTTTTACGATATGATGACTTTTTTATTGTGCTTGTGGGTGATTTTAATGCTCTCCTTTCCTTGAATGAAAAAAGAGGGGGTAATCCTATAGCTCAGAAGGTTATTAATGACTTTTCTTCCTTTGTACAAAATAGTACATTATTCGATATTTTCGCTTCTAATGGTTCTTTCACTTGGACTAATAGGAGATCTAAATGCCAGATTGCCTCTCGCCTTGACAAATTTCTTATTTCCCTAAACCTACATTTGAGCAACTTTTCCTTTTCTTCTGAGATTCTTACCTCCTCAGATTCTGACCATTTCCCAATTTTGCTCAATTTTGATAAATTGGATCATGTTCCCTCTGTTAGACCTTCTTTGAAGTTTGAGAAAATGTGGTTCACTCAGCCTCATTTTCTTTCTTTATTAAAGAAATGGTGGATAAGTGTTCCGTTTTGCAAAGGGACTAAGATGTTCCAGTTTTATTCCAAACTGAAATTCGTGAAATCTCAAATTATGGCTTGGAATAAATTGGTCTTTAAGAATATTTTTCATGAAAAAGAGGCAGTTGCCAATGATTTGAAGGTTGTTAATGAGGAGTGTAGTACCCCTACCCTAGTCTATTTCTAACCTTGGTTTAATCTGGATTAGTTTATCGTAATATTATGATTAGTGTCAGATGTTTGATTTATCGCAGAGCTTTTGATGTGGTTCTCACACTAGTTGTATGCAGGTTATTCAGTGTACCTATTTCGTGATTTTAGTATCGGACTAACGCTTTCATTAGATTTTATAAATGTATGCGTGTATGATCTTTTGTTGCAGGAGATTTCAGGTACGAAGTCGCATGAGTGCGAGGTTCATCGTCACCTGGTTTTGTAGGTTTGAGCATACCTTTCTAATCCCTTAGAGTTGGATTAGGTGGTCGTAAGACCCTAGTTGACCTTAGTCGTGCTCCAGTGAGCATCGCCAGTCGTCGTCGGTGATCCCTTCTTGTTTGGGTTTGCGAGTCGTCTGTTTGGTTGACCTTCTCGGTTTGCGTGCCTGGTGTGTTTGGTTAATCGATTAATTAGTCCTTAATAATGATTTTGATTATTTATGCATTTGTGCATTGAAGATTAATGGATTAAATTAATCAGGTATTCGTTATGCGATTTTTGTTGTTAATGAATTGCCTGTTTCAAATTGGGAGTGAGTTCGATTTAAATGACTGATTTTGATTATTAATGCATTTATATATGCTGTGGAAAAGAAAGTTTTAGATTTTATCGCCATAAAGTTAATTGCATTCTGTTGGCGTTTATAATTTGAAAGATTAAATTTGTTTAAATGAGGAAATCGATTTTTTAATTGAAAAAGCAAGTTATTTGTTGTGTTTGGGAGAAAGGATTAATTTTTAAGTATTATTTTTAAATAAAAGTTTTTATTCCAAAAATGGAATTTTTGGGTCAACTCTTCCATATAACCCAAATTTGGGGAAAAATGGGAAGAGGGACAAAATTGGAAAAGATTTTGGATGGAGAAAGATGGTTTTGGACAGCTGGAGATGGGGACTCCTCAGCAGATCTTGCCAGGAACGCGAGATCAGGTAGGATTCAATTCCCAATTTTAGTTATTGGTTAAATGGAAATGGGAGTTGGATTTCATGTTTTTGATTGGTTTTGTGGATTAACCAGCTTGGCTGGAAGTGCTTTTGAGATGTTGTTTTACTCTTATCGTTTGGGTGTTAAAACCTGTTTGTGTTTGGGAAAGAAACGGTTATCATCATATATCTTGTTTCCCAATACACAGTTCGTTTAAAACGAACTTGTTAATGCTGAACCTGTGTGTTTTATTAAAGAAAAATACATATCATTTTCGATCTATGGTTATATTGTTTTAGCGCTGGGCGTTTTTGATTCGGAACCAACTGGGCATTTGTGTTTATTTCCAAACTGTGTTTCAAAAACAAAACATGTTATATCACATTTGAACTGGGAGTTGTTTATATTTATTTTATACTAAACTGGGCGTCTTGCGTTAAACCTTCGGTTTGGGCGTATGTGTTTATGGTCTGAACCATGGGTTGGGGTTTGGAGGCGGGGAGCCGAGCTCCCCTACTCCTCCTCCCCTTCCCCCGCTCGCACCCCACCCCCTTCCACCGCCACGATCCCTTCTGCGCTCGCAGCCGCCACTGGCCGCGGCACACTGCGGTGGCCGCAAGGCGTCGCGGGCCTGCGGGCACCGCAGCGGCGCCGCCGCCTGGCAACGCCCTGCGGCTAGGGTTAGGGCATAGCCCGCCCTCGCCGCTAGGGTTAAAAAGGCATTTCTTTTTCGTTTTTAAATGTAGTTTTAAAAAAAAAAAAAAAAAAAACGTAGTTGGTGGTAAACGTTATTTTTTTTAATGCGTTTTTTTTTGTGTTTTAAATTAGTTATAAAATGATTTTCTTTAAAGTGTATTTTCTTCTATCATTCAAAAAAAGAAAACTTATGATATTTTGTATCATTTTAATGATAGTCAATTTAATGTTAGGATAATTGGAATTGTAAGTTCGATTAAGGTATTATTGCTTGAAAACATAATAGAGAACAACCTGTTATTGGGAAATCGTTTTAATACGATGGAATTATCACTGATGATGTTAAATGCTATATAAGAACATATCAGTTGAGTAATTGGAAAGTAAGTGATATATTTATCGTGGGTGTTTGAGTTTAAACGATATGCCTTGGAAGTGATTATCTCCATTTAGATTCTCTTTCTACATTTTTATTCTCGTCATCCGTATTATGTAACTGTAATTGAACTTTATAAATCTGTAGAGATTGATTTTAGACCAATAGGTCTATGATGCTTGTTGGAGTTTAAATATCTTATTTTAGTGATTAATGGTTGTCTGAGATTTATTAATATGAATTGGTTAAGACTCCTTACGGCTTAATATGCCTGTTCGATGCTTTGAAACTTAGGAGTTAGAAAACCAAGAACAACTTATCCCTTGATGAGGTAGATAACTGTAACCTGTTTTTAGATCTTGTAAAACTTGATCGATTTTAATGATTAAATCAATTTGAGGAAATATTGTCTTTTCTGATTATTGCCTTGCGAGTTTAATTGTTGTATTCGCTTTTATTTATGAAATGGCATGTTTTGCTTTGTTTAAAAGGACCCTGTCATATGGATTGATTTGGCATACCTGTTTTAGTCCTCGATTTCCGAGTTGACTGTTGTATTGTGGTAGTGTCGTTTTGATCATCTCCTCCTTGTGTGTGTGAGTCGAATGATGATTGTGGTTGACCGTTGTTGGTCGGGTCTCTAGATTAGAGTACCGTTAGTAAGTGATCATCCTTGAGTCGTGTTTGACCAGATGACTGTTTCTCCTTCTTGAACTCCGTTCGTCTGACCATGTGTATTCCTTGGTTCGAGTTCGTCTGAGTTAATCTAGTGTCGTATGGGAAAGTGGCTTTCGATTGGGGGCCGCGCCCAAAGTGGCTGCTGGGTAACCCGTCGAAAGTGAGTCTAATAAGTGATAACCTAAGTAGATTAGAAAATAATTTATAAATAAGATAATGTGCCTCGCACATGGGACGAATGCTATCATAGATTCGGCATGCTGTGAGAAGGCCTGAAATGGCAAACTACCTTCCTTGTCTTCACGAGAGGATGTGTGGGTCCACATGAGGCTTGGATGGGCCGGAAGTTTGGATTAGGTTGCCAGGGTTACCAGTGTATGGGCCGGGACCTATGAAGACTTGCCATGGTATCCATACTAGGTTGTGTGATGACACTTGTCCCTACGTTCGCTAGTGTGTTGTCATTTTGTCCTGTTTTGAGTACCTTTGTGAGTCATCCTTTGTCGTTGCCCTTGTGAGTGTCAGTTTCATGCTAGACCTTGGGTGGTGATGGTTCAGTTTTATGGATGCTCTCTTGGACCTTTTGTATTAGCTTGATTATGATTAGCTGGATCCTGTTCTTTTCAAGGATCGATTATGTATTGATTGACCGATGCGGTCGCTTGTATATTGTTTATATATCGCCTGGATGGCTGGATTGTATGGTGTAATCCCTTGTACTCTTAACTTTATTATTTATCAGAGGGGGTCTTGCAGTTGAGCAGACCCGGAGATGTAGCCCTTTAGGGGTGAACTCCGAGATCATTATGGTGTTTTTGGTGTATTCTCTTATGGTTTCCTTTATTCAGCTTATCATGTATGATTAATTTATGTAAAATGGTTAAGTGGATAATTGGAATTAACTATTAATGCTTATATTCATTTCTTCCTTGAATGCCATGTTAATCGAATGCATAATTGGTTGAGATGCGATTTATCGTAATGCATGTGTGAATTCGTCCTTTTAATGCAATAAGTTGGAATATGGAATAATGTAACTTAGAGTAATGAATTATACTCAGTTGATGTTAAGTAATTTAAATATGCTTGGAAAGATCTCTTATGTTATGATGAAATCCTAATGTATTAGATTGTTAGATGTATAGTTTGTAATTTTAAATTGAAAAGCTTGAATGAGGTTGATGAATGGAACTTAATGGATGAATCTTTGTTATGATTTATATTTCTGTCCTTTGAAAGAAATTATCCTGTTTATGAATTATCTCATTATTAAGATATTCAGCTTTTGGATTTATTGTGTGAGCTAAGTGTATTGTGAAAATTTAAGTAATCTCGTTGGGAAACTCTTTAGGAGTTAGTTGAAGTCTTCCGCTATGTAATCTGAATCTTGTTATCTTGTTGCATCTTATGTGTTGTAACTTTAAAAAAAAAAAAATTGCACTCTATTCTTGTTTTTTTTAGCTTATCCCTTCGGGGTTTCCTGGCGGGGCATTACAAGGAGATTATTAGACATGGCACTAATTCCTCCACTAATGATTCTCAAAAGAAATTGCAAGCTTACTGGGAGATCCTTTGCTCTCGGGTTGAAATCTATTGGCAACAAAAGTCTTGTGAGGTTTGGGTTAAAGAAGGTGACAGGAATACTGCCTTCTTTCAAGCTGAAGCCAAGCTTAAAAGAGTTGCTTCTACAATTTTTAGTATTCAGGATTCTAAGTCTGGTTATGTCCTTAATTCAGATCAGCAGATTAGAGAGGAGGGGGTGTCTTTTTTTAAGGAATTGTTATCTCCTTCTTTTTCTTCTTCCTCCATGGATCATCATGTGGATTTTCTTTTAGATTCTATCCCCTCCCTTGTTTCTCATGAGGATAATGATTTTTGTATGAGGCCTTTTTCTTTATATGAGCTTGATTCTGTTGTTTTTTCCATGGCCCCAGACAAAGCTCCAGGTCTTGATGGGTTTACTATCTTTTTCTTTCAGAAATTTTGGGATTTTATTGGTTTTGACTTATTAATGGCTTTGGAAGAGTCTAGGAGGGGTGGGTATATCCTTAAAAATTTTAACATCACTTATATTGCCCTTATCCTGAAATCTAAGAATCCCCAAACTTTTTCTGAATTTAGACCCATTTCTTTGTGCAACTCTATTTACAAGATCTTTACCAAGGCTATTTATTTAAGACTTAAAATTCTCCTTCCTCATATCATCTCTCCTCAATAAGGAGGTTTTGTTCTAGGTCGGGAAACTCATGAGGGAGAAATTGTTGCTCATGAAACTTTACATTCCATAAATTCGTACAATATCCCAGCTTTTGTGGTCAAACTTGATATGATAAAGGCTTATGATAAAGTTTGCTGGGCTTTTTTGCTCAAAGTTTTGAGAAATTTTGGTTTCTCTGAAAGCTGGTGTAAATGGATCAAGAGTTGTATTTCTACTGCTTCATTTTTTTGTCATCATTAATGGAGCTCCCTCTGGATACTTTTCTTCAACCCAGGGTGTTAGACAAGGAGATCCTTTATCTCCTTTCTTATTTATCATTATGGCAGAAGCTTTTAGTTGATTGGTTATTAAGCAAAGGGATCTGGGCTTTTGGCAATGGGTATTAATTCCTAACTCTAATATGTCAATCACTCATAACCTTTTTGTTGATGATACACTTTTACTTGGGGCTTCTTCTATTCAAGAGGCTACTCATATTAAATTTATTCTGGATACTTATACTGCTGGATCTGGCCAACAGATTAGCCCCCATAAATCCAAGATCTTCATTTTTAATACTCCTCAGTTGGTGGCTGATAGACTTGTGAATATCTTAGGTTTCCTAGTAGACTCTCTTCCTTCTACCTATTTGGGGATTCCTTTCTTTATGGGATCTGCTAAGTCTTCTATTTGGAATTCAGTTTTTGAGAGACTTAAATCTCATATTTCTACTTGGAAGGCTAGGTGGTTGTCTCTTTCAGGTAGGATACTTCTCATTAAAATGGTCCTATCTGCCATTCCTAATTACTACATCTTAGTTCTTCAAGCTCCTAGATCAGTCATCTCCCAAATTAAAAAGATTATTCGATCTTTTCTTTGGAAAAACAACATGACAAAAGATAAAAAGATTCCACTAATTTCTTTGACCAAGATGTCTCTTTCCAAGCAAGTTGGTGGTGCTAGGATTCATGACTTATCTAAAAGAAATAGGGCTTTTGGGGGCAAACTAGTTTGGTCTATGTATACTAAGCCCCAATCTTTGTGGTGCCAAATTATGCAGGCTAAGTATTTGGATTCCCAGAACCCTGCTAGGATCTTCACAATTTCTAATCCTCCACAGGGGTCTGCTATTTGGAACTTTATGATCTCATGTAGGGAAGTGGTCTCTAATTTTCTCTCCTGGTAGGTCCATTCGAGGGAGAATATTCTTTTTTGGAAAGACTCCTGGAATGGCTTTCCACCTCTTTCGCAACATGATTCTCTTGCTTCTATTTCAGTTGTTCTTTCTCAATCATGGGGAGTTAGATTGGTTGATTATGTAGATAATGTTGATATGTTTTCTCACAAGGTCTCATGGAAGGATCCCTCTACTCTACCATTGTCCTTGTAGGAAATTCAAAATTTTAAATCTGTTTTGCAAGATCAAGTAGCTTTCCTTTCTAACATCAAAGATCAACTTATTTGGTGCCCTTCTAAATCGGGAAACTACTCTGTTAAAGAAGGATATTTTGCTATTCAACAAATGGCCAATCAAAATGCTCCTCATCGTGCCTTTTTGTTCTATTGGAATAACTCAGTATTACCTAAAGATGGTGTTTTTTCTTGGCTCGCACTGCAAAATAGAATTTTGATTAGTGATCGTTTAGTCAAATTTAATATTGCAGCCTCCTTTTCTTGTGTCTTATGTGGTAAAGCTCTTGAAGATGTCAATCATCTTTTTCTTCATTGTGAGTGTCATAACCCTCTTTTTGGACCTTGATATGACTTGTTATTATTATTATTGTTGTTGTTGTTGTTGTTGTTATCACTACTGCTTATTATTATTGTTTTGAATTTCATGATTAATGTTAGTAAATGATAAATAGAATGGGGGTGAAGCTATTTTAAATACAAATAATAATTAAATAGTGGTGATACACTCTCGAGGTCGTAAACCTATTTGGAAGTTTATATTTCTTGATGGAAATTGAATAAGGGTGGAATTTATTTTAAAAGAAGAATTAATAAGTGGTGACTCACTCATAAGGACATAAATTTATTTATTCAACATGTTACTCAAGCACATGTCGTAGGAGAAAATGAGAAGATTCTAGAAGCAAATTTTGAATTTAGATTTTAAATGCATGGTCAAATGCAACCGCCACTATGACAAGTTGTAAAGAATAAATCTTGCATGAAAGAATTTCAAATTCAAATTTAATATGCATGTAACCCCCACTATCCTATCAATCAATTTTGCATGAAGACAATTTTGGAAAAGAATCTCTAATTTCAATTAATGCTTTCGATAGTGGAAATGGTGCACCTCTATATAATGTATGCTAAACTTTTGAAAAAGAAAAAGGGGAATATGTTTTTTTTCTTGTGATAGAATAATCTTGGAAATTTTTTTAGTTTCAATATCATATTAGTGGTAGGAGAAATTCGTAGAGATATTGCAGGCTTTTAGGAAGCTTGTGGAAGATCTCCACCAGGCTGCAAGACATGGATCAAATAAGGTTAGCTGGGATACGTTTAGATTCAACATCAAGATCCTTCTTTCGAATCCAAGTTTCCCTCTTGCTAATTCTCTTGCTTGTTTTTTTCCCTCAAAAGAAATCTCCTCCTCTTCTTTTTTTCCAGATTTTTGCATATATGAAATTTTATATTTTCAAAAGAAATCTTGTTTTGTCTCTTTTAGATTTGCTTGGTAGATTAATTCCAATTCACATAATAAATTTTCTTTTCCATCCAAAGAAATCTTTTTCTTTAATTCTATTCAGTTTTTTGATTGCATGTAGGAAATAAAATTGTTAATAGATTCCTTTTAAAATATAAATATTATCATTTGATTTTATTTTTATTTTTTATTTTAGAAATCCTCCTCATTGTTTTCTTTTTTCCCAAAAAAAAAATCAGATTTTTAAGGGTGGAAATATATTTTGTAAAATAAATTCATTTTTGTGTATTTTGGAAATAAACTCATCTCTGTGTAATCTGGAAATATATTCATCTCTGTATATTTTTTTTTCTTTCAAAATATAAATATTGTCATTTGATTTTATTTTTATTTTTAGAAATACTCCTCACTGTTTTCTTTTTTTTCAAAAAATCAGATTTTTAAGAGTGGAAATATACTCACTTATGTGTATTTTGGAAATAAACTCATCTCTGTGTAATCTGAAAATATATTCATCTCTGTATATTTATTTTTTTCAAAATATAAATATTGTCATTTGATTTTTATTTATTTTTATTTTAGAAATCCTCCTCCTTGTTGTTTTCTTTTTTTCTCAAAAAATCAAATTTTTTAAGAGCGAAAATATATTTTGGAAAATAAAATCATCTCTATGTATTTTGGAAATATATTTTGGAAAATAAATTCATCTCTATATATTTTGGAAATAAATTCATCTCTATGTGTCTTGGAAATATATTTTGGAAAATGAATTCATCTTTGTGTATTTTGTAAATAAATTCATCTCTATGTGTTTTGGAAATATATTTTGGAAAATGAATTCATCTCTGTGTATTTTGGAAATAAATCATCTCTCTGTATTTTGGAAATATATTCATCTTTGTATATTTTGGAAGTATATCCATCTTCTTGTATTTTTACAAACATATTCATATTCATCTCTGTATATTTTTATACGATCAGTTAAATTTAAATTTTGTTTAAAGTTTATTTAAAATTTGCTTAATATTAATGTATTAAATATTAAAATTAATAATTAAAATTAATTAATTAATTAATTTATTTATTTATGTGTTAAATAGATATAATTAAATTTTATTAGGATATTAATTATCTTTTTCTATTTTTTTTAATTTTTTGAAGTTGTAATTAAGACAAATCAAATAGTTGAAATAACTTTATATTTTAAGCAATCCAAATAATTAATTTATATTCTCTATCCTTCAAGTTATTAGAGCATAATTGTACCTTGGGGGTTATTATTTTAATAGGGAAATTAAGGTTAATTCTTAAGCAAGTACTAATTATTTTCTCAATCAACATTATCTTTATTATAGGTTAAGTTACTTACACTCATTGACCAATAAATATAAGCGGGAATATTTTTAGAGTATTAAGATCGTAATTATTCCTTTCAACAAGTAGAACATTAAGCTAATATTCCAATTCGAATTGAACTTATAATGGGAATCTTAGCCTCCTGCTTCAATGATGGAAATGATGAGTGCATTGGAAAACTTATTCCTTATTTAAAATGGGTAACACTTTTGTTCAAGTTAGCAAGAAAAAAAAAAAAACCTAGTAGTGGTTCGTCTCCAAGAGGAATTACTTTGTGACACTCAGTCATCTCAAACCTTTGGGTTCCTTCACTTAGTTTAATTTATAGAAGAGGATTTCTCTACCATGTAATTATGTGTCCCCCCAGAAACAATTTACACTTTTCGAGTAAAATGAAATTATGCTGGTTAGACATGTAGTTGAATACTTGTTCGATTTCAAAGGATAAATTTAATAGTCTTACTCCCTTAAGAAATAATAATCCCCTAGAAGTTCCTTGATGTTTTCACTCTCAAGCAAGTATTTCTTTCATAAGATTAGAATCTTAGTTAATTCTCAAGCATTATCTCCTTACATTTATTCCATATTATTGGATCTTTTTTTTATCAATTATCACTAGTCAACTTCAAATTAATTCTGGTAGTAAATAGATCCCCTCATTCATATCAAATATTTAAGTTATTTAATAGACATTAAACATATTTTTTTTATACTTCAAATTAGTGTAAGTATTAAAAAGTTAAAAGAATTTACCTCTCAAGTAATTTGTGCTTGGATTCAGAATTACCCCATTTGTGTGTTTCAAGAAATATGAATTAGTGTTAGTTAAGGATTTCCTCATATAGAGTATGCAAGGCATTTGAGGATAATCAATCTATGAATAGTCAAAGGCATATAAGACTAGTAAAGGGCAGGATTATATTAATATTGCAAAGCAACTAGTATAGATGAATTTATTAACATTAAGTTTAATAATATATTCTATTTTGTAAGAACATAATATTAATTAGGATTCAAGGTAAACTTTATTTGAAAACCAAATACTTTTACCAAATCTGAAATTATTTTAACATAAGACGACTTATCTTGTGAACCTCAAATCAAGTAATCATATTCTTTTTAAAGATGAAATAAAGTTAGAATCAATTGTCCTAGATTATTGGATCCTCATCATTATCAAGCAAATTGAGTTTCAAGAAAATTAGTATCTTTCAAGTATTATGTTTCAAATTCAAAGTTAGGTTATTATTTGTAGAAGATAATTAAAGATAAAAAAAATTATGTTACTTCAAAAAGAAGAACTAGTTGGGCTTATAGTTCTTTCCTTCAAACAAGTAGGTGTCAAACTCATTTCCAAATTCCTTCTATTTAATCATTTAATTTTCTTTCAAGCAATTTAGTGTCTTTCAAGTGTTAGGATTTGTGCATAAAGTGTAGTGGCTTTGTTCCCAAATAATTATATCTCGTAAGTAATTCAAATCATTTTTTCATAAGTTATCTTTTCAGGTATCATAATGTCCAAGCAATTAACACTTTCATGCTTTTAGTTCAAGTTTAAATTATTATCATAGTTTTTTTTTCTTTCTTCAAAGAAAATACTCTTCGCAAGTAGTTGATTTGTTTATGTTCTTTTCGATTACGTAAAAATTTTATACATTAGTTTTTAATTTCAAGCATAATTCCTTGTATATAATAGTTTTTTTTTGTATCAGTATATTATTTCATTTAAGATTCATGAATTAAAAGTTAAATTCCTAGTTAGGCAACTAAATAAGAGGATTTGAAATGAAAAAACTAGTAGCGTTTGGTATCTATGGTGCCTCTGGGTCAGGCTTACGGGTAATGTCGTCGTGTTGAACTACTGCACTTAACGCCTAATAAAGCTTCAACAACGGTGTCTGTGGCATCATCCCTATAAAACACCGAGGAGAAATAAGGGTCATTTGGAAGTTAAAAATCCAAGGGGCGGGTAATCCCCTTTGGATCGATAATCTAAAAAGATAAACCTTAAATAAATTTACATCCACTCAGTTAAACCTTGGAAAACCCCATTAGGGTTGGTTGTGTGTGACATTTTTGGAATTTATTTATCTTGATGATATTTGGTGGATGATAATGGGTCAAGGGTGACGCATATGATAGGAAATAGGACTTAGTTGTTTTAGGCCACAAGCAGAAGGCCACCTTGAGCGTTTTTGCTGTAGAGCTACCATCGTGTGTAGTAACCGCAGAGAAACTATCTGGGACATTAACCCTAGAAAGGTTTGCATACCCACCAAACAGTTTACATTAAACCATAGTTAAAAACCAGAGCATATCCTATTCTTATGAATAGATGCCTACCCCATTTGGGTAGATGCCTATCCTGGATTGGATAGATGAAACCTCATGTCCCGTATGGACAGATGCCTAACCCGTATGGTTAGATGCCTAACCCGTATGGTTAGATGCCTAGTCTTGTATGGATAGATGCCTAACCCATATGGTTAGATGCCCGTCCCGGTTGGATGGATGCCTATCTCATTTGGATAGATGTACCTAAGTATGTTATTGAATCAAACACAATTAACAATAAGTGATTTCAAAAAAAAAATACAAAATTTTTGGGTTGAGTGGAGTGGGTTATTACAGTGAGTTTGTGAGTAGTTGTTGGCATTTTGTCCTACAAAAGTTATCTCTTTCATTCCCTTTACCTTTATCTTTATGGGACATGTTTCAGTCTTGGCCAGTTTTGTATTCATCTTCTCTATTTGCTTGTTTGTGGTTTATAATTCCCTCTTCAGTCATATGGGCCATTTGGTGGGAAAGAAACAAGTGCATTTTTAGATGTGACTCATCAGATTTATCAGTTGTTCTTGGGATTTTGGAAAGAAGTACTATTGAGCAAGTTAATGCTCATGTCCAAAAATATTTTAACATGAATTTAGAGTTCTCTTCTTGGGACAATTTTATGATCTCTTCTTGGAAAAGTATCATTATTCCTGTATCACCCGCCTTTCCAAGGATTCGGAAAACACCTGTAGATAGAAATTCCATAAAATGGCATCCTCCTAATGCACCTTTTTATAAATTGAATTTTGATGGATCCTCCCGTGGAAATCTTGGTGATTCAGGAACAGGGATAGCTTTTCGTGATCATTTGGGTTCTTTATTAGCATTAAAAGCTATGCCAATTTCTCCTGGCACAAATAATATGGCCAAGGCTTGTGCTCTTTTAGAAGGTCTTGTTATGGCTAAGGATTTGAATTTCAAATACCTTCATATTGAAGGTGATTCAGATATTATCATTAATGCTTGCAAGGCAAGAAAAGCTGATAATTGGCATTTCCGGTATATTCTTGAACAAATATGGACTCTTCTTGATAATTTTGAGCACCTCATCATCTCACATGTTTATCATGAAGGTAATGCATTAGCTGATTGCCTCACTAATATGGGTTGTGACAAAACTGTTATCGATTCCTCTCGATTGGGGGGTGATTTGATGAGCTTCCCAAACCTATTAATTATAGCCTGTAGAGAGTTGAGGATTTAATCTTTCTTATTATATGATTGCTCATTTATACAAGTTGATATTCTCTTCTCTTGGTGAGGTATTCCTTTTCATAATTCCATTTGGTTTTTATTTGAGGTACTTTGCTTTACTTGATCATCACTTGGCATTCATTAATGATAAGTTGGTTGTTATTGATGTTGTTCGTGTGTTTGGTACTCTCTTCAGGTGCGAAATCTAGAGATATTTATTTTCACATTGGGAATCCGTCCTTCATATGTCATTTAAAGTTTGACATAGCATTTTTTTCATGATTATCTCTATACGCCACTTCTTTTGGTTTGTTAGTTTTTTATGATATATCTCCTCTTTCTTTTCATTTACGACATAAAAATTTTGGGCTTCATTTCTCTCTAGCATTTCCACATTCACCTCTTCTCCTTTGGCATTTGTCTATAATGGTGGACCGCAGATCTCATGTCATTGGTGTCAGTCATGTTTTGGAACCTTGCGTTTCTTGTAAATTCTCTGTGTTCTATAGTATATATATTTTTTGGTTGCAGTTGTTTTTTGGTGCAGGGGCATGTCAATTTTGATTGCAGGAGTTCTTTGTTGCAGGGCATTCAAGATATCCCAAGAAATTATTTTGTAAATTAGCTTGCATGCTCCTATTCTATAAAACGAGCTTGCATGCTCCTACGTGTAAAAGAGCCTGCATGCTCCTTTGTTGATCTCTATTTTGTAACTAGCTCCGGCTAGAGGATTGTTCACTACTTCTCTTCTATAATCATGTTGATGAGCAATGACCAGATTTTTTGTTGCTAGTTCTTTTCTCTGGGAGCTCAGTTTGAACCAGTTTTTAAATATATTGTAAAAATTATTTATTATTAATAAAATATATCAAGTGGCATTGCCACCTTGCCAAAAAAAAATTAAAAAATAATTCCTTTTATACCCTAACTAGGGTTGACCTTTTTTTTTAAACACATCTAAAATTACAAAATACTGAAATGGGGTTTTCTCATTCACTTCATTTCAAATTTTAAAAAATGACCTCTATTATTACTTTATTATTTTATACCCTATTTAGGGTTTCTCTCTTATATATATATATATATATATTTTTTTTTTAAAATTTTTTTTTTAAAAAAAAAAACAACCATGTCTTTACATATCTCTCTTATTTACTTTCTTATTCACCCTAACTATGTTAGGGTTTAATATTTTATCTTGCAGGGTGAATTGGTTTTGATCATGGCGACTGAGGGTTTCAAGGACAACAGAGAGGAGGAGTGGAGGCCGAAGAAAGGCGGCCAAGCGGGAAGGAGGTAGCGACGGGTTACTGATAGGAGGAAGGGCAAAATAGTGGTGTGGTGGTCGTGGATGGCGCCATTGTGTGTGCCACAACCCACACAGTGAAGGCCACGGGTGACACCACTATGTGTGTCACGACCCACATAGTGGGGACGCGGCCCACACTGTGTGTGTCGCGGCCCATACAGTGTGTGTTGTAGCCTGCACTGTGTGTGTTGTGGCCCATAGAGTGTGTGTTGTAGCCTGCACTGTGTGTGTTGCGGCCCACAAAGGGGGTCGCAGTCGAGTTTTGTGTGCCTCAGCCCACAGCTCGCCATTCGTACAACAACCTTAATCAATAGTATTTAAAAAAAAATCAAGATAACACAGTTTGCTAAATTCATAAATGATAGTATATATATATATATATATATATATATATGAGAATCACAATTTTAGAGCAGCTTCATTAAACTTTACAACAACTTTTATATTTACATGTGTTTTGTATATATATATATAGTTGAACAGTAAAACACATTCATTGATATCCAGTGTGTTTTACAAATTTGCATGCTAGTAGTATTATTTATTATATTAACATGTATGGTATAGATATATTTACAACAATATTTATTTACTGCACACATGTATTTTTCAGAATAGACTAAATTAGAACATCATTTGATTTACAAGTAAAATGTTTATCTTTTCTAAAGAAGGTCTCACAGAAAAATTACCAAAATAGCATATATATATAACAGTAATGATTTTATTTTATTTAAGACTAACCAACAATAACACTTAGTGAACATGATGAAAAAATCACTAGGTTTTAAAATGAATTTAACTTGTTGATTTTACATTCTGCTAAATATTTATGTTCTACTGCAGATTTACTACTAGCACCTTTTAACATGAAGAATATGCTCAAATAAAGAAATGCTTTGCAAATATTTTTACTCAACACTGCATATTTAGAATTCATACTAAACTATTTTACAAAATTTAAAACTAAGTAAAGAGATAAACTACATTTTATTTAAATGTTTATCTACCCTTTTTATTTTACTATGCATTTCATTTTCAATAGACATTAAAGTAGAAATATGCTTACACTTCCTACTCCATTTCAAGATAATAAATAACAATATAGGGACACTATTTAAATGCTTCTTTGACATTCTTTGAAATGAATATACAACACTGTAAACATACATTCTTTTCTTTTTGAACCTATTATGCAATAATAACAAACATTACATCCTCAAGCCTCTTACATTTCTACAAGAATGAGGGCTTGTTACAATACATATTTTTAAAATTTCAAATAAATCTAATAGGAGACCTTGCACATGAACTTGTCTTTTCTCCATCTTTTATCCCAAATGAAAACATGCACATAAAGCTTATAGGTTGTGACCATGGAGCCTCACCTCCCAACCGAGGCTTCCAAGAATCCACCCTCGAGCTAGGAGAACCAAGGATAAACGGGTTACAAACAAACTCAACCATGAAAGAAAGAAGAACTCATTAGCATATGAACTCCCAACCCAAGGATTTACAAAGTCACCAAGTGACTAACTTTGTGGGTGAAGGTGGACCAAGTACCTAGAGGAGATTTGCAAGATAGAGGAATAAATGCCTTCACAAGGCTACCAAAATATAACCATCTCCAGTAACATACTTGACCCAAAAAAAAGCCTTATGTCTCCCATGGCATACAAGCCCATATCTCCCCTTATGACCCCCTTTTCATAAGCATAAAAATAATGCAGCAAGGGTCCCATAACTCTTGTGTATCTCTCTCTTCCAAGAAGAGAGTCTCTACACTCATAGGCTGTCAAGCAACCCTTCACCCCCAAGGCTAGTCTACCCACCCAAGGGTGAGTATGGTCTTGAAACATTGATAATACATAATTGCAACTCAGAAAAATAACACAAAGAAAGAACTCCATCATCCAACTTCGCAATTCACATAAACAACAAAGCACAATACACAAACAATCTTTCCTTCACATTAACAATGAAATTCAATATGCATGGTAGAACACTACCAACCTTTGGTCCTGCAAATGGTATGAGAAATGGTTGAAGGAGAGATTCCCAATCCACTAGTCTTTTTCTTCCCAAAACTAAAAATTCAACTTCGCAAACCCAAATTTCCAACAACTCTAAGTCTCCAAGATTGGAGAGTGGGTGATCAAAATCCTAAGTTTGAATCCCTTCCCTATGTAGACTCTTCTCACACTTTTCGACCTCTTGAAAAGGATGTGAGATCTCATAGGTTGGTCTTCCCAGCCTCTTACATGCTTTCTAAAAATGGAAACTGGAAAAGGTAAGAGAAAGTGGGGAAGAGCAACTATCACTCCAATGGAAGGTTGTCTAACCAAGGAGAAATCCTCAAAAGTTGAATTTCGTCCATCTTGGAAAATTCAACTTTTGAGGTGACTTGACAGTCACATGTGAGCGGTCACATGGTTAAAATTGACCTTTACTCATAGGTCTAACATATGGACCCTCAAAAATGCCCTAAACCTAACCTTAGGTGTTAGTTTGACCCTCTAGAAACTCAACTAAAGTTTACCTACGGGTCAAACTTGAGTTGACCATTCTAATGGCTCTCTATCCAAAACTCTATTGGGACCACACTAAGATATTTTGAATAATGCATTGGTTATACAAATTCCCTCCAAGAGACATGTCATTTCCAACTCACTTCACAACACAACTGTCAAGTGACACCATAAAATACACAATACTTTAATACGCATGGCAATGTCCCTTTTTTGGAATTAACAAATTTAACAAATACAAATTAAACACACATTCAAGAATTCATATTTGCAAATAAAACACATAACACATGAGGTGTTGTCCTTCCAAATAGACAACCCTTGGCTTCGCAAATGCACATAGGTTTAGCTTGATTCTCCAAATAGTTTCCATGGTCACATGGATTAGTTTTACTTCACATCTCCTTTCGCACATTAGTAATCTCAAGTAATCACATGCAATATTAATATATGGAAAGAAATACAAATCAAACACTTTGCATTCAATTTAACTCATAACAATCAAATTATCAATTATCCAATAGAATCCACATGAAGTAAATTTCCTCAATGGCATCATCAAAATCATCATGAAATTCTATCATCTGTAAGGCATGTTCTAACCTCATAATGAAGTATTGCAAATTCATAAATAAAAGACATACATCATATCAATGTTATCCAATCACTGGATCATATATAATCTAAATCCATAATGCATCAAAATATGCACTGCAAGGTAAAATGATTCCATAACATGGTTTAATTATTTTTCCCAATAATTCTCGTGGGGCTATATACTCATTTGCAACACCAATGAAATCATATTAAATAATCACCAATTAGGCATGCACAACAACATCATCAATCTAAGTACTGAATTCAATCATGATGTGGAATTACATCTTATCCACTAGTCTCATGAGGATCCTATGCCAAAAGGGTCTCATGATTGTGATGTAGCAAGGTTCTATGTTGAAAGATAATTCCATGACCAAAATAAAAGATACTCTTATGATGGGTTTGGGATACGACCCCAAACCCCTAACATATAAATAACACACCAGTAAATTACATCTAATTATCCCCCAAGGGGTCAACATTTACTATTTTATCCATCTAGCATAACATATCCTATTGAATCATATCACCTTTACATAGTGTACCAATGCTCCATGCAAACTGTTAATAAGTTCAACCATGGTTAAACTAGGTTAACCTGAGCTTGATCAGGGAGGGGCTCCACATCCTTCCCCCCTAGGGTTCGACTTACTCCTGGAAGTCATATGACTATGATATGAAGATAGGGACATAACATTCCCAACAAATCTTCTAAATCACTCTAAATCTTGTCTTTCCTACTTGGAAGATTCAATACTAAAATCAACCTACATTCGTAACAGCTATTACTTCCATATGGTACTTATCTTAGCATATCTTTACATTTTCCTTCAATCTCAAGTATGTGTTTTATAAGTTCTACTTTACACATTCCTTAATTACTTTAAGTTAATGCACCATCCAACTCATAACAATACAACACATCATCTTCCATTATCTAGGTTACACATATTAGCTTACTTATTCAATTTCTAGGAGTCATATTTTATTAAGGAATTGTTCAAAACATGTTTATCCCATTGCAATTCTCATCCATTGCATGATACTAAAGAAAATTAACATCATGACTTACTTTATCTAAAATGAATCTGCTTATTTTATATTAAGGTGCCTCATAAGGGTGTTAATTACATATTTGTTAAACCATCCTATGTGCAAGATTTCTTCCCACATCATAAGGCAACAAGGTATATTCAAGTTCAAGTTCTTCAAATCCACCCATAAATAGGGTAGTCTTCTACCTCTAGGGCTTATAATATTTAGACATCTAGGTATAAAGGTTTAAGGTACGTAGGTCACATTATTCACAACCCCAATATTAAGGTACATAACAATCCCATTCTAAGGGAGTGATGGAAATAATTATACTTAATTTTGATAGCATCCATGTAATCATCTCCATGCATGTTCCAACACAACGAGTTTGCAATTTATTAACACTTTCACAATTTATTAGGTCTAGATCACACTTTTTGTTATTAATTTCCTTGCTTAGATTAATCGCAAGAGAGTTCCATCATAGAGGGTGCACTTTCTGTTATCTTAATTTGGCATAATACTTCATATTTATTCCCTATGCCTAATTTCACTCCTTGAGGTATTCTCATGACACTCTATCTGAGGTTCAATGAACATGATAGACATTACACTGATCACATTACTAGGGCTAGCTAAATCAAACATTCAAAATGACCACTTGACTCCTTAAAGATAGAAGTAAAGGTTAAATTTTCCAAGTCCAATAAGAAAGAAGAAAAATGTCGGCAATCAAAAATTATTAAAATTAGCAAGATGGCAAGTGCCATACCTCAAATGAAAAGAAACGGAAATTTAGTGGTCCTTCCATCATAAAAAATATAAAAGAAAGTACTAGCCCCTAGGTCACTATGCACTCTTCAAAAGACAGTCAAAACACCGTTGAAACCAAAAATCAAAACACGGTGACCATTTTAGCCACACTATAGGGAGTAACTGCGACACACCACCCAAGATCACACATCCTAAGTGCGCTAGGAAGTGATTATTAGACTCTTAAGGCTATTAAATTATTTGCATTTCTTTATTATCATGAAATATCATATACACAAGAGATTACAATCATTATATAGATCATGTTCCATTAACATTCACGTGATTACTATTACAAGCAACACTTTCCAATGGAAATGACTAGCCACTAGGATTATCAACAACCATAGTTAAATATTAATGGATGGATGTACTAAATCTACCTTCCTCTGCCCATTCTTCTTGTATTTCCATTAAATCTCTTAATATGTTAAATCATTGGTTCAATGACACATGGTAATTCATGTACCAATACTTTTATGTCTCACTTACTAATGAGATCGATAGTTGGGTACAAAATCAATACTTGTATACTTAGAACCACTTAGGATCCATATAATGCAATCATATAATTTCACTAGGGACATCATTTGTTCTCTTAGTATGTTTGCTATCTCCTTGTATCTTCATATCTATTAATTGATTTGTTTCCTTCAAGTAGGAGCATGTTGCCAAATTACTAACATTTATGGTTAAGAACAACCAAGGGTGGGATAATTGTCAAGTACAATCAATAACACTTGACAACTAATTCCTACTCCAAACATACTATGATTGTTCTCCAATGACATGGAGAATTGACTTATTCTCACCTACTCCACTTATGCAACTATGAGAACAAGGGGGTGTGCCCTCAAGAAGTGACAAGCATAGAAACCAACACCCACCTTTTAATTAAAATCTGACTAAAAGAAATTATCATTTTCTCTTTTGCTTATCTTATCTTTACTTGCTAGCTGACCACGACATATCACAACTTCCGATTACTTTCAATCCAATAAAATCATCTTATTATCATAATATCAAGTTACCCCATTACTGGATAACATAAAGGTGTACAATAATTACCATTGTCTTAAGACTCCCATAATTTTCAAGTTCTCCCTTAGCTAATTCACATAAATAGGCTTCTTAGAATCGTACTCATAAATCCTTGTATTTGAATAGCATATTACACTGCCAACTATCCTCCATAATACATTGGTACTAATTATACTATCATACTATCTCTTTCCATATGCCTTATCCAATTTGTATGTTGACTCATCCACACCTATTGTTTTTTAAAAACTTTCTCTCTACAGTGTCATTATTTTGCAAACCTCCTTCTGTTGTGCCAAAGTAGTAAAAATGTTCTAGACCTACCTGTATCTAGTTACTAGTCATGATTGGGTTGCACTTTCTCTTTAGGTTCTGAATGCATGTAAGTTACTTATTACCTTATTATCTGATCATGATTATTCTACACTCCTTTTACTTCAATAGGGATTTTACGTGATTCCCAAACCATCTCCTCTCTTCACCATTTACTTAGTCCTTTCAAGATTATCTTCCCATAAAGGAACTCTTTATGACTTTACTTTACTTGATTCCCCAATTATTGGACACAACTACAAAAGGACTTAAGATTTATTTGCAATTAGGGTATTTAATCCAAAGAGGTTCATGTCTCCTTTCTTCTTAATTCAATTTATCTATAGTATTACTAGGGTTCATTTATCAAGGAGATTGCCCTTCACCATTTAAGCCTTTATCCTCCAAGTTATCCACCTCTAGCTTCTTTGCATTGATACGAGAATTCCCTACTATGATGATCTCCATAAGAGTAACCTACTACGACCACGTGCTTATGGTACCTATCCACTAGGATAGGAGAATGCTTCTTCCCAAGGTTTATAAGGGTACCTCTTAACTCGCTCTTCACTGGTGCCTTATATGGCGATCATGGTTTTCAAACCACCACAATTTCGCATAGTTTTAAATATTAACTAGAACTATCTCTATCTCAATTGACTTGTTTACTGTGCCTTCATCTAATGTCTATCTAGCTTGCTTGACTTGCCACGTCAAGAACATATCTCGACTGATGGTATTGCCTTAGTTACTATTTTGAGTATTTTAGTGTAGAATTAACTCCTCATACTTGATTTGACTAGGTGCAATTGATGCACTTAGGTTCCAATTTAATGGCAACCTCATAAGTACTAGTGATCTAAATTCCATTACGAAACATCAAGAATATTTTCATATATATATATATTTTAAAAAAATATTCGTAGTCTTTAGGGTCTCATTATTCCATAACCATTATGACTAATGAGTTTCGAATCTTAGGGCTTTTGGTGACCCTTAGAACCCCCTGCATTGATAAATGTTGATCCTTAAAAAATAATTTCACTTATGTCTCGCTTCATTATTTCACAAATTTTCAGCTAGGTGTTATATTCTGAAGTCATAGTTCAGATCTACTAAGTTATGAATGTAGCCCATGTTCTCTAGTATATGAACCTAGGGCTCTGATACCAAAATGTCATGCCCAAAGTTTTGGGAAAAAATACAACAATTTTTTTTAATCACTTAATTACTTGTGACCTACGTTTAATTAGATGTGACAACTTATAAAGTTTCACTTAAAAGGAACCTTAATTGACATAAGAATGGGTTTCTATAGTGAGTGATGTGTTATAATTTAACTAGAAGACTTAGGTCTTATCTCTAACTCCTAAGCGATCAAATTATATTTTAACTTACGTAATAATTACAATAACTTCCATTATCAAAAGCAGAATAAATTAATTTTATAGAGACAATTTCCTTTTAAATATTAAATAAATTCGCCGAAAAGATCCTTCAATTTTAATTACATTTTATAATATTTAAATAGTCCAAAATCCACTAAATTAACATTAAAACAATTTTCTTGAATTCATATCAATTATTTAACCAAGTAAAGGAATATAAAGTTTCTCCGAATAATTGTTAATATAATCTCCTTCTTATAACTTAAATAATTCTAGAATCCATTAAATAAATATTAATACAAATTCATTGTATTAATATTAATTAATTGAGCAAATGAAAATAAAGTGACAAACATCTTTATAATAATTAAATCATTAATAAATGATCCCACTTGGATTAAATAAATCCATAAGATCAAAAGTCCATTAACTTATTTTAAAATACATTAACCCACTACAATACCCCCTTATAATTAAATTAATCATTTACATTACCAACAATGAAAATACTCTCTTAAATAAAAGAACATGTTTTAGCATTATAAAATTTACTTTATCTAAAATGGGGCTTTCCCTCCCAAACTTTATTTTAAATTCCAAAGGACCCTCTAATTTTTTATTCCTTTTATACCCTAACTAGGGTTTACCATTTTTTTTAAAACACATCTAAAATTACAAAATACTGAAATGGGGCTTTCTCATTCACTTCATTTCAAATTTTAAAATAAATCCTCTCTATTATTACTTTATTCATTTATACCCTATTTAGGGTCTCTCTCTTAAATATATATATATATATTTAAAAATAACCATGTCTTTACATATCTCTCTTATTCACTTTCTTATTCACCTTAACTATGTTAGGGTTTAATATTTTATGTTGTAGGGTGAACTGGTTTTGATCATGGTGGCTGAGGGTTTCAAGGATAGCAGAGGGGAGGAGTGGAGGCCGAAGAATGGCAGCCAAGGGGGAAGGAGGCAGTGGTAGGTTGCAGATAGGAGGAAGGGTGATGAAGTGGTGTGGTGGCCACGAACAACGCCATTGTGTGTGCCACGACACACACAATGACATCATGGTGGTGGGTTGCAGATAGGAGGAAGGATGATGAAGTGGTGTGGTGGCCATGGGCAACACCATTCTGTGTGCCACGACCCACACAGTGGAGGCCGCGGGCAGGGCCATTGTGTGTGTCGCGGCCGACACAATGGGGACGCGGCCCAGATAGTGCATGTCGCAGCCCGCACTGTGTGTGTTGCGGCCCACACAGGGGGTTGTGTTCCACACAATGTGTTCTGCGGCCCAGCTGTGTGTGCCTCAGTCCACAGATGCTCTAAATATGTGAATCTTAGTGTAGACACCTAAAATTAATATTTAATTAATTTAAGCCTATCAACATAATTAATTGACTTTAATTGTGTTATCCTTATTCCTCTCAGAATCAATTAAATCTAATTTAATTAATCCTATCACTATTGTCCAATAATTAATTTATCAAATAACTTAATTATTCCCCTATTCCTCTAAAGTCCCCTCCAATAATTATTTCCTCTAAACCCACTCAGTTGATTAATTCTAATTAATTAACCTAGTCATGTGATTCCTACAAATCACTTTTCCTAATCTCATTAGCCTAATCAATCCTTCTAGAATCTCTCATAATCATGCTTATCATTATCCATCAATTTTTAATTCCCACTCACATCACATCAACATTGAGTCTCTCAAAGAAATTCAAATTTCTTTGAATCCCTCAATGCATCCTTATTTTGGAATTTTTAATTCCTCATATTTGAAATTCAAATTTCTCCTCCCTTTTTCCAAGGAATTTTATATTCCTGTTTATTTTCCCAAGGTACCCTTGATCCATGCCTTCTATCTAAAATCAATCTCAACCCTTCATAATCAAATCAATCTTGGCCCTCCATTGGCCTCATCCAATTTATAAATTGGAGCCTATACTCCTCACAAATCATCCACTTCTCATGCATTGTCATGCTACTCTTTTCTCCTCTTCTTTCTCCAATCTTTCAATTCAAATCCATCTTTAATCCATCACTCAAATCCTATCAAATCCATTATTCTTATTGAGCAAAGGAGATCAATCCACATCCAAATCAAGCAAGCAACACATCAAGTAGAGCATCAAAGGCGCATCCTCATCATCCACTTCATCAAGCTCAATCTGAGGGAGAGGTAAAAATTGCAAGGTATAAGCTTTGTCTTCATGTTTTTATGTGGTTTTATGCATGTTTCATGTTTTAATATCTTTTAGTGTTTTGTTTGTGCACTAACCACCTGAATCCATCTTGTTGGTTTTTCTCATCTTCATTCTAGCATGCTCGGTGGGACCCACGTCCCAAATTTAACCAAAAATTGAGTTTTTTTGTGAAGGTTTCTCGCAGGATTCACGATTCAATGCGAGCGCATGCGCATTGGCGCAACCGTTTCTAGATTATCGTGACCATCTCAGCTTCGGTGCAACTGCAAGAAATTTCAATATTTTTCTGGTGCCTCACTGTGCTTCAGCGCGACCGCCGCAAAAATTCATCTATCTCCTCCTCATTCTTCCTCTTCTTCATTCTTCTATCTTCTCACTTCTATCTCTTTTCAGTTGTCGCTTCAGCACGACCGCTCTGCGGTTAGTGCGAGCATTTTTGTTAAAAAAATTAATTTTAATTTTTTGGCGCGAACTCTAGTTGTTTTGACGCGAGCGCCCGCGTATCAGCACGAATGCCTTCTAATTCTCCTCGATATTAATTAATTATAATTAATATTGTCACTATAGTCTGTGATTGATTTATTTAATAAATCAACCCTCTTTTTATTCTTCTAAACTTAAACCTTCTCAAATCCTCCTCTTAACTAATTAATTTCAATTAATTAGTTAACCTAAGTGATTCCTACAAATCATCTTTTTCTAATCCATCATTAACTTAATAAATTCTTCTCGAAACTCCCTAAACTCACTTAGTATTATTCTTCTAATTTTTAATTCCCTCCACTCATTCTCTCTCCTAGTCAAATCCTCCTTCAAATCTTATCTATCCTAATCCCACCTAACTTTTCCTCTAATCCCCCTCCTAATGAGTTGCTAGTGGCTAATCATCATGATTAGCCATAAAGTCAACTCCTTGTCCCTTCCATCCAACCACTCTCCTTAAATGCTCTTTTCCTAGGTGAATGTGAAATTTTCAAAATCTCACATTCCTCTAGGTGTCTCATCTTCCAAGGAATTTTTAATTCCTTCTTATTCTTCCAATCCCCATGATCATCCCTTTTTGAAGAATTTTAAATTCTTCCTCTCCATTCCTCAAGAAATGTCCCATCCCTTTCTCTTCTCAAGGCACATTGTAGCTTGAGGAGTGTGAAGACAAGAAATGCCTTTAAGGCATATCTCTTGATCTCCACACATCCTCTTGGGTCTTGTGTGAGCTCACAAGAAATCCTAACCCTCCATCTTGGGTCAATCTTATCTCTTCATTTTTCCTCTCCTCTTCCTATAAATTGAGGACTCCATCCCTTCACTTATCATCTCCAAGTTTAGTAAGTTTATGTTGTTAGTTTGAGCCTAGAAAATCACAATTGCATCCTTACCATGCCAAAATCATCCCTCATCCATACTTAGTCACATCATCCATCTCATCCCTCAAAGATCCATTTTATCCATTTGTGCACAATGTTGGAGAGCCAGCCACATCAAGAAATCTAGGAGTAAATTGACATCACGTTGGAGGCATTTGGGTGCACTTCAACTCAATCTAAGCTCCATCCGAAGGAGAAGGTAAAAAGGGTTGTGAGGTATATACATCTCCATTCATGTTTTTCATGTGATTTGATTTATGCCTTTTGGTTTTATGTGTTTTTATGTTTGATTTGCATATTAACAATCTAATCCAGCTTACACTCATTTTCCACTCTTCACTTAGTCTTAGAGCAGCTTCATTAAACTTTACAACAACTTATATTTACATGTTTTGTATATATATATAGTTGAATAGTAAAACACATTCATTGATATCCAGTGTATTTTACAGATTTGCATGCTAGTAGTATTATAGATTTTATTAACATGTATGGTATAGATATATTTACAACAATATTCATTTACTGCACACATGTATTATTTAGAATAGACTAAATTAGAAGATCATTTGATTTACAAGTAAAATGTTTATCTTTTCTCAAGAAGGTCTCATAGAAAAATTACCAAAATATCACATATATAACACTAATGATTTTATCTTATAGTCATAGAGGAGGATTAGGACAACACAACAATTCCCCTCTGATGGAAGGCGGGTGGTTTGTTGGGTCTCAAATCAACAGATTGGATAGGTTCTAAGGAAATGCCAACTCCTATGATCGAACCCTCCAATTGACTTGGCCAACCTTTAGAGTGAACCTATTTGGTTACTGACTCTCTCACTTTAGGCTCTGCAGGACCTAGGCAGGTATACCTATTCACCGGTTGTTTTTAATGACCAGTGCCTTTTATAGCAGATTAAGTATCTTGATCTGGTTTCCTCCTATCTCAGAATGGCATAAGCTCCTAGGATGGAGATATAGAAGATGAGTTCAAGATTGTTGTTGTAGAAGCTATTCGATCTATGTTTCCTGCTCAATTACTCCTATTGCTTTAAAATAACATATGATGAATATGGTGATAAGTGTAATTTATAAATAGCCAGTGCCTTCTTTTCTGTTTGGGCTACAGAGTCTTTATATTTTCTTTAGGACTTACTGTGCGAACTTGTGAGACAGCTTTTAAACCCACCCCTTTGTGGATTTGTCAGTTACTATTTCTTATGAGATCAATTGAATGCCTATATCATAAGTTGCTCGAATGAATTTAACCCTACCTTTAAGGGACCATTCAAGTAAGGATTGCAAAGAACAATTACAATTCGCAAGCAGAACTTTTACTTCAACCTTATAACATACAACATAAATTTCACTCAAAGAATATGAATAACCTTATCTCCTTTACATAATATCACAAGCGACTGCCAATAATAAAATGAAATAATCCATAACACATGCGCAAAGAAAAATGACTGATCATAGTATGTATTCCATCAAAATTTGTATAACAAAAAACTTACAGGCTGTCATACATTGCTGTCTTGTTTCTATCATATCGCCTCCCAAAAATATTACAAAAACCTCTCTCATATATATATGAGAGCAAAATTTATTTATGAAAAGACATGTCTTTTCGAAACACTAATTGTTAATTTTGAACATTGCTAACAAACTTAAGTAAAAAGAGATTAAGAATTCCTAAATGATGAATATAATCATCCTCTTTAAAAGTCTTGATCTTAATACTCTGTTTCTTCAATTCTTCTCCTTGTGAAAGGTATTCGAATATCATTTGGTTGACGGTAGGGGCCATGTCTTTGCTTCGATCCAACCTTGACAGAGCCCGATCCTTGATGCTTACAAGTTCATTCCGCAAATCTTCCATAGACATTACTCCTCCTCCTTTATAAATCGAGGGCATTCCAATAGGGCTCCCATCATCCAATTCTTTAAGATCTCCTTTTAGCATATCTTCGAATTTAACATGATCTTCTGTATACGAAGTCCCTTCAGCCTTCTCCTCTGGTGTCATCACATCAACACTGTTTATCACCTCATGCAATCGTGCTTTTAACCTTTCATGCTCTCTTAATGCCTTTATGGTTCCAGAGTACACCCTCCAATAATGTTTGACATGTATAAGCATGGTGTTGAGTTGGTGCTCAATGATATCAGTAACCAATCTATCCATCTTTTGCTGGATATTATTTACCTGTTTGGTAGCCTTATCCACTTGATACTTCCAATACAGAACATCATAAACATCATCCAAGCTCTGTCCTGTGGGATATGAGGCATATTCACTTAAAGGAGTTCCTGTCTCAAGTTGTAATATCTTCGCTTGTAACTTCTGATTCTCCTCTTTAGATTTTTCATACAAGCCCTTATAGGTAATATTTTCCCTGACCAAAAACTCTGTCTGATCCAAATTTAATTTGGCTACATCCAGGTTCAATTTTGCAGTGATCCTAGGGTCAGTCTTTCCAACCTGCTGAATTAGGAGGTGCCCAAAGGTTTCTTTGATATCCACAATAATTGTTCTTTTTCCTTTCGGATATAATGCCCATTGTAGGAGAGCCTTTTGATTAGGATCATATCCAGAGCCTAGGAACAATTTATCTATCTCTTGAGGCAACACCTGTTGATTTAGGTCCCGCTTCTTCAAGAATCCATCAAACATAAGTGCTGAATTTATGTCCCAACCAGAAAATATGATAACACCAGCCTCCTTTAATATTTTCCTCCCTTTCTCAGGGGTCATATCTTTCATGAGGGTATCTATCTCATCCTGTAGCCTTTTCATCTATTCTTCTTCTGGTCTCCCAGCCATGCTTCATTTCACATGAGCCCCTTTGTATTGGTACAAGAATGAAAGGAATTCTCTTGAAGAAGCGAATCCATCATCAGCAATGAATTCTTCATGTTCTATCATTCTTATATCAACTACATCTCTAATATTAAATTCACCAGTATCCACATCTACCTCTGCTTCAAAACCAGGGGGATAATCTTCTCTTGGGGAGTTAGCAGGGATGCTACTAGCAGCTGATTTTGGTGACATGTGAGCCAATGGTTGACTATCCTTTTCAGTGTTGATAAAATGAAGGAACTGTGGGGGGACTCTGTGCATAATCTCTACCTCATGTTGAAGTAGTTTTTTGGCTATCTCCAAAGGATCTTGGAGGTTTCCAAGTAGGTCTCCATCCACCATCCCCCTTGCTCTTTTCCATTTGAAGGCTTCCCAACTCATTTCACTTCTTTCTCTCAAAACCCTGGCCTCTTCCCTTTCAAGGTTCTTAATTAAATCGTCTGGCATTTTAGCCACATGTATTCTGACTTTTAGTTTCTGTGACGCCCTTGCAACTCTTATATATCCCTCAGGATCAAAGTTCTCTCTAGGATCACCCAGAGTCATGCCATAATCATGTAATTTATTTTGAAGTAAATGATAGCTTTTGGAACTTTTAACAATAAAATCAGAAAACACCAATAACCCTGGCACAATGGATTGTTTACCAAAATCCGTAAGATGTTTGGCACTGACAGTAGATAATTGTCTCACAATCTCTAGGCTAGCCACCCTGTTTGGTACTGTAATTGGAAGCATGTATGGCTTTCCTTCATACCCAAATACCCTGATTTCTGTATGATTAAGGTGGCAATACCAGTCACCCCAGTTGTGATCAATCTGAGACTCTGGAGAGAAGTCTTTTGGCCTGAGGAATCTCTTAATTTTAGGAGATAGAGTATAATCTCTATGTTGTCCAAAGGCCGCACTAAGAGGTTTCAGAAAATATTCCTGAATGTGCCAATATTGGTTATTTATGAATCTTTGATCCCATGCAGAAACCCACAACTGAACTGGTTTCTTCAAACCATTCTTATCATAAGCTCTGATGCTGAAATCGTCTGACCAGAAATTGATTTCTTGTCCACAATAAAGAATGATGTGCATTAATAAGGAATACAACGAGAAATGAACATTTACAAAGTCTCCTTTCAACTTTTCCAACCCATGATTTAGGGCTTCTACAACATAAGTGGCATAGTCAAATGACCTAGGGTCTTTCGATTTCTGATCAACACACAGAACCATAACCTCAATATCCATGAGAGGATGAGCCTCTAAGCCTAATACTTGGGCTGCAGCATAGTATGTATACTTAAAATACGGATGGAATTGGTTGACATCAAATGGCACCTTGTCATCTTTACTGAATGGAACAAAGGACCCTCCTACTTTTGGCCGGTGAATGGGTAATCTCCATGTCCTGTAGATGTCCTCCAAGTTAAAGAATTCTTGCGACAGTTTCTGCATATCAATTTTCTCTTCTACTTCCCAGTCTAGATCAAATACCATATCAATAGTCTGTTTGTTAATCACCACCATGGGATTCCCTCGGTAGTCGCATATGGTTTTGGTTTTTGGATCATAGCAATCTACCAGAGCTTTCATTAATTCAACATCCACAAATACATTCGGGACTACCAATTTCCCTAAGTTTTTCTTCCACAGGTTACTTATGGGCTCAGGAGCATCCCTTCTCTTGTAACTAAATAGGAATAGCTCATGTCCTCTGATTTTAGTCCATATGTCTCCTAGATGTTCAAATCTATCTTCCAACCCTTCTTCTTCACTCTTGATCTTTTTGGACCTCACACTGGATGTCGGGCACTGGTCTAGCAAATCCTAAGTCAAAGCTCTACCCTCCTTTTTCTGTCGTTTGGGCTTCTCTTCAGGGTTTAATTCTTTCCCTTTCCTACTCTTTTTAGAAGAAGAAGAAGGTTCCATAATTTCAATTAGTATGAGAAATCACACTTACTTGGAGAACTATCGAGCTCTTCTGATTGTCGCTTACGAACTTCAGCAAACTCCCTGTAATTTTCTATCTTTTGGCATCAATCTGGTTCTTATGAAAATTCAATCAATTCAGCTGTAATTGCATGGGCAACTTGTGCACAGTTAATATCTCTGCGTTTATAACGGCTATTCAAATGTTTAAACTTAATTGCAGATGTGACATTCTCCACTTGGGCTTTTAACTCCTTCGCGGGAAGTATTGTTCAACTAAAATGATCGTGCATCGAGTTTTTGATGAAACCCTTGTCTTCGGTTGAATACTTTGATCTTTCATCGAAAGCTCACTTTCATCGATATCACCTTATCGGCGAATGGCCTATGTTGAAAAACCATTTTCTAGTCTCCTCGAAATCATCTTTTCTTCGATGAACTTTCTTTCGATGAGTCATTCATGGGTTTCATCAAAATCATATTTCGATGAGTTCTGTTCTTCGGTGAAAGTTCATGCAAGCCCTCCGAAAGCCTTTTTTCTTCGATGTCCTTTTTATCGATAAAACCCCTCTGTTTTTGTTCGATATAATGTCATTGATGAGATTTTCTTTTCGATGAATGTTTTTTAAGTTTCTTCGGCAGTTGTATTTCCTCTACTTCACCTTTTGCTTTTTACTTTTCACTTTTCAATGAAACTGGAGTATCGATGAGCGGCTTCTTTTATTTATCGAAAGAGATATTTTGCCGAAGACGTCTTACTTAGTGTTTTACACGTCATGTTCCATTTCGATGAAAGTATTCTTTCGGTGAAACTCCTTTCGAGATGCTCAAAATGATATTTTGGCCGATGATCTTTTAGTTTTTCACGCCTATGGGAAGATTTTTTATTTTATTTCAAATATAGTGTTCAACAGTGGCTTTGATTGAGGATGGAGGCATATTGTGTATGTCTTCAAGAATTCAGAATCTTTGGTTAGCGAGGATACATTTTGACAAGTCATGGTATTTACAATGGAAGTGGATCCTAATCTACTGTACATGTAACAGAATATATCAAGAAAAGAAGTTTTTTAAGAATTGTCCTTGTACTGGCAATTCTTGGACTTCCCCTGTTGTATTTTGGAGCAGGTAGGAATCTTCTCCTTTTTTTATCCATAATCACATATGGTCCGATCCATAAAGCCTCAAATTTGCCATGCTTGCCTTTGTCTTGACTCCTAGCATTCCACATTAAAACCCAATCACCCACACAAAATTTCCTATCTGTTGTCCTCCTGTCATACAACCTCTTCATCTAATTTTGAATTTTGATATTCTGCTTCTGAGCATCTGCTCTGACTTCATCAAGCTCTACTAACTGCATCATCCTCTCTTGTGAGGGGTCTTCAACATCTATCCCTTCTTGAGTCATGAATCTATGTATAGGCAAGAGATTGTCCAAAGGCAATCTGGCTCTTTTGCCAAAAACCAACTCAAATGGAGACTTTCTCGTAGATTTCTTCACTGTTATTCTATCCGCCCATAATGCAAGACTCAACTTTGAATCCCATGCCTTCTTGTTGTGTCCTAACATCTTTTTAATGATCTTTAGGATGTTTTTGTTGCTTGATTCAGCTTGCCCATTTCCTTGAGGGTGGTAAGGAGAAGAATGAGATATTTTGATGCCATATTTTTCACAAAAAATGTTGAATTCCTCAGACCTAAAGGACATGCCATTGTCTGAGATGATCTTTGTAGGAACACCGAATCTAGTAATAATGTTCTCCATTATGAATTTTATTACCACTTTACTAGTAGCCTGTCTAGTGGGTATTGCCTCTACCCACTTGGTAAAATAGTCTGTAGCGACCAATATCCATCTGTGTCCTCCGCTGGATTTTTTTGATATCTCTCCTATGAAATCTATTCCCCATTGCTGAAATGGTTCCTCAGCTAGCATTGGTCTTAATGGAAGTGACCCTTGATATTTCATTTTGCCTGAAAATTTCTGACAAGCTTCACACTTTCTAACATATCTGTAAGAGTCATTGAAAACACATGGCCAAAAGTATCCAGCTCTCAATATCTTATGTGCAGTAGTCTTAGCCAAAAAATGACCACCACAAACCCCATCATGCATCTCTTGGAGAACTTTCTCTGCTTGGTAGTTATCTAGGCATAATAATAATATCCCATCTCTGTTTTTCCAATACAAGTCCCCATTGACAATCACATATCTCGCAGAATTCAACTTTAAAGTTCTTCTCTGATTATCAGTCATACCATCCGGGCATTTCAAGTGCTTAAGCTAGTATATGATATCAGTGTACCATGTTGTATTCTCAATGCTGAAGTTGGCTTCTTCTAACCCTACTTGATTTACACAAGACTCCTCAATTTCAATTCCTGTCATGAGTTTGGCCAACCCTTGTCCTTTGATAACTTGTGAAATTTTGAGCTCAATGTTGAACTCTTGTATTTGGTTGATCCATTTACATCTTTTGCCCGTGATCTCAGTTTGTCTGAAAATATCTTTCACTGCTGCATTAGGAACATATGCTATAACTTCAGCCCCCACTAAGTATGGTCTAAACTATTTTACTGATTTGACCAAGGCATAAGCTTGCTTTTCATTCAACTCATATTTTATTTCTGAAGGGCTCAAAGACTTGCTAAAATATGCAATGGGCTGCTCATACCCTTCTGGATTCTTCTGCAGCAATACTGCTGCTATTGTGTGACAGGAGGTGAATGAGAATATTATAAAAGGCTTGCTAAAATCTGGAGAGATTAGTACTAGTGCTTCAGAAATTGCTCTTTTGATCGCTACAAAGGAATCAATTGCTTCCTCAGTCCAATTTATTTGGACTCCTTTTTTTAACATCTTCACTATAGGTTTTATTATGTCTGCAAAATTTAGAATAAACCTTCTTACAAAATTTATTTGTCCCAAGAATGATTGAATGGCCTTGATAGTTCGGGGAATGGGAACCTCATTGATAGCTGCCACCCTTTCAGGGTCAATTCTTACCCCTTCCTTGGATACTATGTGTCCAAGTAACTTTCCTTCTTCAACACCAAAGTGGCATTTTTTAGGATTCAAGGAAATCCCATACTCTAAGGCTTTCTTGAATATCTTCTCAAGGTGCTCACAATGATCATCAGCTTTCTTTGACTATGCAGTTAAGTCATCTTGGTATACTACCATGATTACATCAATCAGCTCTGCAAAAGCCACATCCATTGCCCTCTAAAAGGTAGCACCAGCATTAGTCAATCCAAATGGCATTCGTGCATATACATAAGTGCCCCATGGAGTTGTAAAGGCTGTTTTATATTTTTTAGTTTCTTTAACTTTCACTTGATTATAACCTGAAAACCCATCCATCATAGACAATAACTCACACCCTGTCACCTTCTACAGCATGTTGTCCATATTTGGCAATGGGTAATTGTCCTTTAGAGATGATATGTTTAAGTTTCTAAAGTCCACACACAATCTAATATCCCCATTCTTCTTTCTGACCGGCACCAAGTTAGAGACCCATGTGGAATATCTGCAGGGTTCAATAATTCCTGCGTCTTTCATTTTTATGATCTCTTCCCTCATTTTTGGTAACAGTGTTGGATTAATAGGTCTCTGCTTTTGTCTGAATGGTTTAGCTTCTGGCTTAAGTGGTATCTCATGCTGAAAAAGATCTTCTTTATAGGCTTTGAGATCTTCATAAGACCATGCAAACACATGTTTATATCTTCTTAGCAATGTCATCAGTTGTTGCCTCATGGAAGGAGTTAGCCTTTTCCCAATGAAAACATTTCTAGGAGTTTCTTCACTTCCTAAATTGACTTGTTCCACATCACTTTCTTTAACAGTTGATCCTTTAGTCTCAATCACATCCTGAGCATTGAAAGCCCTTTCCAATGCTACTAAGCCTCTTGGTAATTTATTTGACTTTAGTTGTATGATTTCATGTCCAAATAAGGTTTCCTTACCTTCAGTCTCTTCCACGAAGTCATTGAAATTTATCGCCTGAGTCTGATAGCGATCAGCACACTGTAAGAATTTTAGTAGGTCCGCATCATCTTGAAATACTTGCCAATTATGTATGTTGTCAGGAACAGATGGTCTTACTTTCATCTCTACTTCAGATATCCTAGTTAGTGTTATATCATTATCCTTTAATGCAATACTGGCCAAAAAGTCTGCCATGATGTTCTTTGACTTGTCTATCCAGTTTATTTGAAAAGCATCAAAAAGTTCTATAGTATCCCAGACAACATTTCTATACTGTTTCAATCTTAAGTGTTTTGAAGAATACTTCTCCTTTACTTGTGAGATTATTAACTTCGAGTCACCAAACACACTGAGTAATCTAATTCCATGTTTAACTGCTATATTAAGACCAGTGAGTAAGGCTTCATACTCCGCAATGTTATTTGTGCACTCAAATAACAATTTGAAAGAATATTTGTATGTTTCCCCTGTGGGTGAAATAAATAGGATTCCAGCCCCACTCCCTTCCTTGCTACAAGACCCATCAAAGAACATTTTCCACACTTGATCATCCTTCCCAACTAGACCTGATTCAATGGGGATCCACTCGTCAACCTTAGGTTTTGTCAACTGCACTTGGAAATTGTCCATATCAATTTGCAGAAAACATATTTGATTTGCTGACTCTTCCATGTCTTCTATGATATATGTGGACCAGGGTTCCCTATCAATTTTTACCTCCTGCCCATTGATTGGAATCGTAGCATATGACAAATCTACCTGCACATACCCTCCAATCATGTTCGACCATTGCCTAGATAGCAACATCCCATAGTTTGGAGGGACATCCACCACTGTAATATCTGTTTTGTACGATGCTTCTGGACAAGCTGCCAATTTGAATTCTACATCCTTCATGATGCCAACCACTGGGACCGACCTGTTGTCCATGGCATAACATTTCCCAAAGGTAGTATCCACTTCTAATCCAAGCTCTGTCATCACTCCAACAGGCATAACATTTATGGCTGCTCCTGAGTCAATCATACAATTCTTTACTTTCTTATTGTTTACCACCAAAGTGAGATAAAATGGGTCTACCTGTGTTGGGTTTTTGGTTATGGTGGACCCTAAATATATAACTGGGGCCATTTGTTCATTATTGTTGCTTTTTGGAACCTCTTGTTTCTGTTCATTCACCTTTTCCTTTTGGACACCTGAAATTATCTCAAGAGTCTTTTCTCTGTATTCAGGAAACTTCATTATTTCCATTAAGGGTACAGAAACTTTTAATTGCGTTAATGCATTTGAAATATCAAATGAAGTGGAGTGTTGTGCCAAAGGAAATTTTGTTATATCTTCCTTTTGAACATCAGGACCCCTTGTATTATTCTTTGGTGCATCTTCCTTAGTTTTAATTGCTTTATTTGTTTGCTTGGGTGTTTCATCAGTTTCTTTTATAAAAAGACTAGTAAGTTTGCCTTGCTTTGGATTCACCACTCTATTCCTCAAATCATAAGTTCTTTTTGCTTGTGCAACGGCATAAGCTATAAATCTTCTCTTTTCTTCTTCAGTGGGGATTCTGAGCTTGACACCTTCACCTATGTTGGTGGTTACGGGTAACACAGAGCATTGATCAATGTTCATGGAATCTGATCCTCCTTCTTCTACAAAGGATATCATGTTAATAGTTGGGTCACCCATATGCTCTTCATAACCATTCTCTTCCTCCTGTAATCCTTTTGCTACAGTGCACAAAGAGGGAGCATGTGGCATATTGCAAGCATAACACCACATGTCATCATCTTGAGTATAGTTCACTGTTCTTTTCAAGGGATCTGGAATTCGCTGGTTATCTCTGTGGTTCCTGTCTACTGGTTTTCCATCTTTCCAGGTAGTGTTATAGGGCATGTCATGCAATCTGGGCCTCTCAGGACGATAATATTGCTGCTTCTCTATTTTGTTTACCCTCACAGATAGATCTTTTAGAGCATTTAAAACATTGTCAAGCTTATCCTCATCTTTATTAGCCTTGGGTGCTTTAGGATTGTACAACCTTGAATCTTCTCTTTTTCCCACTTTACCAGCAGCCTTCCTATTATTTTCTATAACAATGGCATCTTTCATAACATCCCGGAGGTCTCTAGGATTTCTAGTTCTCAACTCATAGTTTGTTTTACTATCATAAGCATTGATGTAATATAGAATGCTTACCTCAGGTACTAGTTTCATCCTATTGGGGATTTTGTTTAGAACCCTATTAAATCTTTTGTTAAAATCTACCATTGATTCATTTTGCTCCTTTTTGATGCTAATGATCTCATGCAAAGAAAATTCAAGGCTGTTATGGTCTCCATACTGCTCAAGGAATAAGCTTTTGAATTCTGCAAGATTTCTAATGGATGCATCAGGCAACGTCCTAAACCAATCTCTTGCATCTTCTATTAATGACTGCATAAATAACCTGATCTTAACATCTTCATGTGGTAAACCAAAATCTTCAATTACTGCATCAAAGGCCTTACAATGAGCTTCCCCTGAAATTGCATTACTTCCAGTGAATCTTGGTATTGCAGTCCTGATTTCATTCGGGATAGGATATGGGTATACCATCATTCCTGAGAAATCAAACTACCTCATTTGTTCCATATTCATTAGCCCATGTCCCCCATGAGGATTCCCAAAGTTTTGGTTCATATTACCATATAAGGGCATTTGATTTTGATAAGGAAAAGGGTATTGATTCTGGTATTGATATCGAAATTGATCGGGAGGTGGATGTTGGTTATAAAATTGACCTGGAGGCAGAAACTGGTTATGAGCAGCAAAGTTTTTATGTAAATCTGGCTGGGCTGGTGGTGCACTTGATTGCACATGATCATCCCTTTTGTTACCAAACAAGGGGTTCTCATAAGCCTTAAAATTATTACTCTTTGTTTTATTCACTCCCTGAGCACATTTTTTTCTGTAATTGCTTACATCTTTATTAAAGTCGTCCTCACCAACATTTATGCCTAATTTAGTACATAGCTCCAAACATTCCTGAGTCCTTCCTGAATCTCTCATTTCAGCAGCTGCCTCCATCATTTGTCTAGTTAAATCTATAAATCTATCTGCAGGATCTGCCATACCTGATCCCGATGAAGGCGGTGTGTTTTGTCTGGATCGTGCTTCATGATTTTCGAAACTAGGGGGAATTTGATATCGGCCCTTTTGGGCTTTATATGCTGCAACCAAATCCTCGTTTACTGGGCTTGAAGTAGTTACTTTATCCTATTCTCTTAAAGGTGAATGTTGGTTGCTTTCATGCTTATACTGATTGTACCTTTCTCTCATGAATTCATTCATGTATTCTTTTTTGTTTTTGTTCTTTCATTGAGAGAAATCTAAGTGGGATAAAGATTGTCCTTTTGTGATTGACCTCATTCTGTGCATAGATATTCCTCACCCCTTTTTTTTTTATTTCTGAGTCGCCACCTCTCTTCTTAAAAGGAAAGTTTTTTCTTTCTTTTGAGTTCTCTCCCACAGCAGAGTCTTAATAATTCTTCCCCAGCAGAGTCACCAATCTGTTGGGTCTCAAATCAACAGATTGGATAGGTTCTAAGGAAATGCCAACTCCTATGATCGAACCCTCCAATTGACTTGGCCAACTTATAGAGTGAACCTATTTGGTTACTGACACTCTCACTTTAGGCTCTGCAGGACCTAGGCGGGTATACCTATTCACCGGTTGTTTTTAATGACCAGTGCCTTTTATAGCAGATTAAGTATCTTGATCTGGTTTCCTCCTATCTCAGAATGGCATAAGCTCCTAGGATGGAGATATAGCAGATGAGTTCAAGATTGTTGTTGTAGAAGCTATTCGATCTATGTTTCCTACTCAATTACTCCTATTGCTTTAAAATAACATATGATGAATATGGTGATAAGTGTAATTTATAAATAGCCAGTGCCTTCTTTGTTGTTTGGGATACAAAGTCTTTATATTTTCTTTAGGACTTACTATGCGAACTTGTGAGACAGCTTTTAAACCCACCCCTTTGTGGATTTGTCAGTTACTATTTCTTATGAGATCAATTGAATGCCTATATCATAAGTTGCTCGAATGAATTTAACCCTACCTTTAAGGGACCATTCAAGTAAGGACTGCAAACAACAATTACAATTCACAAGCAGAACTTTTACTTCAACCTTATAACATACAACATAGATTTCACTCAAAGAATATGAATAACCTTATCTCCTTTACATAATATCACAAGCGACTGCCAATAATAAAATGAAATAATCCATAACACATGCGCAAAGAAAAACGACTGATCATAGTATGTATTCCATCAAAATTTGTATAACAAAAAACTTACAGGCTATCATACATTGCTGTCTTGTTTCTATCATATCGCCTCCCAAAAATATTACAAAAACCTCTCTCATATATATATGAGAGAAAAATTTATTTATGAAAAGACATGTCTTTTCGAAACACTAATTGTTAATTTTGAACATTGCTAACAAACTTAAGTAAAAAGAGATTAAGAATTCCTAAATGATGAATATAATCATCCTCTTTAAAAGTCTTGATCTTAATACTCTGTTTCTTCAATTCTTCTCCATGTGAAAGGTATTCAAATATCATTTGGTTGATGGTAGGGGCCATGTCTTTGCTTCGATCCAACCTTGACAGAGCCTGATCCTTGATGCTTACAAGTTCATTCCGCAAATCTTCCATAGACATTAGTTCTCCTTCTTTATAAATCGAGGGCATTCCAATAGGGCTCCCATCATCCAATTCTGTAAGATCTCCTTTTAGCATATCTTCGAATTTAACATGATCTTCTGTATACGAAGTCCCTTCAGCCTTCTCCTCTGGTGTCATCACATCAACAATGTTTATCACCTCATGCAATCGTGCTTTTAACCTTTCATTCTCTCTTAATGCCTTTATGGTTCCAGAGTACACCCTCCAATAATGTTTGACATGTATAAGCATGGTGTTGAATCGGTGCTCAATGATATCATTAACCAATCTATCCATCTTTTGCTGGATATTATTTACCTATTTGGTAGCCATATCCACTTGATACTTCCAGTACAGAACATCAGAAACATCATCCAAGCTCTGTCCTGTGGGATATGAGGCATATTCACTTAAAGGAGTTCCTGTCTCAAGTTGTAATATCTTCGCTTGTAACTTCTGATTCTCCTCTTTAGATTTTTCATACAAGCCCTTATAGGTAATATTTTCCCTGACCAAAAACTCTGTTTGATCCAAATTTAATTTCGCTACATCCAGGTTCAATTTTGCAGTGACCCTATGGTCAGTCTTTCCAACCTGATGAATCAGGAGGTGCCCAAAGGTTTCTTCGATATCCACAATAATTGGTCTTTTTCCTTTCGGATATAATGCCTATTGTAGGAGAGCCTTTTGATCAGGATCATATCCAGAGCCTAGGAACAATTTATCTATCTAGTGAGGCAACACCTGTTGATTTAGGTCCTGCTTCTTCAAGAATCCATCAAACAGAAGTGCTGAATTTATGTCCCAACCAGAAAATATGATAACACCAACCTCCTTTAATATTTTCCTCCCTTTCTCAGGGGTCATATCTTTCATGAGGGTATCTATCTCATCCTGTAGCCTTTTCATCTATTCTTCTTCTGGTCTCCCAGCCATGCTTCGTTTCACATGAGCCCCTTTGTATTGGTACAAGAATGAAAGGAATTCTCTTGAAGAAGCGAATCCGTCATAAGCAATGAAGTCTTCATGTTCTATCATTCTTATATTAGCTGCATCTCTAATATTAAATTCACCAGTATCCACATCTACCTCTGCTTCAAAACCAGGGGGATAATCTTCTCTAGGGGAGTCAGCAGGGATGCTACTAGCAGCTGATTTTGGTGACATGTGAGCCAATGGTTGACTATCCTTTTCAGTGTTGATAAAATGAAGGAACTGTTGGGGGACTCTGTGCATAATCTCTACCTCATGTTGAAATAGTTTTTTGGCTATCTCCAAAGGATCTTGGAGGTTTCCAAGTAGGTATCCATCTACCATCCCCCTTGCTCTTTTCCATTTGAAGGCTTCCCAAGTCATTTCGCTTCTTTCTCTAAAAACCCTGGCCTCTTCCCTTTCAAGGTTCTTAATTAAATCGTCTGGCATTTTAGCCACATGTATTCCGACTTTTAGTTTCTGTGACGCCCTTGCAGCTCTTATATATCCCTCAGGATCAAAGTTCTCTCTAGGATCACCCAGAGTCATGCCATAATAATCTAATTTATTTTGAAGTAAATGATAGCTTTTGGAACTTTTAACAATAAAATCAGAAAACACCAATAACCCTGGCACAATGGATTGTTTACCAAAATCCGTAAGATGTTTGGCACTGACAGTAGATAATTGTCTCACAATCTCTAGGCTAGCCACCCTATTTGGTACTGTAATTGGAAGCATGTATGGCTTTCCTTCATACCCAAATACCCTGATTTCTGTATGATTAAGGTGGTAATACCAGTCACCCCAGTTGTGATCAATCTGAGACTCTGGAGAGAAGTCTTTTGGCCTGAGGAATCTCTTAATTTCAGGAGATAGAGTATAATCTCTATGTTGTCCAAAGGCCGCACTAAGAGGTTTCACAAAATATTCCTGAAAGTACCAATATTGGTTATTTATGAATCTTTGATCCCATGCAGAAACCCACAACTGAACTGGTTTCTTCAAACCATTCTTATCATAAGCTCTGATGCTAAAATCGTCTGACTAGAAATTGATTTCTTGTCCACAATAAAGAATGGGATTCCCTCGATAGTTGCATATGGTTTTGGTTGTTGGATCATAGCAATCTACGAGAGCTTTCATTAATTCAACATCCACAAATACATTCGGGACTACCAATTTCCCTAAGTTTTTCTTCCACAGGTTACTTATGGGCTCAGGAGCATCCCTTCTCTTGTAACTAAATAGGAACAGCTCATGTCCTCTGATTTCAGTCCATATGTCTCCTAGATGTTCAAATCTATCTTCCAACCCTTCTTCTTCACTCTTGATCTTTTTGGACCTCACACTGGATGTTGGGCACTGGTCTAGCAAATCCTGAATCAAAGCTCTACCCTCCTTTTTCTGTCGTTTGGGCTTCTCTTCAGGGTTTAATTCTTTCCCTTTCCTACTTTTTTTAGAAGAAGAAGAAGGTTCCATAATTTCAATTAGTACGAGAAATCACACTTACTTGGAGAGTTGTCGAGCTCTTCTGATTGTCGCTTACGAACTTTAGCAAACTCTCTGTAATTTTTTGTCTTTTGGCATCAATCTGGTTCTTATGAAAATTCGATCAATTTAGCTGTAATTGCATGGGCAACTTGTGCACAGTTAATATCTCTGCGTTTATAATGGCTATTCAAATGTTTAAACTTAATTGCAGATGTGACATTCTCCACTTGGGCTTTTAACTCCTTCGCGGGAAGTACTGTTCAACTGAAATGATCGTGAATCGAGTTTTTGATGAAACCCTTGTCTTCAGCTGAATACTTTGATCTTTCATCGAAAGATCACTTTCATCGATATCACCTTATCGACGAATGGCCTATGTCAAAAAACCATTTTCTAGTCTCCTCGAAATCATCTTTTCTTCGATGAACTTTCTTTCGATGAGTCATTCGTGGGTTTCATCGAAATCATATTTCGATGAGTTCTGTTCTTCGGTGAAAGTTCATGCAAGCCCTCCGAAAGCCTTTTTTCTTTGATGTCCTTTTTATCTATAAAACCCCTCTGTTTTTGTTCGATATAATGTCATCGATGAGATTTGCTTTTCGATGAATGGTTTTTAAGTTTCTTTGGCAGTTGTATTTCCTCGACTTCACCTTTTGCTTTTTTCTTTTCACTTTTCGATGAAACTGGAGTATCGATGAGCGGCTTCTTTTATTTATCGAAAGAGATATTCTGCCGAAGATGTCTTACTTAGTGTTTTACACGTCATGTTCCATTTCGATGAAAGTATTCTTTCGGTGAAACTCCTTTCGAGATGCTCGACATGATATTTTGGCCGATGATCTTTTAGTTTTTCACGCCTATGGGAAGATTTTTTATTTTATTTCGAATATAGTGTTCAACACGGTTCTAGGATTCAAATTCGAGTGGGAATTCTAGATCGGCATCAGGATAGCATGCGGCAAATGATTCAAAGATTCCTATGGAAGGAGAAGGTTCAAATGGTAAGGACCCTGATGATCTCATGAACTTGGGGGACCCAAGGGGAGCATCAACACCACGTGAAGAGCAATTAGCACTAGAGAGTGGGAAAGGGCAGGTTCAAACTTCAAAAATAGAAGACGACAACTCGGAAGGAGCCCAAGGACAGAAAACGACTTGCATTTCAGAGAACACGGTGGAAGGTAAAGATCATCTGGAAAAGGTTCTTTTGTCAATGGACCCTAAAGGGGGACCCAATGGATAGACACGTAAGTGGTCCTCGTTGTTTAGGGTCAAGCCCAAAGGTAAGTCCTCATCACCTCCTTTTAAAAACTCATCGAATGTGTCTCAGGGCAAGTTTGCTATCATTGTTCCTGACCAAATCATTGATCAAAACATCACTAGAATGGAAAACACTTTGATTGCTTATTTCTTTGGATCTAGACCTAACATAGAAATAGTTCGTAGATTTGTAAAAAGAAAGTGGAACCTGAAAGGTCAGGTAGATGTGGTAGCAATGAACAAGGTTGTCTATCCTTCTCCTTTTCTTGTGATGAGCATAGAAGAAACATTCTTTGTAGTGGGTCTTGGGCAATAGGCAAATACATCATGTACATCTAGAAGTGGTACCCTAATGTAGCGAAAGGAAAGAATTTTTTGGCCCAAGTCCCGGTGTGGGTCAAACTCCCTAGGCTCCCAATGGAATTCTGGGAGGAAGACATTTTTGCAGGAATTGCCAATACCTTTGGGGAGCTAATCGCCATTGATCAGATAATAGCTTCTAGAAGAAGGCTGATCTATGCAAGGATTTGTGTTGGAGTTGGACCTGACATGAACTTGCTAGAGGAAATAGAGATAGAATAAAAACTAGGGAAGTGGAAGCAGAACATTGTTTATGAAACAATCCCCTTCGCCTGTTATCATTGTAAAAAAGTCGGACACTGGGAAAAAAAATGTCCATCTAAAGAAGATAAACCCCATACCCAAACTAAGGTTTGGAAAAAAGTGGACAAGCCACTAAAAGTTTAGGATTCCAATGACCCTAATCAGGAGAAGCAGTCCCAAATAGTAAGGGTGGAGGAAGAAATCACTAGTGAAGTGGGTAATGAACCAAAGATTCAGATGTTGGAACAGGGTGTTGAACACAAAGAAAAAGACAACACTCAGCAAGAGGATCAGAAAGAGGACAAGACAGAGGTAGAGAGAATAGATAAACATCCCACAGATAATAAAGAGGAAGGAGATAACTTCAACCTTGTCTCAAAATCTCAAGATCAAGATAAAGAAATAGACTGGTTCCAAGAAGCCCAACCTGATACCATTTTGGGTCAAGGGCTATCGGAAATCTCATTAACCACCCCAGTAAAGGGAAAGCTGGCCAATTCAGAGGAACAAGATCCAAAATGGGGAGATGAAGAGGACATAAAAAAGGCACTGGGGAAGAATGAATCAAAGCAGGGGGATGAAGAAGTTGCAGAGGATAAAAGAAAGAACAAGAAAAAGAAAAAGAGTAATAATAACCCAGTAAATAGCACACTGACTAGAAACACCAGAAGCAGGCTTGGTGATGTGGGAGCGCAACACACTTCTCCAGGAAGACACTCAAATGCCAAAAAAAGAACATTGGAAACAAGCAGGAATTTAGCAGATGGTGCCCAAAGAACCATCTTTGAGGCAGGTATTTCTAAAAAATCCATGAAAATCATCTCCTGGAATATTAGGGGACTTAATAGTCCTCATAAACATAATTTAGTTATAAATATGATTAGAGACAAAAACCTTGACATTTTTTTGATTCAAGAAACTAAGATGGTGAAAGATAAAGTTGAAAGTTTGAATATTTTCAAAAATGGAGGAGTCAGTGGAGGTAGTTCAGAAGGTGCCTCGGGAGGAATTGTTACATTCTGGAACAAAAACAATATAGAAGGAGAGGTGTTAATTCAGGACAACAACCTGGCCTGTATTAGATTTAGGCACATTAAGAGTTGCACTACGTGGGTCCTAACAAATGTTTATGCTCCTAACACGAAGACCGGTCGTAGTGAGATGTGGTGATATCTCACTGGGCTAAGAAGAAGATTTGTTGAGGATACTGGATAATTATGGGAGATTTCAACACTCCCCTGAAGGAGAATGAGAAAAATGGAGGGAGTCATGCTAATCTGGATAGCAAATTGGACCTAATGGACTTTATAAATAATAATGGCATTCATGATCTGGAGTTGCAAGGAGTCAAATACACCTAGACTAATCGAAGAAGTGGTGAGAATTTGATTCAGGTCAGACTGGATAGAGCTCTGCTTTCCTTAGATTGGTTTAATCTTCATGAATTTTCTTTATCATCTCACATAGGGGCAGGATCAGATCATTACCCTATAACCCTAACGGCTGAAGTAAAAAATAGAAGGAGACACTTCCCTTATTGATTTGAAAAAATGTGGACTAGACACCCGGATCTAGAAAGTAAGATTAAGGACTGGTGGTAGGTCAGTATTGAAGGCAATGCCATGTATAAAGTGGTCAAAAAGCTGAAGAATGTTAAAGATAATGTCAAGAAGTGGAATAAGGACTGCTTTGGGAATATCTTTACCTCAAAAGCATCTACCCTCTTAGAACTCAAGGAGATCCAGGATGAGATACAAACAATGGTTATACCTATACGTCTAGAAATACTGAAAATGCTATTCTGATGAGATATCATGAAATAATAGCTAAAGAGGAAACCTACTAGAAATAAAGATCAAGAAATGTCTGGCTAAGGGAGGGGGATAGGAACACTAAATACTTCCATATGTCCACACTTAGACATAAGGATATAAATAGAATTGTACAGATTAAAGTGAATGGCAGATGTGTTGAAGATGATGATTCCATGAGCAAGACTGCAATGGATTTTTTCTCTAATCTACTTGCTAAGGATCAGAATCTGAATAAACAGGCCCAAAGGGAACTTCTTGACAATATACCTAACACTCTAGGGGAAGAGCACAATAACCGTTTAACTGCCATTCCCTGCCATGATGAAATTCTGACAGCTGTTAAGTCCTTTGAAGGCAGCAAAGCCCAAGGTCCGGATGGCTTTCCCATGTTCTTCTTCCAAATATACTGGCATATTATTGGAGATGATGTTACAAGAGCTGTGAAAGAGTTTTTTGGTGCTAGAAAACTTTTGAAAGAAGTTAATGGTACTTTTATAGCTCTTATACCCAAAAAGATGGGGGTTGATTCAATGGATCTTTTCAGACCTATAAGCTTATGCAACTCTCTCTACAAGATTATCTCTAAGGTTCTTACCTCTAGAATTCTCAAATTGCTTCCTTCCATTATCTTGCCTCAACAAAGTGGTTTTGTCCCGGGGAGGCAAATTTTGGACTCTATCATCTCTATTCATGAAAATATCCATTCTCTGGCCTTTTCTAAAAATGAAGGTTTTTTTCTGAAGCTTGACCTCTCTAAAGCCTATGATAGAGTGGACTGGGATTTTATGATGGATGTCCTTTCAACTTTTGGTTTTAATCCTAGGAGTGTTGGACTTATCAGGCAACTTGTTTCTTTGGCCACTTTCTTTGTGCTAATGAATGGCTCCCCCTCTCCTTTCTTTAAAGCCTCAAGAGGTCTCAGGCAAGGGGACCCCCTATCTCCAGTGATCTTTATCATCATGGCGGAATGTTTGGGGAGATGTATTGGAAAGTTGGTTGAGAAAAGGGAGTTTTGTGGTTTGAAACCTTCTTCGGCAGATCAAATATGCTCTCATCAGTAGTTTGTTGATGATTCTATAATAATGGGAAAAGCCACTGTGAAGGACGCTAAGACTAAAAAAATCTTTGGATATCTATGGAGAGGCTATTGGTCAGCTTATAAACTAGTCTAAAAGCTTTGTTTATTTTATCAACACCTCGGAGAGAAGGAGGATTAAAATTAGTAACATTCTGGGTGGCCAAATTGGTAGCTTGCTTGCCTCCTATTTGGGGCTCCCTCTAGGTCAGGATCCTTCGGATACCTTTTGGGGAGCCTTGGTGGATAAATTCCATAAAAAGCTGTCTGGATGGAAGGGAGCTCTACTTAGTCAAGCAGGTAAGGTTCAAATGCTAAAAACCACTCTTCAAAGTATCCCTCTCTATGCTATCAGTCTGTTCAGGATTCCTACTAAGTATGCTGAGGCCATTAAAAAAATACAGACATCCTTTTTATGGACATGGGTTGAGGAGAAGAAGAGAATGAACTTAATTGCTTGGGAGAAGGCCTGTAAGCCTATGAATAAAGGTGGTTTGGGCCTTAGAAGAATAAGAGACATAAATGAATACCTTATGGCTAAGCAGATTTGGAGAGGATATAGAAATCAAGGAGAGTGGAAAAAAATATGGGACAACAAATATAAAAGCCAATGTCCAATTTTCAAAGTTTCCTCAAAGTGGAGATTATCCCAATTGGATCCAATATTTGGAAAAATATCTCTAGGACTAGAGACTTAATTATCAAAGGTACAAAATGGAAGTTGGGGAAAGGGAATCTTATTTAGTTCTAGGAGGATGCTTGGCTTATGGAGACCCCTTTAAATGAAAACCTTGAGTGGAACAGATATCAGAACCAATGCAAGGAAAGATTTGGAACCAAGGTGGAGGATTATTGGAAAGATGGACAGTGGAAAGACTTATCTCAAGTGGATTAGTCTTTGGGTAGTTTGAACAAAGTCATGAACTCAATGGTGAGGATTGAAGAAGAAGACCAGTTAATTTGGAAACTCACTGCTAGTGGTAATTTTATAGTGGCATCTCTTTATCATCAACAATACAATAACATGGAAAGTCCTTGCTAGGCTAAAGCATGGGTGAAAGGCCTAACCCCCAAGACCAACATTTTCTTTTGGATAGCCCTCCAAGACAAATTTCTAACAATAGAGAATATAAGAAAAAGAGGTATCAGTATACCAAGTTTTTGTACACTCTGTAAGCAAAATGAGGAGACAGAAATCATATGCTCTTTCATTGCCCCTTCTCAGCTGATGTTTGGGGAAGTTGTCTAGAGCAATTCAATATCAGTTGGAGCTTCCCCAACTCGATTCAAGAGATTTTCAAGTCATGGCATCATCCTTCAAAAAATAGAACAACTACCTTGCTATGGAGAATTGTTTTACCACAGATGTGTTGGGGTATATGGAAAGAGAGAAATGGTAGGATTTTTAGAGAAAAGTACACTAAGGCTAACATTGTGTTTGAAAAATTAAGAAGAAGCATAGTGGAAAATATGAATATTATAGGTGGTATTGATAATCCTAACACTAAGGAGGATCAACTTGTCTATAAAAAATGGAGATTAAAAGCTCAAGAGAATATCCAGAGTAACCCTAGAGAGGGAGTGATATGGACTAGCCCACCTAGGGGATGGATGAAAATCAATTTTGATGGGGCCTCTAAGGGAAAGCCGGGGGTTGCAGGATGTGGAGTGGTCCTAAGGGATGAATGGGGAATATGTAAAATCATAAAATGTATTCCTATAGGAAAATAGACCAACCATGTTGCCGAAGCCATGGCGGCTTATCATGGGATTATCCTTGCCAAAGAAGCCAAATGCACTAAAGTTTGGTGTGAAGGAGACTCCTTAAACATTATCAACTGTTTAAATATGAAATTCCCGCCATCATGGTCGATTAGTAATGCTATTAAAGCAACAAGGAAAATTAGCGAAGAGTTTGAAATGTGTGTTTTTACACATGTTTATAGGGAGGCCAACTCTTGTGCTGATTTGGCAGCCAACCTGGCTTGCCAATCAGAAAACATCATCACTAGTTATGGTGAAAAGGAGATTGCAAGTGAAATGAAATCCTTACTCAATTAGGACTGAAGCTATACAAGGCAATGTGGCACTTTTAATCATTATTTCTAATGACCTTTCCGCCTTTTTCGATGCAGGGCTTGCTTGAAGATAATGAGCTATTAAATAGGTGTCATATCATCATTATTTGGCACGGATTATGGGCGCTCTTACAGAATAACCATAGAAACCAAAGGAAAAGTTATCAAAATGAGAGAAGGCATTGCAAGGAAGGTGCTGGAAAAATGGGAGGAAACAAGAAGAGATTTGAACCTGCTTCATGCATTGAATGGAGAAAGAATGAAGAAGTCTAGAGTATCCTTCAGCAGGGGGGCTCAATGTTTTCATGGAATGACTAAATGGGAAGGACCCCACAATTACCAGCTACTTCATAAAGAACTGGAAAAATGGAAAAGTTCTGATTGGATCACATATGATGAATGTAGACGAAGAGGTTATCCCTGAGGCCACGGGGATGACTACCGAGGGTATGAAATTTTACAGGGACAGAGGGATATCAGATAAGGCTACAGACAAGTTTCCTGTTACAGATGGTGAGAGAAGAAAGATGATCAAAATTGACAACTCCTACCACTCCCTGAAGAGAATTTGCAGGCCATGGAGGTTTGTCTTATTTGCTTCTATTGAATATATTACCTTAGACGGTAGGTTTACCAAGGCTTACGGGAATCACTTCGTCCTTCTTAACCATTTCCGTCATGGTGAAAGGGTTAGCCTTCCCTATTACCTGGCTTGTTCAATGGATCATACTATAAAGGAGATCCAGAAGGACCCTAAAGGTGATCATGCCCTCCACCAGGGGCTCATGGTCCTGGTTTACAAAATGCTAAAGGGGAAGTGCATTGAAAAGCCTATTAAAGGCAAAAATGCCAGAGATGAGACTACGGAAAGTAAGGATAGTGGTTTCAACTTTGATTCTAAGATCGAGGGAGAGTTAGAAGAAAATAGCAAAAAAGGGAGGATTAGGGCAATTTGAAATGTCAGACTCTGAAACTGATTCCCTTGAGGAAAAACCTGTTAAAAAGAGGAAAGGGAAAGCCTCTGTAAAGAAGGCTCAGAAAAAGAACACTAAAAAGGGTAGCAATTCTGATCTCAATTATGTTCTGGTTGAGTCTGAGGAGGAGGATGATGATAATAAGAGGATTGATAGTCAGGACAAAGAAGGGGAGGGTAACCCAGTTAAGGATAATTTGGAAACCGTGGAGACCGTGAATACCACTAGATTGCATAACGAGGAAAAAGGGGGTCAAAGTGATAGTGGTGATAAAGATACCATTAAGGCCTTTTGTGAGACCATCACTACTCTGGTGAAGGATATTAATAGCTTGAAAATAGATACATAGGCCATGGCAAGAATTACAGTTGGTGACAAGCCCTTGGCAAAGCATGTTAAAGAGTTAGTGGCCATTTTGCATAAAGCGCAAGTTATTGAATGTATGGTTGGAAGAATCTTAGCCATGGAGAAAAAGGTCAATGATATGGGAGATAGAAAGGAAATGGACAACAAACTGAAAGATTTTGGCAGCAGAATTGACAAGCTAGAGCACAATGTCAAGCAGATTGCTGATCAAAATTTCCAAATTCTTAAATCTTCAGTGGACAATATGAACATCTTTATCAATAGGTATGAGAACAATGAAGAGAAGGAAGGTGATAAAGAGTAGGGGAATAAGAGGGTTCATGAAAGGAGGAACATAGCCAACACAAAGAATAAGGTCGACATCGAAGGTCGTGAGCTGGAGGATATGAAGACCTCGACAAACAAATGAAACAAATGGTTGTTCGCGCTGAGGAGATCCTGAATAGTATTTAGTTCTAGTTGTTGTCCTTGGTTCTGTCTCTTTCCTATCTTTTGCTTTCCTATTGCTGTATGTTCTGAGTTTTATGTAATTATGTAATGATGTTTTAAGCTGAGCCCATCTGGTGGGTTCATTTTGACTTTTTGAAGTGATCAAACACTTTTTTATGCTTTTCTGTTCTCCTACTTTGTAAAAGGTTCAGGTACCTTTCAAATACCTATTTTTACTTAATCAAAAAAGTAATGATTTTATTTTATTTAAGACTAACCAAGAATAACACTTAATGAACATGATGAATAAATCACTAGGTTTAAAAATGAACTTTAACTTGCTGATTTTACATTTTGCTAAATATTTATGTTCTACTACAGATTTACTACTAGTGCCTTTTAACATGAAGAATATACTCAAATAAAGAAATGCTTTGCAAATATTTTTACTCAACAATGCATATTCAGAACTCATACTAAACTATTTTACACAATTTAAAAATCAGTAAAGAGATAAACTACATTTTATTTAAATGTTTATCTACCCTTTTTATTTTACTATGCATTTCATTTTCAATAGACATTAAAGCAGAAATGTGCTTACACTTCCTACTCCATTTCAAGATAATAAATAACAATATAGGGACACTATTTAAATGCATCTTTGACATTCTTTGAAATGAATATACAACATGGTAAACATACATTCTTTTCTTTTTGAATCTAGTATACAATAATAACAAAAATTACATCCTCAAGCCTCTTACATTTATACAAGAATGAGGGCTTGTTACAATACATATTTTCAAAATTTCAAATAAATCTAATAGGAGACCATGCACATGAACTTGGATTTTCTCCATCTTTTATCCCAAATGAAAACATGCACATAAAGCTTATAGGTTGTGACCATGGAGGCTCACCTCCCAACCTAGGTTTACAAGAATCCACCCCCAAGCTAGGAGAACTAAGGATAAACGGGTTACAAACAAACTAAACCATGAAAGAAAGAAGAACTCATCAGCATATGAACTCCCAACCCAAGAATTTACAAAGTCACCAAGTGACTAACTTTGTGGGTGAAGGTGGACCAAGTACCTAGAGGAGATTTGCAAGATAGAAGAATAAATGCCTTCACAAGGCTACCAAAATATAACCATCTCAAGTCACATACTTGACCCAAAACAAACCTTATGTCTCCCATGGCATACAAGCCCATATCTCCCCTTATGACCCCCTTTTTCATAAGCATAAAAATAATGCAGCAAGGGTCCCATAACTCTTGTGTATCTCTATCTTCCAAGAAGAGAGTCTCTACACTCATAGGATGTCAAGCAACCCTTCACCCCCGAGGCTACTCTACCCAACCAAGGGTGAGTATGTCCTTGAAACACCAATAACACATAATCACACAACTCAGAAAAATAACACAAAGAAAGAACTCCATCATCCAACTTTTCAATTAACATAAACAACAAAGCACAATACACAAACAATCTTTCCTTCACATTAACAATGAAATTCAATATGCATGGTAGAACACTACCAACCTTTGGTCCTGCAAATGGTGTGAGAAATGGTTGAATGAGAGCTGCTCAATCCACTAGTCTTTTTCTTCCCAAAACTAAAAATGCAAATTCTCAAACCCAAATTTCCAACAACTCTAAGTCTCCAAGATTGGAGAGTGGGTGATCAAAATCCTAAGTTTTAATCCCTTCCCTATGTAGACTCTTCTCACACTTTCCAACCTCTTGAAAAGGATGTGAGATCTCATAGGTTGGTCTTCCCAATCTCTTATGTGTTTTCTAAAAATGGAAACTAGAAAAGGTAAGAGAAAGTGGGGAAGAGAAACTATCACTCCAATGGAAGGTTGTCTAACCAAGGAGAAATCCTCAAAAGTTGAATTTCGTCCATCTTGGAAAACTCAACTTTTGAGGTGACTTGACAATCACATGTGAGTGGTCACATGGTTAAAATTGACCTTTACTCATAGGTCTAACATATGGGCCTTCAAAAATTCCCTAAACCTAACCTTAGGAGTTAGTTTGACCCTCTAGAAACTCAACTAAAGTTTAGCTATAGGTCAAAATTGAGTTGAACATTCTAATGGCTCTCTATCCAAAACTCTATTGGGACCACACTAAGATATTTTGAATAATGTATTGGTTATACAAATTCCCTCCAAGAGACATGTCATTTCCAACTCACTTCACAACACAACTGTCAAGTGACACCATAAAATACACAATACTTTAATACGCATGGCAATGTCCCTTTTTTGGAATTAACAAATTTAACAAATACAAATTAAACACACATTCAAGTATTCACATTTACAAATAAAACACATAACACACAAGGTGTTGTCCTTCCAAATAGACAACCCTTGGCTTCACAAACGCACATAGGTTTAGCTTGATTCTCCTAATAGTTTCCATGGTCACATGGATTAGTTTTCCTTCACATCTCCTTTCGCACATTAGCAATATCAAGTAATCACATGCAATATTAATATATGGAAAGAAAAACAAATCAAACACTTTGCATTCAATTTAACTTGTAACAATCAAATTATCAATTATCCAATAGAATCCACATGATGTAAAGTTACTCAATGACATCATCATAATCATCATGAAATTCAATCATCCGTAAGGCATGCATCCATGTTTTCTAACCTCATAATGAAGTACTGCAAATTTGGAAATAAAAGACATACATCATATCAATGTTATCCAATCACCGGATCATATAGAATCTAAATCCATTATGCATCAAAATATGCACTACAAGGTAAAATGATTCCATAACATGGTTTAATTATTTTTCCCAATAATTCTCATGTGGCCATATACTCATTTGCAACACCAATAAAATCATATAAAACAATCGTCAGTTAGGCATGGACAACAACATCATCAATCTAAGTATTGAATTCAATCACGATGTTGTATTACATCTTATCCACTAGTCTCATGAGGATCCTATGCCAAAAGGGTCTCATGACTGTGATGTAGCAAGGTTCTATGTTGAAAGATAATTCCATGACCAAAATAAAAGATACTCTTATGATGGGTTCAGGATACGACCCCAAACCCCTAACATATAAATAACACACCAGTAAATTACATCTAATTATCCCCCAAGGGGTCAACATTTACTATTTTATCCATCTAGCATAACATATCCTATTGAATCATATCACCTTTACATAGTGTACCAATCCTCCATGCAAACTATTAATAAGGTCAACCATGGTTAAACGAGGTTAACCCAAGCTTGATTGAGGAGGGGCTCTACACAAACTCACTTAATATAATGACCCATTTAGCTAACCTTACACTAAGTATTGCTTTAGAAAATAGGTACTTGAGTGTATCAATTTTTGTGATGAGCTTACTCTAACTTTTGCGCATATAGTGTTGCTGCTTTTGTGAAGCAAAAATTATAATAGCTAAACCTGCTTGTTCAATTGGTGTATAGTTAAATTCATAGACTACCAAAGTATGAATAATGTAGTATATAGCTCTTTCCTTTTCCTAAGTAGTCATTTTTTGTAATAAGAGTTCTACATACAAATGTGGTAGAAGAAATGCATAACAATAATGGGTTTCCTTGTATCGATGTTATTAGTATTGGTGGTGATACTAGATAGTCTTTTAGATATTGAAATTTTTGTTGATACTTTTCATCCCATTTGAAGGTTACACTCATATGTAAAATATGTGTATATGAGTGACATTTTTTTGTTGGTTGAGCAGTGAATTATCTGGTAGAATAAAAGTTTGCCTTGAAAAATACATAGTTGTTTTGTAGTAATAGATGGGGGCATGTTTACTATAGCTCTCACTTTAATAGGATATACTTAAATTCCTCTACAAGAGGAAATTCATCCTAATATTATTCCTAAACTAATTCCAAAGGCACATTTCTTTGAGTTTAGTCTTGAACATTGTACTTTTCAAGTCAATTGAATATTTTCTCAAGAACATTCAAATGACATTCTCTTGTGAGATATTTACCTAATAGATCACTACAGAATGTTTCATGTTAGTGTATGCATCATTCAATGAATTATGGTACCCATTTCTCTCTTACATATAGTCCCAACAATCTTAAGAATAAAGGGTATAACATTCTAGTAGTTGGTTTGCCATGAACATGTGGCAATTGTCTTCCATTAATCATTCGGTGTTATATGTATTTAATTGTATCTTAAAAATTTGTCCATAAGTGATAGCATTTCATATCCATCCGTGATTGTATCTATGTTTAGAAATTAGAAATCATCTTTCAAATATTATTTGTTGATGTCTCTAAAATATTTACATATTTGGATGCCCCTAGTGAGTTTGGTGACTGGAACAAGATTAGATATCCATTTTGGCTATTCAATTGGTCTGATAAATCCCACATCTAACATTTTTTTATTTTAATAATTTTTCTCTTAGACATTGGTATGATGATGGTATGAGGGATGGAAAGGATAGTAAGATGGAAAGGGGTAAACATTTATGGAAAGGAGAAAATTAAAGTAGGATGCTTCCAAATGGAATTAATGCACAAAATATGTAGTTGTATTTTCTATCTAGGGTTTGATGTGAACTATATAGTGGGTATGCAAACTTTTCTAGGGCTCTTATCCCAAACCATTCCTCTATGGTTGCTACCCATGAAATGAAGAACAAGAAGCAATTGATTGCTACATGATCATTACTTGTGTTCTTAAAACCATCTAATCCTTAATCCTATGATTAATTCACCCTTGACCCATGTACAAAATATCTTTAAATAAAATCAAATTACATGCATCCCATAATTCTATTTGGGGTTTTCTATGTCTTTACTAGCATGTTTTGGTTCATTAAATTTATATTTTTTTATTATCGGTCCAAAGGGGATTTCCTACCCCTTAGATTTTATCATTAAGATGTTCTTTATTATTTCTTAACAATTTAAATGGATGATATCATAGATTTCATTGTTGAATCTATGTTATGATATAAATTCAGTAGTTCAAAGCATGATAATATTACATGTAAATGTGAGATAGAGGTATCATTCATATCGAACACTACTAGTTTTATGAGTTTCACATCTTAGAGAGTAAATTATCTATCTATTATAGATAACATCTATAAATATGTACAAATGTACCAAATGAAAATCAATCCCTTAAGATGTAACAAAGGTTTCTATAATACTTAATGCATCAATCTACATTTCAATAAAAGAATAATAATATAACTAAAAACACTATCTAGATGATTTAACATGATATTGCTAATAAAGAGAAACAAATACACCAAGAGAAATTATACACAAAAGATAATAAGATAGCGTTGGTAAGAGACACTGCATTGTTGTTTAGATGTTGTCATTGATGGAAACTTGAGTCAATTATCCAATCGCATATCATGATCCATTCATACTAGAAGATTGATTAAGGTCTGGTGTGGTTTGGTGAGAAGAACTGGTCATCCGACAGAGTGTATAGATTTTTAGTTGGTAGTTCAGATTTGTTAATTATTTGGTGTTGTAGATCTTGGAGATGCATTGTGGACATGTAATATGCCTTAATCCAAGTTTATGGCCTCTAGTTTTGAGTCTTGTGTAAACTGGAAGATCCAGTAGACAGGTTTTTTGGTAGAACAGTGTTCATCAGCAGTGGCGTGTGAAGATTCTTTGTGAAGATCATGCAAAGTGATTTTGGTGGTTGTTTGTGTATTTGAGGTTGTTGATCCAACATGTGGGAAGTGTGTGGACAATTTTTTTTGGTCTGATTGGTTGTTTTTTGATCAAATTGAGCCAACTTGGGTAGCACGTTTCATTTTTGTGTTATGCATTTTTGGGCCGACATGAAATATATTTAATTTGATGTTGCACATATATATAGGTGATTGATTTGATCATTTTTGGTATCCTTAATTATATGTGGTGTGTGTATGAGAGATTGTGCGCAATTTCATGTACACAGTTGAAGGATTTGTGATCCAGAATTTAGCAGAATAGAGTAGAGTTGTAGAGAAAAGTAATTTGCGCTTAACCAGAACTATTTTTGGCATTTGTAGATGTTGTTTATCAATTAAAAAATTCCAATAAATATCTATAACCATTTTGTAAGGCATTGAGCCTTCTGAGGTTGTAGCCCTTATTGAAATTTGAGCAGTGAGCTCTAGCCAGTGTGCCTAAATGCATGTGCATTCCCCTCATGTCATATTTTTATACTTCTAATAGAGTATATTAATATTGTGGGTCTCAATTTCATCGTGGTTTTTCTCCTAACTAGGTTTCCATGTAAAAATCCTGGTGCTATTGTTGTTTGCTTTGTATTTCTGCACTTTACTTTTATTCATTTGCATTAAGTGGATTAAAGGGCAGATTAAGAAGGTTAAAAATTGTAGAACATTGATCCACACCCCCCCCCCCTCCTCAGTGTTCCTTGATTCCAATAATTGTTATCAGAGCCTAGTTTGTAATAACCCACTTAGCTAAGCCAAAAATTTCCAACCTTTTTTTTTTAAATGTATTTGATTCAATTGCATACTCTGGGCATATATCCAAATGGGATAGGCATCCATCCAACCAGGATGGGCATCTAACCATATAGATTAGGCATCTATCCATACAGGACAGGGGGTTTCATCTATCTAGTTTTGGATAGGCATCTACCCAAACGGAGTAGGCATCTATTCAAAGAATAGGAAATTCTTTGGTTAGAGACTTTAGACTCATTGGGACCATCTGGGTCCTGAGTCACTCTCTAAAGACTACACTCCTCTACTAGGAGTGCACCCAGTTCATCATCTTTAGGAGTGACTAAAAATAAAATAAAACAATCTTGAGTTTCACCTCAGAATTTGTCCTAAAGCCTCGGGAACTTAGGTGAATCCATATGGGATCCCTATCGAGTATGCATTGAAGTACTTTTAGTCTTCCAGTTAGCATCATCTACACCCTTTTGAATGAATAACTATGGAGCTTCAAAAATCATGATCAGCTCACCCATAACCAAATCCTAATCCCCATCCCCAAACACCTAAGTACGAGGGACAACTTTGTCCCTAGATTGCCTACATACCCGTTTCGGCATGGGACCAAGGCGTAAAGTATGTAGTTCTGGTTTCTAACTATGGTTTAATGTAAACTGTTTGGTGGGTATGCAACCCTTTCTAGGGTCAATGTCCCAGGCAGTTTCTCTACGGTTGCTACCCACTATGGTAGCTCTATAGAAAAAAGGCTCAAGGTGGCCTTTTTCTTGTGGCCTAAGATAACTAATTCCTACTTCCTATCATGAGTGTCACCCTTGACCTATTATCATTCACTAAAAACATAAAGAAAAATAAATTCCAAACATCATACGCAACCAATCTCTAATGGGGGTTTTCTAAGGTTTAACTGAGCGGATGTAAAATTCAGTTCTTAATTTTATCTTTTTAGATTATCGATCCAAGGGGGATTACTTGCCCCTTGGATTTTAACTTCCAATGACCCTTATTTCTCCTCAGCGGTTTATAGGGACAATGCCACAAACATTTTTGTTATAGATTTATTAGGCATTAAGTGTAGTAGTTCAACATGATGACATTACGCGTAAGCGTGACCCAAAGGCACCATAGATATCAAACACTACTAAGGTTTTTGGGTTTCATCACCTCTTTTTTAGTTCTCTAACTAAGAATTTCAACTATAACTTTATGAAACTCAACTAATCATTACATTTAATCAACTTGAAAATAGAACTATTTCATACAAGAAATTACTGCTTGAGAGTTAACTAGGATTCAAATTCTATGTAAAAGAAAGGAACACTTATTTGAAGATGAAGTAACAAAGCAACTACTTAGAAATTATTAGCTCTTGAAAGAGTAAGACTATTTTAAATCTATCCTTTTGAAATCAGTAAATATTCATCTACGTGTCTAATTAACATCAATTCCATGTTGCTAGAAAGAAAACATAAATTGTTTTGAGAAGGAACTAAAATCCACACATATCCACATGGACGATAAATCCTTAGAATTGGGCTAGGAGAAGTATACTAAAAGGTATAAGGAGTTTGAGTGTTTAAGGTGTTTTATATGAACCACCACTATGGGATAAAATTATTTGAATTGCAAGAGTTTGTAATTTCTCATTCCCCCTTTAAATCAACTAATTTTTATTTAATAAGGGAATGCTAAGAATAGTTAGTTAATGGTAATGGGCCACTTAATGTTTAACCCTCCACTTGAAATTATAAGCATTCAACAAATAGTCAAATCTACAAATTGAATTCCCTTTAATTGTCAAGATTTAAGTGATCATTAACAACTAATTACTTACTCCATCTAAAAATGCCCTAGTCATTTTGATAAGAAAAATAAATCTAAAAAATTATTTCTTTTAACGTTATAATTTTTAATAATAAAAAGAAATAAAAAAATAATATTAATAATTTATAATCAAATTTTATATTCATAAAATTTAATAATAAACTAACAATATAATTTATAATCAAATTTTATATTAATAATTTTTAATTATAAACTAACAACTTTATAAATAAATAAAATCTAAACTTTCAAAGAATTGTTAAAAAGAAATATTTAATATCATTAAATAAAGTTGAGCGGTTTTTTTTAATAACATTAAAGGAGAGGGAATGGGGAAGGGGTCCTCAGGCCCCACACCCCTGTGCCCCCCTACACATGCATGACAACACGAGTGGGGGGTGCAGGCCCACCCCCTATCCCCACACTCCCCTGTGAACCACTGTGCTGGCAGTGTTCACAGGTGAGTAGGGAGGGTGGGGGTTTCAAGCCGCCCACCTCCACTTTCCCCCTACAGGCCATAACATAAATAATAAACAGCTACCTAAAATAAATTAGAGTAACATAAAAAAAATCATGATATATATATATATAATCTAGTTTTTTATTCATCTGTTTATATACACAAAGGGTGTGTGCATCATGGTGCCCACCCTAGTGCACATCCCGACCAAGGTGGGTGCCAAGGTGTGTGCACCCTGACAAAGGTGGGTGCCAAGGTGCCCACCCTGGTGAAGGTGCACGTGAGGTGCGCACCCGGGGAAAACCAGGCATAGTTCAAGTAGTCAATCGGGCAATTAACCCAACTTTTGACTTCGTGTGCATTGAACGCACCAAAGGTGTGTGCCTTGGTGCGCACCTCAGAGCACACTTTGGAGCGCACCATGGAGTGCACCCCAACCAAGGTGGGTGGCAAGGTGTGTGCACTAAGGTTCCCACCCTAGTGCACACCCCAGACAAGGTGGGTGCCAAGGTGTGCGCACCAGGGTGCCCACCTTGGTGCGCACTCGGGCCAAGGTGGGTGCCAAAGTGTGCGCACCAAGGTTCCCACCTTGGTGAAGGTGCACGTGAGGTGCGCACCCGAGTCAAACTAGGCATAGTTTAAGCAACAAATCGAGCAATTAACCCAACTTCCGACTATGTGCATTGAGTGCACCAAAGGTATATAAACAGATGTATAAAACACTAGATTTTATATATATATACATATATATATATATATACATATATATATATACATACATATATATATATATACATATATATATATATATATTTCAAAGATAAATTTCATCTCAGAGATAAATATACACAAAGACATTCATAGGGAAAAATATTCCACCAAAATAAATCTATTTCATCTCTCTATCTACTCCATGTATTGTGGGATTCAAATCAAGCAGTACAGGCATGTGCAACTCTTGCAAACTCGGGATTTCTAGGAAAACTATAGTATTTTTTGTATTATTGCTTCTCAAAACTCCAACTCCAACATCAAAAACCTTGGGAATCATGCCCACAAGGATTATAAAACTCTCCAATGGTTTCCCACAAAATTTGGAGTAGGTTGGAGCCATTGAAAGGCTTCTCCCAACCAATTTACAAAAAGTTGCACTTTTGCACTCAAAAGTTGCATTTTTGTAATTTTGCACAAAAAATTGTCATACTCTCTAAGGTTGGGATCCACATACATGTACCAACCAAAAACACATAAAACATGTCTAAAACCTATCAAACACAAATCTAGACAATCTATTACCCCTTTTTAACACATTGTACCAATTGGCTTCTCAAATTGCCTAATTGGTGACATGGGGCTTACATGGTGAGGTTTATTGCATACATGAAACACAAGACACACTAAGACATCCTAATGATCCTAGTATTCATCCTTAGGGTCACAAATAGCTTGCTGATGAGGTGCTCCTGTACTATACTCCCCGGGAGAAGAGATCTCAAGCCCACTTGAGATCAGAGTTTGTAAATCTGCGCCATGATTATATATTTTCTCACTTGTCATCCAAACTGCCTCAGAGTATGGTTTGTCCTACCAAGCCACCAAGTACTCAATGTACTCCCTTTTCCTTGTCTTCTTTGTGACTCTAGTGTCTAATACTTTTCTCAACTTAGGTGATTCCTGCCTTGGAATGTCATTGTCGGCTCCAACCTGCATTGGTTCTTCTTCTTCATTGCCAAAAACTCAATATGATACTGGTCACCAAAAGTTTCACATACCTTGTAGATCTCTCCAAAGTATTCATTAGAAACATACATACTCTTCAAGGAATCAATACCAATGCTCTCCATCTTAATTTGGTTGACAGTTAAGACCTTCCTTCTGAAAGCATCTGCAACTTTGTTCTTAACTCCCTTCTTGTGTTTGAGGGTGAATGTGAAGGCTTGCAGGGTCTCTACCCACTTCATATGCCAGTGGTTTAGCTTCTCTTGGATATTTATGAAACTGAGTGCCTAATTATTAGTAAAGATCATAAACTCATTAGGCAATAAATAGTGTCTCCACTTCTTCAAAGACTATACTAGAGCATACATCTTCAAGTCATAAGATGAGTATCTTTTCTTAGCATCATTTAGCTTTTTACTAAAAAAATCAATAGGCGTCCCTTCCTGACTGAGCACTATTCCAATAGCCATGTGGCTTGCATCACATTCCACCTGAAATATCTTATTGAAGTCTGGTACGGCAAGGACTGGTTGTTCTACAACCTTCTTCTTCAATGTCTCAAATGAATCATCTGCCTCTTTGGTCCAACTGAACCTGCACTTTTGTCCTCCCTTTATGGTGTCAAGCATAGGTGCATTCACATGAATAAATCCTCTTATGAACTTCCTATAAAAGGTTTCTAACCCATGGAAACTTTGGACATCATTCATAGTTATAGGTGTAGGCCAAGACAGTATAGCACTTACCTTCTCTTGGTCCATTTTCAACTCACCTTGTGAGATTACAAAACCCAAGTAGATGATATCCTCCTGCATGAACAAACACTTATCCAAATTGATCATTAGTTTCTCTTCATGTAACCTCTTGAGAACCATATCTATGTGTTTGAGGTTCTCTTCCCTTGTGTGACTGAAGATCAAGATATCATCTAGATATACTATGATAAATTTGCCTATGAATTCTACCAAAACTTCATTCATTAACCTCATAAAGGTACTAGGGGCATTGGACAACCCAAATGGCATGACTTTCCATTCATACAACCCTTCATTAGTTTTAAAAGTTGTCTTCCATTCATCCCCTGGCCTTATTCTAATCTGATGGTATCCACTTTTTAGATCCATTTTTATAAAATATTTGGTACTCCCTAAGAAATCAAGTAAATCCTTTATTCTAGGGATTGGGAACCTATACCTTATGGTTATCTTGTTGATGGCTTTTGAGTTTGTAGAAAGCCTCCAAGTGCCTTCTTTCTTAGGTGCAAGGACTGTCGGTACTGCATATGGGCTTATACTTTTTCCAATCAGTCCGGATTCAAGCAACTCTTCAATCTACCTTGCCATTTCTGCATTCTGGTTTGGGGTGAGCTTGTAGGCTGCTTTGTTTGGCAATGTAGATCCAGGGATCAGATCTATGCAATGATTGATGTCCCTTACCGGTGGTAGGGACCTTGGCATTCCATTTGAGATGATTCCTTGATGCTTATCAAGAAACTATCTGACTATCAAGTTTATGTGCTTTGGTCCTCCTTCTTTCTCTTATGCAAACTACTCTTTCCTTGTCACCTTGGGGCTAGGCATGAGGGCATAGCAAACTGCACCTTTCTCTACAATCTCCTTCATGAACTATTTACCTTCTACCATCAACAATCTTGTATCCTTCCCTTTTGATTCCATCTCTTCCTCTATCAGAAGTAAGAGTTCTATCACCTTCCCATCTTTGGTGATTGAGTAGGTGTTTCTCAACCCATCATGATGAGATTTCAAGTCATATTGCCATGGTCTCCCAAACAAGAGATGGGATGCATCCATTTTGGCTATGTCAAATAGAAATCTATCCTTGTAAGATCCAATCTGAAACTCCACCCAGGCCTTCTCTTACACCACTGCTTGTTGACCTTGGGTGAGCCATGAAACCTTATAAGGGTAAGGGTGAGGTAGCTTCCTAAGTTTAAGCTTTTCTACCATTTCAAGTGATAGAAAAATTTTAGTGGATCTGGAGTCTATCAGACCTTTGCATACCTTTCCTCCTACCTTGCAAGTGGTTTTGAAAAGAGATTTCCTTTGTGTAGGCTCCTTATCAGGTATCTTCATGGTGGTTACTTCTTTGCTTGTCATCAGAGCCTCTCCTCTTTCAGGGTAGCCATAGCTATCAGGAGCACTAATACTTTGATAAGTGTTTGCACTTGCCACACTTTGACAATTAGATTCCTGCACCAAATTGCTTCTTCTTTCTCCCATGGAGCTAGAAACCTTCTCTGGACACCTATTGGCCATAAGCCCTTGTTGGTTGCAATTGTAACACCTAAGAGGTCCTTTGCCTTGGGATCTTCCTCTAGAGGGGGGTCTCCTACCCCTAAATCTTCCTCTTGGATTGTAGCCCCCTCCTTGGTTGTAACTGCTGTCTCCTCTATTGCCTTCTTGGTTAGAGTCTCTCTGGTATCCATAACTATTTCCTCTACCTCTGAAAGGGCCTCTTCCTCCTCTTTGTTGTCTCCCTTTACCTCTGCCATTTTGATCCTGCCTTCTCTTCAACTTCTCCTCCAGCTTGAGTGCCAATTGAAAGCACTTTTAGACTATCTCCGGGGTGTGGAGATTCAAGTCTTCTTGGATTGTAAAGCTCAACCCATTGAGATATCTTGCCACCTTCTCATCTTCACTCTCTTTCACCTTGGTCCTCACACACAACTTCATGAACTCCTCAATATAGGAACTCACGTCCATCTCCTTTTGTTTCAAATTTTTTCTCCTCCTATGTAAATGGATATAGTAGTCCATTGGGACATAGGCTTCTTTCACCAAATCTATCATCTTCTTCCATGTATCTACTCTTCTCTTTCCCTCTATCACCCTCTCATCTTGGATAAAATTCCACCAAGTTAGTGCAACCCCTTTCATTTTGGATTGGGTCATCTTCACCCTTTGGTGGTTTGGTATGTCTTCACTCTCAAAGAAATTGTCCAAGGAGTCTATCCACTCCATCACTATATCGGGCTCCATCTTGCCTACAAATGTTGGCAGATCCATCTTTACATCCATTGTTCTTCTTTCCATGGACTTGAGGACACTCATCAAGGGTCTTTGGTCTGCAGGTACCTCTAGCTCTTCCTGCATAGGGATCTCCTCTTCATCCCCTTCTTCTCTAGAGCCTCTCTATCCCCTCTCCAATCTATCCTTCAACCGGTCCATCTCATTTCTCAAGGCTAGGTTCTCATCCTTGACTGCTCTGCTCTCTACCATTTGCTTCTTCAGCAGGACATTCAACTCCGCATTGGTCATTCTTGAAGGTGCCTCATGGGACCCTTCTTCTTCCGACATCTTGTCTTCTCCTTCTCTTCTAAAGGACACTTCACCTAGCCAAAACTCCTTTTGTCAATCCCAAACAAGGTTAGGCTAGTGATCTCCTAACTACACACAAGGATCCTACAAGGAAGGACTCTATACCTTGGATGAAACTACACACACATTCACTAAGCTTAGGCCTACTCAAGATGAGTAAAAGGCTTCAACTCCTCAAACATACTTTACCGGTGACCCCTACTCCTTGGGATTTTGAATTTGGTCAACACATGTCATCTAAGGACTCTTTCAAACACAGGTTTTGGTTTAGAGCATCAATTCCTTATACCTCCTTTGTAAACCTACCCCCCTTAGCTTGTAGCCCTATTTGATGATAGAATGGATCTTATCTTCAAAATGTTCCACACACATACAAAAAAATTACCATTTCAAACACCCTTTTGGAAGTTGTATTGATCCCCAAAATGGTTTGGTGAGATCTACAAATACAAGGTATGTTCCCTTCTGAGGCTAAGAGACCAAATAGGAGCAATTAGCCCTATTTTCCAAAGCAACTACCTTTACTGGTACACCAAATGAAAAAAACAACTTTATGGGCATGTGGGGGATAATGAGAAACCTCTAATTCTAGGGTTGCACACCTAGAATCCACTGCTATGACAACTTATGATGACTGTACTAAATTGTGTCCTAGGTAGTCACATAGAGATGCCTACCTAATCTTGTTCCTTACTCCACACAACAAAGTTTCCCCTACATAAAACCATGAAAAAACTAAAGTATAGTGGCTTATCCTGCATCCCTCCAAAGGAAGAGTCTTCTACATCCCTCCAAAGGAAGAGTCTTCTAATGGACTGGAGTGCAAGATGAGGCCATTTTTGTTCAAAACCCTCTCCAAACCCTCAATTTTTGGGTTACAGTCAGAAGAATGGATGGTTCTCTCTACTCTGGAATAGTTAATACCTCATACCTCCACCAAAAGAAATATATTTCATCTCTCTATCTACTCCATGGATGTTGGGATTCAAATCAGTCTGTACAAGCACGTGCAACTCCTGCAAACTCAAGATTTCTAGGAAAACTATAGTATTTTGTGTATTATTGCTTCTCAAAACTCCAACTCCAACATTAGAAACATTGGGAACTATTCCCACAAGCCTTATACAAATCTCCAATTATTTCCCACCAAATTTGGAGTAGGTTGAAGCCATTGAAAGGCTTCTCCCAACTGATTTACAAAAAGTTGCACTTTTGCACTCAAAAGTTGCATTTTTGCAATTTTGCACAAAAAGTTGTCATACTCTCTAAGGTTGGGATCCACATACATGGACCAACCAAACACACATAAAAAATTTCTAAAACCTATCAAACACAAATCTAGACCATCTATTACCCCTTTTTACCACATTGTCCCAATTGGCTTCTCTAATTGCCTAATTGGTGACATGGGCTTTCATGGTGGGGTTTATTGCATACATGAAACACAAGACACACTAAGACACCCTAATGATCCTATTCTTCATCCTTAGGGTCATGAATAGCTTGTTAATGAGGTGCTCCTACACCACACTTCGGTGAGACACAAATAGTCATGATTCTCCTTCACCGATGTGTTTAACGTGTTTGTATATATATATATATATATATATATATATATATATATATGTATGTATGTATGGTTCGATGATGCAGGAATTGCAGGTACAAGGTACTGACTCCACCTATCTCCACAAGTCTAAGCGTACCTAATTAACCCGATGGAAGTAAAGGAGATAGTCTTAAGACCCTAAATATCATCCCTAGCCTTGCTCGATAGTGAGCATTGTCGATCTTTTGTTAAGATGAGTTTGTGTTTTATGTGTTTTGTGACTTTATTAAATTTATTCTCGTGTTATTTTATGTGAAATTAATTATTAATAACCATAATTATTAATACCTTATGGTTATTAATAATTAATGTGTATTGTCATCTATAAATTAAATTAAGGATAAATTAATATGGGCACCTTTTATGGTTAAATAAATAAATCAAGCATACTAGGTTGATTAATTAAATTAATTGTTTACTATATATCATATAGTGGATTTATTATTGTGTTTTGTGTATTTGTAAAAAGTCATTTTTACTTTTAAAAAAATAAAATATCTAAATGGCCTTTTGTGTGTGAGGAAATGTAATTTTAAATTAAAAATACAAGTGTTATTATTTTGGAGGAAAGAAATTCAAATATTATTTTTAAGGAAAATAATTTTTGCCCTAAAAGATATTTAGGTAAAAATCCTTTATATGGGGGAATTTTTCCAGATTATGGTGTTCTTTCATTTTGGGAAAATTTCCTCTCTGTTATTGAATGGGGGTTTTGCTGGAGGTGTTGACAAAACTATGAAGGGTTTATTTTTGTGGAAAGCATTTAAGGTTGGATTTTAAAACCTTTGTTATTGAATTTTAGTGTTGTTGAAGAAATCTCTGTGTTTTGGTTTAGTAGAGAAAATTTATTGAAGTTTCTTGTAGGAAAGAGGAAGTGTTTGAAATTTAATTGTGGAATTGTAAATTTTTTTGTTTAGTTTATTTTATTTCTCCATGTGAGTCTCAAAGATGAAGAGCAAAAATCTAGGTTGGGGAATTTGAAGTTTCAAAATTTTAGTGCTTATGTTGTGCACAGAAAATGGGGAAACTTGTATATACCTAAAGAAATTGTTTGATAATGTTGTTCTTATATAACTATGTTTTGTTTGATTTTAGTTAATTTTTTGTTTAAGTATTATAGAAGAAAGAAATATTTGTAATTGAATCAAATCTGGGTTGTCAGATTTTTATTTGATATTTTTCTATTTTAGAAATGTATCGGAAAGAAAATAAAATTTTGTTTATTTATCAAATTGGAAGGGTTGTTGTTTTTATTTTTTTTGTTTGTTTTGTTTTGGGCATTTTTGAATGCCCTGTGGGAAGCCCAGGGTGGGGAAACCCATGGCTGTGAGCATACCCATAGCATGGGAACCCACGGTGGGGAAACCCATGGCTGTGGGCATACCCACAACATGGGAACCCATAGTTGTAGGCATTCCCACACCGTGGGAACCCACAGTGTGGGAACCGATGGCTATGGGTATACCCACAACATGAGCTCTTCACACACCCACGCCTTCCCTTCCCTGCCCTTTCGTGGGCCCAATTTTATATTAAATAAATTATATATTGTGTGTGTGAAAAGTGGATAAAATCTGCAAGTTGTAAGACACAACACTTCAATAAATCATTGCATGCATGGTTAGACAGATACAATCATGAATATAAAAACCATAACAAATCGACCTATTTCCTTCTAAAAGATGCGAGTATAGACTTTCTCTCAGATTTGTCTAAGAAATACCAGTGACTAGACTACACCAAGATGAAGGATTTAATCTATATGAGCACAAGAATAAGGTAAATGCATCCAACATTAAGCTAGATGGATGCAATATTAAGCTAGATGAATAAATATTAAGCTAGTTGGATTCAAGAAATCATAATTAAACTAAGTACGCAAAAAGATAAGCTAAGATGCAATAATCTCAAAGCATGATGTCTTCAATGACTCTAGAGCAAAAACTGCACAATAACAATAAATCTCCAGGGTGTCTTGAATGAGAGATGAAGGCTGAATTTATAGAGACTCAAAAGAGAGACCAACGGTCAAGATCGATTAACATTGACTGGTAGAGATTCCTCAATAAAAAGCACAATCCAGGTTAATTGAAATAATTGAGAGATTAGATTAAGTTATCTTGAGATAGATTCCAATTATAGCTTGGTTGAATGCATTCAGATTATAAGTCTGAGTTTGCATTAGAGATAAAATTAGTTGATTCCATGCACTTGAGATAAAATTAGTGGATTCCATGCACATTTCTTTAATTTGCTCAAGATTTTTATTTAGAAGAAGCCTTTTCAATGCAACTTGACCTCTTTCCTCAAGAAAAGCTTTGAGTTTTAATTTTTAGAGAAAATGATTAATTCAATTTAATTGTTTTTTTGAAATTTCTCAAGTTATCTCAATTTTAGAAAAAGAAATATCTTAAGTTTGGTTTCTTCTCTCAATTTAATTCTTTTCTTTTGTTTTCAATTTAACTCTTTCTTTTGCAGATTAATTCCTCTTTTTGTGATTAATCTCTTTTTTGTAAATTAATTCCTCTTTTCCTTTAGATTGATTCCTTTTTTGTGATTTAAATGATAAATTTATTTATTAATTAAATATGCTAGGATATTTAATTAAATAAATAGAATAATTGATCAAAATGATTTACTTGGAATGATTTAATTCATTAAATGAATATTTAATTAATATAGAGTGATTAATTTGCCAAGTAACATTAATGATTGAATAATTAATTAATAAGGTGCTCAAGGTTGATTTAATTGCCTTTGGTTAGGACCTTGGTGATGTTGTCGAGATTAGCGGCCCATGGTTTAGGTGACCATTTTTAGGGTATTACATTTGCCCCTCTTTGAATTAATGTGTGAGCAGCAAGTTGGTTCAAAGAATAGTTGATGTCAAATAGATATCAGTTCTGAACTTGATGGATCACAAACTGATGAAGAGCGAGATGTTCAACTTGATTTGAAGCAATGAAACTGAACAGATTGATTAAAGCAATACCGATCTTGAACTTGATTGAACTAGGACCGATGCAAAGTGAGGTACCATTCTTGAACTTGATTGATCAAGAAACGAGCATCGATCTAGAACTTGATTGAACAAGAATTGACTGAGGGAGAGATAAAACTAATTCCAAACTTGATTGAACAAGAATCGACTGAGTGAGAGATAAAACTGATTCTGAACTTGATTGAACAAGAATCGACTGAGCGAGAGATAAAACTAATTCCAAACTTGATTGAACAAGAACGGATTAGCAAGAGAGAATGTCCAGGTTGATTTGATGTGATGAAACTGAACATCAATTTGAAGATTGATTTAGAAGGACAAAAATTGATATGCCCCTAGAGATTTCTTTATTTGACATCAAAGAATCTCAACTTAATACGACGTGATTTAGTCAAGATGCCCCTAGTAACAAGGTTTAATTGATTTTATTTGATTGAAAAGATTTTTGCTCGACTTTAGATGAAGATTTGAAAAATTTCTTGACTTTGAATAATGAATCACTGAAAAGATGTCATGAGTATGCCCCCTCGGGAGCGAAATCGAAAGATAGCGAGGGTACAGTGATTTTAGGCAATTTTGAAAAGATAAAAAGATTTAGCAATGATAATTTGAGCATGACGATTGATGTTGAATATTTAAAATTAGAATTGATTTGAGTGCAAAATGATTTGAAAAAGCGACCGAAAGACGAAAATACCAAGTGGTCAATGTTGTGAAATTTTGACTAGAAAATTGACATCAAATTTTGATTTCGATCCCGAAAATGGACTCAGGATAGTTGATTTAGGCAAGGGTACAAATTTTATGTCCATCGGAGCAAGTTTGAAAATTAGGGTTTGGGCTATATAAGGGGTTCAATGTGTCACTGTCAATTCATTTTTCCTCTCAAAGTTAAAAATTTGAAAAACCTCCTGTGAAGAAAAATGGCAATTTCTATTCAAGAGAATTGAATCGAGTGCTAGAGATGACATAATCGACCTCAAAAATATCCCCCAGCAGTAAGTGATCAATCTTAAGCCTTTAGCATTTCCCATTTTTAAAAATTTTTGTTGAATTTTGCACTTTGAATTTCGTGTGAAGTCGTGTTGTATCATTTTGTTGTGCAGTTTATTATTGTTTCTCGTACGAGTATCTGTCACTTTGTATTTTGTTGTATGGTCATATAGGGTTTGTTGTCTTGTTTTTACTCTTGTATCATACGAGAGTGTTCTTCAGAGACCATTTAATTGTGCGACATGTTACTATTTGTCGTATAAGATTGTTTACTCGTGCGGGTCATGATGTTTTGTTGTACGAGTTGCTGCTTGACTGTGGCAACTCGTATGAAAAAAAAAAGTAGTTTTGAAGGTCCAAAGAGCAATTTTGGTTTTTTTGATGTTGTAATTTTGGATTCTTTAGCATGTTTAACACATTCTTAGCACAAATTTGATCACGTACTGATGATTTTTGTGTTCAATTTTGTAGATTCAGTTTCTTGATATTTAGTTTAGGTGAACATATCCGCCGACTATGAGATTAGTGCATGACTTATCAGATGCATAGAGAGGTCACATTGGGTTGTGCAGATTCAGATACTTGTTGCAGATGCTAGGTATCTATGTGAATCATGGTTTTTTGACCGCATTGCTTGAGTGTTTCCATTCTGAGCATAACACTTTTCATTTGCCCATTGGAGAGATGGCGGTTACTCCTAAGGATATTTACATGATTTTTAGGATTCCTTTCATTGGAGATAAGGTAGATTACGATTTGAATCCATGGTCGGGCATTGAGGCTCTTAGATGAATTTTCCATGATAATACTATGCTTGATCATGCTAACACTTGGGACGATTTGATGAGTAGGTATGGTGCAGAGTACCCTCTTGCATGCGTTTTGGCTGGCATGATTGGTTCTTTCATAATTCCTGACAGAGGACAACAGGGATTCTTATATGGATGGGGTAGAATGCTAGAGAGATTATTGACTCATCCAATTAGATTAGGTTGTGGTTCATTCTTACTCACGTATATGTACCATGAGATACATGAGATTGCCTATTGAGAGGGGAAGAGCATGGCAACAGGTATCCTAGTTTTGCAGATATGGTCATGGGGGCATATCCCGGTTTGCAGACCTATTTTGGATTATTCTAGAGAGGCACATCAACTTATTGTATATCGGTACTCAGGTTATGTCACATAGCCCCACCCAGGCAAGACTTACTTTTGGAGGTAGTTAGATGACTTGATCATTGTAGTATGCAGACCATATAGAGGTCTAGAGCAGTGGGATGATTGGAAGGTACAACAAAGAGATATGTTTATGACTAGACCTCTTATTGGCAGATTGACTATGATTATTGAGTGGTTTGTAGTGTCTAGGGTTTTGAGGCAATATGGGAGACCACATAGTATATCCTGGGAGTTTACAACATATTCTAGATATGGGGACGAGGAGAGAGGAGGATGGGCACTTATAATATCATATGCCTTGACCATGCAGGAGTTAATAGGTATACAATCATAGAGATGGGAGTACCTAGAGGATGTGGCAGACGCGGGGCTATTGCCCTAGTATAGAGATTGGTTTAAGAGACACCCCTTCCCTCGATTTACAGATCTGGGAGAGAATGTGCCTCTTATAGATGAGGGTGAGGAGGATGCACCAAGATAAGTACAGGGATGGAGAGGTGATCTACCTAGGTGGATAGGAGGTGATACTGGTGCTAGTAGAAGCATGGCACTAACGAGAGGTCGACAATGATAGAGAGGGGAGGGTGGATCCTTAGGATATGTTGGGGTTGAGACTAGTAGGACTAGGCAAGTAGAGGTTGGAGGTGAGGAGGAGAGAGAGGCTCCTCGACAGGTGAGACATCAGAGAGATGAGCAGGGAGGTGGAGAGGAGGATGTGGGGAGAGACATGGTTCATTTTTTGAGGGCAAGGGTGACAAGTTTTAAGTCATAGATAATAGTGGTGCAAATGCAGCTAGCAGAGTGAGACTGGCAGATCATTGAGATCAAAGATGAGTGTGATCGACAGATCGCAAAGATGAGAGCAGAGTGAGATGTTCTTCAGTGAGAGGTTTCGCATCAGATGATCCAAGCAACTTATTATGTTGCATCTTATAGCGTAGAGGTCCTAGTAGCGTAGCAGGTTGTGTCGTATTCTCAATATATGGCTCAATCTAAGGGAGCTAGGGCACCCAGACAAGATGATGGTTAGCAGGAACTACCTCCTCCACGCAACGATGAGTGAGAGGTAGAGAGATAGATTTATATACCTCCTAGATTTTGTTATAAACCCCATTTTTGTATCTTATATGATTCTTGCTCCGATGAGACATTTTGTATGACAGTTGATATCATTTGTACTCTTATACACTAAGATTATGATGAGATATATGAGCTCTTGATTTGATTTCATCATACTTGTGTTGATTGATTATGAGATGTCTTTCTATATGTATGCATATCTTTTTCAGTATGGATGTATGTAATGCAGATGAATATGGATGTTTTTTTTTGTTTTTTTTCATATGCAAATAAATGATGAAAATGAGTAACTAGTAATGCAAATGTTTATTTCTAACATCCCTGTATGTGATATGTGATGGATCCATGTCGCCTTGTGACAAAGAAAAAATATAAAAAATGTTAGCGAAATTAAACCAATAGACTTAGGGGGATGGCTCTGCATGTGCGTGGATGTCGTGCTAGGGCTGAAGTGCCCTAGCCTGTAATTTGTGCTCTTCTTGCTTCGTTCTAGGGGGGGAGTTCTTGCTTGCTGGGGGTCAATTTTTACTTGCCCGTGGTCGAGTTTTTTGGGCTGCCACAGGGTTTTTTTGCAAACCTTTTTCTATTTCTTCTGCTCTTGGTTGTCGTTGGGGTTTGTGGGGTTTTGGGGGTGGGTTTTCCACCCCTTTTATTTTTCTTCTTTTGGTATTTTCTCTAGATCCATGGAGAATAGAGGAGTATCCTCTTCTCAAATGGTCTCTGGAGATCTAGATATGGTAGATCCATCTCATTTGATGCATGCATGTGGAAAGGAACACATTGGTCATTCCCAATCAGGGGTAGGCATTTCTTCATCGAAAGAGCCTTTTCGTATGAAAAAGGTGAATGGTTGTTTGGAGAGATCCCAAGATCATCCAGTTCTAGTTATTCAACCTGAGAAAATTTCAGAGGATGTTGAATACTGGTGCAACCATGCTCTCATATGCAAATTCATCGGTCTTCACCTCTCTATACCTATTTTAGAGTCTTGGGCACGCTGTGTCTGGAATCCTGAAGGAGACATGGAGCTACTTATGGCAGCCAATAACTATTTTCTGGTTATTTTTTCCAACCTGGCAGACAAGAACAAGGCTTTTGAAGGTGGCCCCTATTTTTGCAAGCAGGTGGGACTCTTTATCAAACCTTGGTATATTGGCTTTAATTTTGTTGAGGAGCTTCCCTCTCGTGTGCTCGTGTGGATTCGATTGTCGAGGCTTCTGTTAGAGTTCCGGAGAGAAGATATTCTTCACTCAATCTCACTGCTTCTTGGTAAACCTATGGGTTTGGCTTCATAAACTCAAGATTGAAAGGTAATTTACTATGCTCGCATATGTGTAGAAGTTGATTTAAATAATCCTTTGACAAACTATATGGAAATCTGTTTGGGGACATCTTCTTGGATCCAACAGTTGGACTATGAGACCCTGCCATTTAGATGCAGAATTTGTCATGAATATGGCCATTTACAGTGGAGATGCCCCAGAAATAAATCTTCTAAAACGGCTATTTCTGATCCTCCTCACTCTATTCTAGGGGAAGATAAGGGAAAATCCCATATGCCTAATCGTCCTGCTAATAAAGATGGCTTCATTCCTATGAAACCTCTAAATAAAGACAAGGGAAAGAAGAGAACCTAGTTGGATGGGAAAAATGATGTCACCCTATATAGGTTTGAGGTTCTAGAGGATTTGGTCCAAGAGGAAGGAGTTCTAGTTGAAATGTCCTTGGGTGCCCAATTTCAGCATGAGGTGCTGGATGGGGATTCCAAGAAAGAGGGTCGAGCCCTATCTTTGGAGAATCAACATGATGTTCAAATGGTTATGGATTTGCCTTCCCATGTTCAGGACAACAGAGATATTAGTGAGTCATAGGTCCTTGAAGGTGCAGTGGTCATGGTGTCTACTCCTCCTTCCACTATTGTGGCCTCAAGTTCAGTGAAGAGTAATAAAGCCCCACCTATTTTAGGCTTGCAACCAGTTAATCTTATTGGTGATACTTTGGTTGAGTTGGGGTCTATAAAGCCCATTGATTCTCACTTTACTCAACCACATAAATCATTGTGCTCTCATGGAATGTAAGGGGGTTGAACAACATCCCTAGACAAAAGGTTGTCCGCGGATTAATTGACTTTGAGTCTCCTGATGTTGTTTTTATTCAGGAAACCAAGCTTTCAGTGGATGGTTTGGCCAGTTGTGCTTACTGTGTCTGGCCCCAGGGCCTTTGGCAGGGAGTGAGCTCTCATGGTAGTTCAAGGGGGGTCGCTTGCTTTTGGAACTAGAGGAAAGTTTCCCCTTTGTGGTGGTTTTCTAGCAGGTCTTCCATTTCTATGGTCGCTTCTAGCTTTGAGACAGGACAAAGATGCCTCTTCTCTAATATTTATGCTTCTACTAATCTTGTGGGTAAGTCTCATCTTTAGGCTCACATCAATTTTGTTTGGGCTCAGGATCCTTTTCTACCCTGGATTTTGGCTGGAGATTTTAATGTCGTTACTAGCTTGGAGGAAAAGCGAGGTGGGTTATTCAGGCCTGATCCTTCCTCAAATTTACTCAGAGATAATATTGGTCTCTTGAATCTCATTGATGTGAAGCCAATTAATGGTGTCTTTAAATGGAATAATAGGAGGAGTGGTGTTGAGGCTATCTCTGAAAGGCTTGATAGAATTTTGGTTTCCTGCTTTTGGGTGCATGATAGGTGGTCCACTAGTTCAGAAATTCTTGATTGGAGGGGTTATGATCATTGGCCTATTAAGCTTTCTATTACATCTTTTAGAACCTCCAAAAATCCCTCTTTCAAATTTCAATTGATGTGGCTTCGTGATCAGTCATTGAGGGATCTTATCATTGATTGGTGGTAAGAAGGGGTGCCTGCCCATGGGTGGGCTATGTACTCCTTTGGGAAGAGATTACAACATGTAAAATATAGGCTGAAGAGGTGGAATAAACAATGTTATGGGAACCTACATAGACACAAGATGGCAGGTCAATCCAAGCTAGATGAGGCTACGCATCAAATTAGGGATCAAGGGATGACTGTGGAGCTCAGTATGGCTGAGTCCATTGCTCTAAAGGACTTAGAAGAGTGGGAGTTGCATGAGGAGATTTTCTGGAAACAAAATTCTCGTGTGGATTGGCTCCAAGAAGGTGATAGAAACATTGATTTTTTTCATAATTATGTTAAGGCTCGTAGGTATGGTAACTCTATTACCTCTCTCATTTCTTTAAAAGGGGTTCATATTTCATCTAAAGAAGAAATTTCTCCAGAAGTTGTCATTTTTTTTTCTAATTTGTTTACCAAAGAGGATCTCGAAGCTATGGTGGAAGAGAGGGCCATCCTGAACTGTATTCCCCCTCTTGTCTCTATTGAAATGAATGATGCTATCCTGCACCCCATTTTGTTGTTTGAACTTGAGGGGGTTGTGTTTCAAATGAAAAAAGGCAAGGCACTTGGCCCTAACGGGTATCCTATTGAGTTTTTTCAAGAATTTTAAGAGATTATAAAGTATGATCTTCTAGATGTCGTTCAAGAATCTCATAGGAATAAACAAATGCTCAAATCTATGAATTCTACCTTCTTGGCTCTCATTCCTAAGAAGGAGGGGGCTCATGGCTTGGATCAGTACAGGCCTATTTCTCTATGTAATGTTGTCTACAAGATAATCACTAAATTGATTCCTGAACGACTCAGACCTCTCCTCTGCACTTTGGTTTCTAAGGAGCAAGGTGGTTTCATTAATGGAAGATAGACACTTGATGGAGTTGTGATAGCAATGGAGGCTATTCATTTGATGGCTTCCTCTAAGGAGAAGGCTATGTTTATTAAACTTGACATGGCCAAAGCTTATGATAGGGTGAGTTGGTATTTCTTACAGAAGATCCTTTTGGCTTTTGGTTTTGTAGAAGAGTGGGTGAATTGGGTTCTTAGTTGTATGACTTCTACCTCTTTCTCAGTTCTTATTCATGGGGAACCCTCAAAATTGTTTAGCGCTTCATAGGGGCTTCGGCAAGGGGACCCTTTATCTCCCTATTTATTTATTCTCATGGTTGAAGGTCTTGGCAGATTTCTCACTTCCCAAGTGAGACATGGTCTTATTCAGGGTTGGAGTTGGAATAATGCTTTACCTACCTACTCCCATCTTTAGTTTGTGGATGACACGGGTTTGATGGGCAGGCCAGAATCAATGAGGCAGTGAATTTCAGGAGAGCTTTGGATATCTATTGTAAAGCCTCAGGTCAGAAAATTAAAGAATATAAATCATCCATATATTTCTTTAATACCCATCAGCTTATTCAGAATAGGATTGCTAGGATCCTCAGATTTCAGATGGGGTCTCTTCCTTTGTTTTACCTTGGGATTCCTTTAGATTTGGGGGTTCAGTGCAGAGATTTTTAGCAAGGAATTTTGGATAAATTCTGTTGTAAGGTTAATCATTGGACCTACAGGTGGTTATCCTTTGCTAGAAGAGTGATTCTTCTAAAGACTGTGGTGCAAGCATTTCCCATTTATAGGTGTTTTGTGCAGGCTCCCCCCTCTAGCTTTGTGAGAGAGTTTGATGCTCTTTCTCATCAATTTTTTTGGTCTGGTAGTTTTCTTTCTTCTAAGTGGAGTTTAGTTAAATGGGAATTTGTTTGTAGACCGAGACATGCTGGGGGTCTTGGCCTCACATCTATTGCTTTGGTTCGCAAGGCCCTGGCGGCTAAACTATATTGGAGGTGGTGTAACAGTTAGGATCAGGACTAGGCCAATATTTTAACCCACAAGTGTCTCCCTGGTGCTAATGATCATGAGGTGCCTCATCTTAGTTTAGTGGGCAGGGGCTCTTATATCTGGGATACTCTTAAAAAAGGTGCCCAACTTATTAAAGATGGTCTTTTCTGGATTTGTAATAGAGGCTCTGAAACTCTTTTTTGGTAGGACTCTTGGGATCGTCACCCTCCTATTTTGTCTTTATCCATAGCTTCAGCCTCTTTCCAACATTTTCACTGATGCTGGATGGGTTAAGGTGGAGAATTTTAAAACAGTTAGGCGCATTGGACAAGTTGAGGTGACTTGTTGGAAGGATCCTCTTGAATGGCCCTTGGGTGGTTCAGATGAAGATCGTGTGGTGTTGGTTAATATATTGGAGGGTAGGTTATGCAGTGATGAATACTAAGAGGGGGGGGTAAATTACTATACCAAAAAATATTGTACTTAAAAACTTTAATAGTTTAGCAATAAACCGGTAAAATAGTTTAGCAAACAAACCGGTTAACACACATGCAAACCAAATAGAAAATAATGAATTCACCCACAAAAGCACAATCACCATAACACAAGAGATTTTGACATGGAAACCCAAATGGGAAAAACCATGATGAGATGAAACTCGTAAGTAACTATTTGTAGAATAGTAACCAGACCGGTTAAGGTCATACAATGTTCTTTACCAGAACAGATCCTGTTAGGAATCTCAATCTCTGTTAGTAGATAAGTCTGCTTAAAGACTACCTTGTGAGAGGATTTCAGATCCACAGATGTGAACCACCTTGTTAGAGGATTTACAAAGGCTTTTCTGGGCCTACCCGGTTAAGGGTTTCTAACTTGTCAAAGATGTGAGTAATCAACAAGTGAATGATCTAGCAAATGGCACATTTTGCTTGATTAGATCCATTGTAGCTCATAGCTAATGCATTTCAGCATTACTTCAGTCTTCAGTAACTCCTTACTCTATTACAACTCACAGACTTGATCTTCTCAGTTAAGATCACACATTTAAAAGATTTTCCAACCACTACCAAACCTAATAGTTATACTCGCATACTCTCTCTTACAAAACCCTAGACATGATGTCCTTAAAAGGAATCTGATTTCTTGTCGGTCCAATAGGATTTCATTACAAGTTCCTAGGTTCATTGTATCTAGACACATTTGATAACACAACACAAAAACACCGTCAAAGTGTCAGTGGATGGTAACTCATCACAAAAATATACCAATTGGTAACTCATCACAAAGTATTACCAGTTTGTCCAACTTTTCGGTTACCGGTTGGTGACTTAGAGTAATATCGGTTTAACAGATTACCAATTAACAAAAATTGAAGACTGAGAAAAAGATAACTGCCGCTTCTGGCTCCTTTGCTCCACTCCACTTGAGATCCTTAAACCACTTGATCTCTCTATGCCGCTTGGGTCTTTATACTGCTTGAGATCGATAAACACTTTCTGCATAACAATAGTAGTCTAAAGACTACAACATGATACTGGTTTGGAACAATTACCGATTGAGCATAATTCATACATTCTCAAAGTGATCTCATAGCAAGTGTGTGTCCATCAATGACAATCACAACATAATCATCAAAATGACAACAATCTCCCCCTTTGGCATTGATGGCAACACTTAGGAAAATTTTTGACATCTAAGTGTTTTACAACCAAATTATGTCATAAGTAAAATTACTCCCCCTAAGCATATACACTATCCCTTTTGCAGAAAATACAATTTATACTACTTCCTTACTGAGATAAACATGAAAGTATGCAAAGCATGCATCAAAATTTAGAATACAAAATACTACTCCCCCTTTGCCAACAATGACAAAGTACAGTTGAAAAACCCCTATTCCATTAGTATTAAAAACTGATTTAAAATTTTTATGACAATAAAGAGTGAAACTTGTCAAAAACTGATTTAAAATCCTGCATAAATGCCTTCATGGATAAAGACCATGATTCAAGCAATGGGGTAGCAACCTCATTCTCCATTTGCATCCGATAAACCTACTCCTCCATGGCATCCATGGTACTCATCTCTTGAGTAACAGTTAGGGCATCTATATTGAGGTAGCATTTCTGGAGAATTTGCAGTCTTGGCAGTAGGACCAATTGAAGTTCCTGCAAATTACGTGTCCGGTTGCTTATCTCTGCCTCTAGTCTTGTAGACTAAAGTTGAAACCGGTGAGCAGTTTGTCCATATGTGGAGAAGGAATCATAAGGAATCTTGAAGGTGCTAATAAATGACTACATACAAATTGCAGTTTGTCCTTCTGAGTGAGCACATCATCACAGAATAAATGAGGTTGACAAATCTTGCTGACTAGTAGATTGCCCTCATCCATTGCATCTCTGATGTCCTTTTGTACCTTCTAAAGTTCTGACCAAAGCTCATTCAACTTCTTCACCAAGGCAATGTTCAGAGCCTTTTCATGCTCCTTTTTGGCATTTGTTTCTGCAACTTCTTCCAGGTTTTGGACCTGGTCTTCCACAACTGTACATAGAAGCTTTAATTGGGCAAGTGAGGAATCAGTACTAGGGAGGTTTGTACCAGGTATCAAATTGGTGAGTGTTTCCACCGCAGTTTGGATAACATCTTCCTCCTTTTTCCTCCTTAGAGCATCCAATCACTCTTGAGCAAGCTTAATGCTCTGCAGTAGCTCCGATTCATTTGCAGACTGAAGGTCAATAGGACTGGTAATGTCAGCTGGTTTGGCTTGCCTACTGGTTACCTTTGGAGTCTCCATCTGAGTGCTCTATGCCATTTCTTCTTTCTCTTTGGCTCTTTTCTTGTCTTCTTCTGCCTTCTTTTTCTCCTCTTCTTTCTGCTTCTCTTCATCTTCATCCTTTTTCTTCTCCTCTTCCTTTCTTTTCTCCTCTTCCTTTTTCTTCTCCTCTTCCTTTTTCTTCCTCTTCCTTTTCCGCTTCATTCTTCTTCTCCTCTTCCTTTCTCTTCTCCTCTTCCTTTTTCTTCTTTTCTTCCTTTCTCTTCTCCTCTTCCTTTTCTGCTTCCTTCTTCTTCTCATCCTCTTGTTTCTTTTTCTCCTCTTCTTTTCTCTTTTCTTCCTCTTTCTTTTTCTTCGCATCCTCTTTCTTCTTTTCCTGTTCTGCCTGTTTTGTCTTTTCTTTCTCATGTTTCTTCTTCTCTTCCTCTTGTTGTTTTCTCTTATCTTCCTCCTGTTTCTTCTGACCTTCTGTTTATCTTGGTGCATCCGGAGTAACATTGTCACCATTTAAGGCATCAACATCAATCGGTTCCATTTGAGTGGTGACTGGTTCTCCTTCACTATTGTATACTTCATCCGGTTGTTGCTTTGCTTTTCTATTGGCTTCAGCCACTTCATGCAGTCTTAAAGTTGATTGAGCAAGGGAGTGGGTATCTTTGACCACTTCTAGAACTTTTCCTTCTAATAGCAGGAGTCTTCTTCTTCTCATGAAGAAGAGGCCCTTATATTTCTCCACCACTTCATACAGTTCTATTTTAGGCACATCAGGAAAGTATTGTGCAAATACTTCCTCTCTTATTTCTTGTTCCTTTTCTATGGCAATGCGCCACTTGTTGTCTAAAGAATTATACAAAGAATCAGGCATCTCAGATTTAATTTCTGATGGCCACCGATCATTAATACATAAATAATTGATAACTTCCTATTCAACTTCTTTCTTTTCATCATCATTAAAATCATCAAAGCACTCTTTCAAATCACCAAGTACTTTTCTTCTAATATTCTTAATTGTTCTTTGACAATGTGTCAAAGGTTTGTAAGAGGAAATATCAATATTTACCAGTGTAGATGTTGTCGGTTCACTCTTTGTCTTTTTCCTCATTTGCCTAGTCTTCTTAGGTTGTTCTTCAGAGACAGTGTCCTCTGAGTCTGGTGTATTGATTTTTTTCTTCCGCTTCCTCTCAAAGACTTTGGTGGGTGCCGCTTCCAGTTTCCTTTTTGCTGGTGACCACTTGGTCACTTTGGGACTTGTTGTGGTAACTGGTGTTGATGCTAAAGGCACTGCCTTTCCCTTCTTTACTGAGGGTTCTTGAACCACTATAGCCCTTTCCAAATAGGTGTCGGTTCTCTTTTCCTTTGGATCAAGGGGCGAGGCGATTAGGGTAGAGGCATACCCATCTAGCATGGCATTCATTACCTCATATCCCATTGGTTCCACTTCTTCATGTCTAGGCTCAACCGCCTCCATTATGCACTCATCAAATTTGATGGTGAAGCAGATGTCCTCCTCATACTTTTTGACAATATCGTTAGATATTCTTACCCTTTGGTTCATTTTGCATCTGAACTCATCAAAGTATTTGTTTAGCACTTCTGGATAGCTGGTTCCAACCGCTTGTAGGCTTTCCTTGATTTGCTTTGTCACCGGTTGGTCAACGGACCAATGAATATCACCTACTGCTAGAAAGTAGCCTTGGAAGTAGAAGAAAAACCCAACCAATAGTTGTCCAAACTTAAATTTTAGGGCATTGTTCTGTTTGATCGATTTGAGGTTCAATAGAAGTTGTCTTTGCATACCAGTGCACAGATCAAACGATGCATCTTCCTTGATCATCCTGTAGGCGGCATTTACCACTGTAGCAGAGACAGAGTTGATTCTGCTGGCATGGAACGTTTGGTATCCTAACACCATACATGCATATTTGACCAGATCATCCTTGATGGAATTGATAGTCATTCCCCGTGAATCGCTCATAGAACAGATGAGCTTAGTCATTTCTATCTTTCTAATCTTTCTTAGGGCTGGCACTTCACCGACGTTGCAGAAACTGGTGACGGCATGAATCACTTCTGGTGTGATATCATGCATCTGCTCTAAGTACATCTTATCACCGTGTACTCTACTTAGAATAATTTGAATGTGATCATCAGAAAATTCTTCAAGAAAATAGGCTACATTGTGAAGTTTCTTCTTTTCGAGAATGCTGAATTCCAGTTTAATCTTCTTATCCTTTCTGCAGAATAGACTCAACTGGGAATGGATCATCAGAGATCCTAGGTCTTCAATCTTACAGTCAATGAAATTTGAAATGCCTTCTTCCACTATGACACCAGCGGGTATTTGAGATAGGGCATTGTATTTTGCCTTCCGTTGAATGAAGTCTACAGAATCAACGGGTGCAGTAGAGCTAGCATGTGATGTTGAAGCCATGATAAACAGGGAATTTTGAAAAATACCTTCGTAGATCAAAATTTAGGGCTTCACAATTTGAACTTTGCTACACACTCCTTCGGTTTCTCAAATATCGCTTTGCGTTCTACACTTCTCCAACAGATGTTTGCTTCAGATTCTTCTTCAGGATTTTGATAAATTATTTGAATCGCAATGTAAATCGCTTTTCTTCGCTCTACACTTGAAAACTTTTTTCTCGAAAAAATGATAGTGAGAAATGTTTTGAAAAATTCGTTTTAAATAGATTCTCCACCTACCATAATAAATTCTCCACTATTAGGGCGTAAACCTTAATTTTTCCTTGTACCATTTCTGGTCTTCTGCCAATCTGACAGGTATCTCATAATGGTTAAGGTCTTTTACCGGTGTCAACCGGGGGTTCAAGATATTTCACTGTTTGCTCCCCCTAAGCTTCTCTGATGCTTAGTTTGCCGATTCAATGACTTCCACATTGGGTGCAGAAACTGGTTCTTCTTGAATCACTTCTTTTGGCTTCTTCTTCCAGGTTTTCTTCATATCTGCTTAAACAATTTCAACATCAAATTTTCCTTCCGGAGTGACTGGTATATCATTCGATATACTCTTTCTTGCTCTGCAGAATCTTGTTGTATGACCCAGTGTGTTGCAGTGATAGCAAACCATTCTAGGTGCTCTCCAAGGTCCATTGTTCATGTTTCCATTCTTCCTTCTGCATGTTGCAGCAGTGTGACCATGACCATGACAAATCATATAGATTTCTCTCCATCCGGTTGCCGCTTGATAGCCACCGCTACTTGACTGATGACTATAGGTATTAAACCGGTTTGGGTTCCGGTTCCTAGAGGGTTCAGGAAAAACTCCTTGATTCCTTTGAGGATACCTTCCGGTATTGTGCATGACAGACCTGCATTCAAATGCTCTATGCCCAAACTTGTTGCATGCATAAAAATTACCATTAAATCTATTGGATCTAGGCTTATTGTTTAGAAAATAAGGAAAATTATTGTAAGCCTTACTTCTACATACATTAGCAGTGTGTCCTTCCTTGAGACAGTTAAAGCAAATAGGTTTGAACTTTTGCTTACCTTTATCCTTTGATGTTGATTGTTTCTTTGATGCTCCACTTTTTGTTCCAGAGGTCTCACCTTCCTCATATTCAAAGAAACCAAGTCCATTGGTATTATTTACC